>NC_080548.1:1294780-1594780 GCF_028640845.1 Ahaetulla prasina | reverse complement strand
ACTTAAGCAGCTACGACATTCCAAAGAGGAGGCCTACAGAAAAGGTGATAAAATGCTGTATAATCAGGCCAGAAATGCACTAACAAGGGAGATCAGAGCAGCAAAAAGAAGCTACTCTGAAAAGCTAAAGAATCAGTTTTCAGCAAATGAACCAGCAAACATGTGGAAAACTCTTAAAAATATCACCGGCTATGGCAAACCTCCTTCCCAGGCTGAAGGTAATCAACAACTGGCAGATGACCTGAATGAGTTTTACTGCAGGTTTGAAAGGAAACTACAGCCACCTATCTCCACAACCCCCATCTCAGACACACCAACAACAGCCAAGCCTCCTACAACTGACCCCATTTCATTGGGTTCACAACCCCTAGTGATCACAGAAAAGGAAGTGCAGGACCTATTTCACAGACAAAAGCCAGGAAAAGCTCCAGGCCCAGACAAGATAACTCCTTCTTGCTTAAAAGTCTGTGCTGGCCAATTGGCCCCCATCTTCACCCATATTTTCAATAAATCACTAGAGATGTGTTATGTTCCTTCTCACTTCAAACGCTCTACCATCATCCCAGTGCCGAAGAAGCCCACCATCAAGGAACTGAATGACTACAGACCAGTTGCTTTAACATCTGTAGTCATGAAAACCTTTGAAAGGCTAGTGCTTTCCTACCTGAAAACCATCATGGATCTGCTGTTAGACCCTTGCAATTTGCATACCGAGCAAATAGATCAACAGATGATGCTGTTAATATGGCTCTGCACTACATCCTACAACATCTTGAGTCTCCAAAGACCTATGCAAGGGTCCTTTTTGTAGACTTTAGTTCAGCATTCAATACCATCATTCCAGACATTCTTCTAACTAAGCTAAACCAGCTACAGGTACCGGAACAGACTTGTAAGTGGATCACAAGCTTCCTAACAAACAGGAAGCAGCAGGTGAAGCTAAGCAAGATCACATCAAATACCTGTACAATTAGCACAGGGGGCCCCCAAGGCTGTGTGCTCTCCCCACTTCTCTCTGTATACCAATGACTGCATCTCCAATGATCCATCTGTTAAGCTACTGAAGTTCGCAGATGACACAACAGTGATTGGTCTCATTCGAGACAATGACGAATCCGCATATAGACAAGAGGTCGAACGACTAGCCTTGTGGTGCAACCAAAACAATCTGGAACTGAACACACTCAAAACCGTAGAAATGGTGGTAGACTTTAGGAGAAACCCTTCCATACTTCCACCTCTCACAATACTTGACAACACAGTATCAACAGTAGAAACCTTCAAATTTCTAGGTTCTATCATATCGCAAGATCTAAAATGGACAGCTAACATCAAAAACATCATTAAAAAAGGACAACAAAGAATGTTCTTTCTGCACCAACTCAGTAAGCTCAAACTGCCCAAGGAGCTGCTGATTCAGTTCTATAGAGGAATTATTGAGTCTGTCATTTGCACCTCTATAACTGTCTGGTTCGGTTCTGCAACCCAACAAGAAAAACACAGACTTCAGAGGATAATTAGAACTGCAGAAAAAATAATTGCTACCAACCTGCCTTCCATTGAGGACCTGTATACTGCACGAATCAAGAAGAGGGCCGTGAAAATATTTACAGACCCCTCGCATCCTGGACATAAACTGTTTCAACTCCTACCCTCAAAACGACGCTATAGAGCACTGCACACCAGAACAACTAGACACAAGAACAGTTTTTTCCCGAAGGCCATTACTCTGCTAAACAAATAATTCCATCAACACTGTCAAACTATTTACTGAATCTGCACTACTATTAATCTTCTCATAGTTCCCATCACCAATCTCTTTCCATTTATGACTGTATGACTATAACTTGTTGCTGGCAATCCTTATGATTTATATTGATATATTGACCATCAATTGTGTTGTAAATGTTGTACCTTGATAGAATAGAATAGAATAGAATTTTATTGGCCAAGTGTGATTGGACACACAAGGAATTATCTTTTCTTTTATGTACACTGAGAGCGTATGCACCAAGACAAATTCCTTGTGTGTCCAATCACACTTGGCAAATAAAAAATTCTATTCTATTCTATTCTATTCTATTCTATTCTATTCTATTCTATTCTATTCTATAATAAATAAATAAATAAATAAATAAATATAAAAAATGACTAAAATGGTGTGGTTTTTATCCCCCAGTCAGGTCAGGTGATCTTTATGATAATTTTATATGATTCATATAAGTGGTTTTAACTCTTGTAAGTCGCCCACAGCCTTGTTTGATTGGAATTGAAATTATATATATAAAAAAGATATAAATAACTCTTCCCTTGGCCCCGATGTGCCTTTCCTGCTGATCTTGCCACACTTTCTTTTTTTAAAGCATTATTCTATCAAAGTGGCAGACTCGGATACAAAGCTGATGCCCAGCAACAAACAATATTTTTTCCTTTGTAGATAAATCAGAGGCTTCAAATAGCAGTCCAGTCCTCCTGCAAGTCTTCCGATTTTGTCTCTTGAAAACTTCCTCTCTCGAGATTGCTGCAGGTGTGGGCACCGGGTTCTTTCACCCAGTTAAATGATTTAAATCCCACCTACTGTCTCAAGTTGTGAGTGCACCCATCTGAATATATCAGGCCCCATTCGAAAGTTACTTCGTCACAAGGCCACTAATTAACACAATAGGATTGTGCTCAACAGGATGAATAATTTTTCAACGTGTCATCTGCCAGCCATTTATTTTTACAAAAGGAGGTGTCCTTCCTCTGTGCTCTATTCATGCTAGAGAGCCATTTCAATTATGCACCCCAGAGAGACCCATTCAGAATTCAGATTTCAACACTCTTATTGGGCCCATTTGCAGCAGTGAGAATGAGCACCATTATGGTGGTAAAATTAGTACTTGCAATTTATTGTCATTCACTAAATGGCCAGCAGACAGGCTTCCAGGACAAATTCTAAAAGGCTCAAGTGGATTTTGAAAACCCCTTTTCCATTTTTTAAAAAACGCCCTTTTGGTACTTTTCTACATGTTGAACTTCCCAGCCATAAGAAATGTCATCCTCAGCAGTTCTGTTTTATTTTAAGCCAGTCAGCCCCTCCTTTCTTTTTTCTTGGCGCTTTTAAAGCCATCTTCTTCAACCAGGCACCCTCCAAAAGTGCAGGATTGCAGCTGCTGTCCAGCCCAGCACTAGGCAAGAGGATGCTCAGAGCACCGGCAGGTTGTCCCGGGCATCCATTTCTTCCTCTTTTGTCAGAATATTGACATCACCAGCAGATGTGAGCACATTTCTTTTCTTATCTTCCTTTTCTAGCTTGCAAGCAAATGTTGGATCTTGAAGGTCACAATAAAAGAAAGGAAAAAAAATCTCAGCTTTTGATTTTAGTAAATAAGGCATGGGGTTTAATGTTTTATAAACATCGTCTGTTTAGCTGATTTTAAAAAAATTAATTGGAGACTCGCATTCACGTACATAGAGAATAAGAATAGAATAAAGTAGTGTAGTGTATATAGAGATAGGATAGGATAGGATAGGATAGGATAGGATAGGATAGGATAGGATAGAATTCTTTATTGGCCAAGAACAATTGGACACATGAGGAATTTGTCTCTGGTGCATGTACATGCAAAACAGCAAAGTAATAATAATAATAATAATAATAATAATAATAATAATAATAATAATAATAATAATAATAATAATAATAATAATAATAATAATAATGATAATGATAATGATACCAATAGAGAAGGTATTGGAACAAATGAGAAGGATAAAAGCCATACTGCAGGCACAACATACTTAGACATAAGATAGAACTGTGGGAATTAAGTGTTCAACAGAGTGATGGCACGAGTTTGAAAGACCATTGATCGGTTGGGGTGGGCCAAGTGCTCATGCCATCTCTCATGCTAACTCCACTACCCTCCAGGACCTGCCAGCTGTTTTTCAGGCAGCCACCTTTCCACAGCATTTTGACAGCTAGCTAAAACTCTGGTTCCAGACATCTGTCCAAACTGCCTCATCCCCGGTCATTTGAAGAGGGATTGATGGATTGTTTTCCTACTCATTGATGCCATTAGCAGGCATATGGGAAGCAAAGACAATGCCAGGCACAATAAATTGGGAATCAGGGTTAGATCCAAAACCAGTACAAGTTCATTCCATGCTTCCTCTGGCTGGCTCAGGAATTCTGGATGTTGAAGTCCACAAGTCATAAAAGGGCCATAGTTCACCACCCTTGCAAAAAGAATCTGAACTACTAATGGTCAAAGCAAATTTGTGGTAGGTAAGAGTCAAAGGAATTCAAGGTGACCTGGATTAAGGTATCTTGTGGGCATGAAGGGACTGAAGACTGATGATGCATTTGACTCCTCCCTCCCTCCGGCTCAGCCTGGTCCTCTCGTGCAGTCAAGAAATCCATCTTAACTTGCCCTCTCCCAAGCAAATAAGGACACAATCATTTGATGACATTATTGCTACGGCAGGGTAAGGATTGGCAATAGGGACCTCAAATGCAATGCTGGTCTACCCAGGATGGCTGGATAGCCTTGTTTTGGGCCTTGTGATGGCTGCTGATTTGAAATGTGATTGTAACCCCTGAAGTCTGATACGGGTTGGTGTTGAGAGGACTTACCTTCATCAATCTATCATACCTGTGTGTCTGTGGAAAACCACTGGTTTTACTCCCTCCCATGACATTGGGGGACGGAATCCAGAGTTGGTGCTTTCTGCCACTGTGCCCATGGTGTGAAACAGGCTTTCCTTAGAAGCTAGGCACACCCATGAGTTGGTTCCCTTTGAAAACCTGGTGAAGGTCTCCTGTGAGCCTTTTTTTGCATTACATGTGGTGATAACTCTCAATAGTAGAATAGATTGAATGCTGCTCAGGTTGCTTTTAAAAAATGGTTGGTTTGTTTTATTTTTTACTAATTGCTGATGTTAAAGGTGAATATTTTATTCTATACTCTGGATGCTTTCTATCTGAGGATATTGTACATGGCCAAGAGCCTATAGAGTGCATCACTATAAGGATTTAGGTTACAGCAAGGCTGTGGGAAGACCCCAAACTCTATTCAGGCTTGCTTTAACTTCCAGACCCTCTCTGAAGCAGATGCACACAAGTCGTTTCCATTCAATCAAATGTTAATTCAGATAACTGCAATCTTTGTTTTATAATAATGGGGTTCGTAGGCCAGCAGCTTCTCTTGCTGATCGAGGGAGGAATGGGGTAGCCATTCCCTTCGGGTCTCTAAGACATCCCCGAGGAGCTCAAGCCAACCCACAGCAGAGGGACAACAAAGGCCTGTGAAATGCCTGCATTGATTTATTGGCTCTCTCCAGCATTATTTTTGTTCTCAGTTCAGGAGTTTCATGTTTGAGAAACTTTGTTGTTTGAGCTTTCTTTTCAGAGGAACTGGTTCGATAGCAAAAGCAGCTAAGAGGAAAATGCATTATTGAAAGGCTGCCTGCTTGTTATCTGAAGTTCAGCAGGAAGCTCTGACATCGGGCGAGGTGGCTGGGGGGGGGGAGAGTTATTTCTAAGGGTCTGCCCATCATTTCTGGAATGGGAAGGAGATCTGGTGGGAGGCCTAGAGCAGCCCAGCAAGAAGGCTGAAGGAAGGAAGGGAATCGAGGCAAACTCAAAGAGAGTGAGATGCTTTTATGATTTTCCCTCATAAACCAAAAGACCATCCTTAAAAGGATGGCATTTTTATTTATTTATTAAATTTATCGGCCACTCATTTTATCACTGGTGGTGCAACTGCACTATGGTTGGGCTGTGCAAAATTTCTGCAACATTGGTTGGTTGAGTCCCTCCATTCTGCAGTTTTTGGAGACACCGATGGAAAAGGTAAACATACAAAGCTGTTATGGTAAAGGGCTGACCCACCTCCTCCCCTCCACCAGAAGCAAATTAAAAAAATGTCCATTTTTGGTTTCTTCCTTTTTCGATTTGGACTGAACCAATGGACCCTTTCCTGCTTTTTCTGTTAGCAGAAAACATAGCAGGAAAAGAGAGATTCTAAATGATGATCAAGGTGTTCGCCAGTTCCCCCTCCCCCATCGAGAGATCCTGGTGTAGTTCATGATCCAGTTTCATAGTCTGAGAAAATGGCAAAGAAGACAATGAGTCACACAACCCTTTTCAAAGTATCTTCTGACCAATGGGATTCTTCTTCTTCTTCTTCTTCTTTTTTTTTATAAAAAGTTTTATTTCCATTTTCCAACAACCTATTCAATATACAGCCTCTTATTCAACATTAGTCATTAACTTTCATTTGTTACTTATTCGGACCTGCCCAGCTACCACTTCCTTCCTTAACAAACCTTTCCTCCTCCCTTCTCTACTTTCTCCTACTTTCTTCATCCTTCCTCTCCTTCGCTTTCTACATCCTCTCCTCCTTCCCTACTCTTCTCTTCCACCCTTTCTAACCCTCTCTCTTTCCCCTTTCTTCTTTCTCTCCTTTCCCCCTTTTCTACCTCTCTCTTTCCTACCTACTTTCTTCCTTCACTCTCTCCTCTCCCTTTCCATTCCCTTCTGAAATGGCAGCTGAGCAGCCCCGCTTTCATTTCAAATTATTTCTATTTCTTAATTACATATCTTCAATCATTCCTTTACATTGATCCTTCATCTCCCCCCTCCCCCCCTCCCTTCCCCTCCCTCCCCCCTCCCCCCCCCGAGACTTCCCAGAACAAAGTACAGGGTATAAAATTAACAATCATAAATTAAAATACAACATAAGTCAAATCCATAGTCACTCCTCTCTCTAAGACCTTAACTCCCCTTCCAGAAACAAAAAAGTACATTCTTCTTCCAGTCCATTATATATCAGTCCATTCCACTCCTAAAATCTTCAGAATCTTCCAATTAAATTAGTATTTCCAGTTCATCAATAAAATACATAGTTTTTAATATCCAATCTTCATCAATTAACACCAAATATATATCAATCCATTCCACTCCTGAAGTCTTCAGAATCTTATAGTTTTTAATATCCAATCTTCATCGATCAAGACCAAAACGATATTCCATCTTCCAGTATTCATCAGAAATTCTTCTATAATATACCTTTCTTCCTTAAACAGTGTCCCAAATATAATTCATATTTCCAGCTTAAATGGATTCTTCTTTTTTTTAAGACAATGTTTTATTGAAAATTTTTCTTTTCATCATACATATTTTATGAACAGAGTGCTGACCAGGTCACATCTCATACATCTTATATATAATCAAAATCATCATTATAATATATCTTAATCTTCCCATTTTTCCCAATATTTATCTCTCTTATGCATCCTTTATCACCAATTTATCATTTTTCTCTATCTCTACTTATTTCAACTTTTGCCATGTTATTTTCTTTCCATCATTTTGTATCCTGTTCAATTTTATTTTTAAATAACATCACTTTATGCCTTATGCTTCTTCTCTATTACAATCACTTCAGTTTAACATTCTTCCTTCATTTCTGGAAATAACTCTAATTCCCTGCCCAAACATGAGCAATAAAATAGTCATCTTAATACATTGTTATCAAAATTAATAATATTCTTATATTACTTATTTTCATGTTTCCATCTGCTGTGGTTTGTCACAAACATGTCCTATTCCTTCTTTTTTGCATAGTCACTTTCATGATTTCAGCCTTGTTTTTCTCTTTACAATTAACATTTTTTGCATTGATATCAAAATTAATATTGTCAAATTACTTATTATCATCATTTCTATCTATTAAAATTTAATGTAGACAAACTATTCATTCATCTTTATCATATACTCACTTATAATCCTTTTCCACCATATCTTATTTTTTCTACTGCTACCATATTATTCTTACATATCTCTTTATCATTTCATTTTCAATGCTTTCATCTAGCTAATATCCCAGGATATCCTAAAATTCTTCTCTTTTACCACAACTATGACAATTAAAATTCCATTCTAATTTAAAAAACTATCCCAAATATAATTCATATTTCCAGCTTAAATGGATTCTTCTTTTTTTTAAGACAATGTTTTATTGAAAATTTTTCTTTTCATCATACATATTTTATGAACAGAGTGCTGACCAGGTCACATCTCATACATCTTATATATAATCAAAATCATCATTATAATATATCTTAATCTTCCCATTTTTCCCAATATTTATCTCTCTTATGCATCCTTTATCACCAATTTATCATTTTTCTCTATCTCTACTTATTTCAACTTTTGCCATGTTATTTTCTTTCCATCATTTTGTATCCTGTTCAATTTTATTTTTAAATAACATCACTTTATGCCTTATGCTTCTTCTCTATTACAATCACTTCAGTTTAACATTCTTCCTTCATTTCTGGAAATAACTCTAATTCCCTGCCCAAACATGAGCAATAAAATAGTCATCTTAATACATTGTTATCAAAATTAATAATATTCTTATATTACTTATTTTCATGTTTCCATCTGCTGTGGTTTGTCACAAACATGTCCTATTCCTTCTTTTTTGCATAGTCACTTTCATGATTTCAGCCTTGTTTTTCTCTTTACAATTAACATTTTTTGCATTGATATCAAAATTAATATTGTCAAATTACTTATTATCATCATTTCTATCTATTAAAATTTAATGTAGACAAACTATTCATTCATCTTTATCATATACTCACTTATAATCCTTTTCCACCATATCTTATTTTTTCTACTGCTACCATATTATTCTTACATATCTCTTTATCATTTCATTTTCAATGCTTTCATCTAGCTAATATCCCAGGATATCCTAAAATTCTTCTCTTTTACCACAACTATGACAATTAAAATTCCATTCTAATTTAAAATACTATCAAAAATACTATTATTATTATATTGTCTTCTTTCCCCTTACCATTTATTAATCTACATCATTTATATTTGCCTATTTTTACCCCATCATTCTTCATCTTTAACCATCATCTCTAAATCTTTTTAGCATCCTCTTTTCTAATAATTTTTTTGCATGACCCTTTATCTCACTCTAACTTCTCAAGTCTCTTTTTTATTTTTTTATACATGTTACATTTCATTTTCTGGCTTCCATTTATCTTTTTTTGTTATATTGTTTGAACCTCCCTCCCCAAAGATTTCCCTTCTCTCTTCCAAATTTTCCCCTTCTTTCCTTTTGCCCATTTCTTTTTTAGGAGGCATTTTCCTCCTTTCCTCTCTCCTCTTTTTGCATTCTCAACTATTTCTATAATGGTCTCAATCTGATTTCTATTTTTTAATATTTTCTCTTCACCATTATTAGTTCCTTGTTTCTCATTCAAATTTCCCTCTTCCAGCTTCTCTTCATTTTCTTTTTCTATATATTTAAATGGATTTTCCATTTCTTTTTTGCCTATTAGAGATTCACACTCGCTTTTGAGCATCAAAAATAACTCTTCATACATCTGCAACTCCATTTTATGACAATTTAAAAGATTACTAATACGTTCCCCGATTATATATCTATACCCTTAGTCAAAATTTTAAGTCTATATAATTTTCTTATTTCTCCTTTTCTTCTTCTTTGCTTCAATTATTCCTTTATTCTTTACAGTTGAAAGTGTTCTTCTCAATTGTTAATTATTATCCCAATAAAGCAACAGTCAAATCCAGCAGAGAAGGAAAGTAAAATCACCACCCAGATGTAAAACACAGTCACTCCTCAATTTTTCACACAGTATCCAATTCTATATGGCCAAGGTTGAAATTTCCAGCTGCTATCTCTTCTATTTGAATAGAATATTACAAAGCTTTTTCTTTCCTCCAGCAGATGGCATTTTCCGTTTTTACTCCCTTACAAAACAGACTCTTTTATCCATTTATTTGTCAAAATGTCCAATAATTTTTTCAAAGTTCTCTTATAAATCATTATTTTCTTCCAAAAATCATAATTTCCTTTTAACAGTCTTTGCTTTTCCCAATTTTCTATATCCAAAACTTTCTCTTAGCTTCTTTATATCACTATCTACGCCTTCTCGTGTGTGTGTTTCCCACCCTCCCCAAGAGCCCGATAGCCGCTATTCAAGCTCAGGAAAGCTTTTAAAACTTCAATTTTCACTTTTTAAATATAAGTTGGCATTTATCTTCCCCATTTCTGGCACTCCATCCAATCGCCACTCCTGCACAATTCTTCGTTCCAGTTGTCCCAGCTTCAAGACGGTCACCATAAAATGGCCGCCACCCCCGCTGCCACTTTGGAAGAGCTGTTTCTGTTTCAGTGAGGAAATTGCCAATTCCTCGCGATCCACGAAACGCCTCTCCTTTCTTCACTCTCCCTGCAAGGCAGCTATGGCTCGAAAGCCTCCCGGCAGCAGTTCGTCCGGCTGGATTTCGTGCAGCTCATCAGAGCCCGCTATTTTCCAGTCCATTCCCATTGTGATGTCAGCCGGAGGTCTGACCAGTGGGATTCTATTGAGTAATGTTTGTTGCTTATTTAATCCTCAGAATTTGGGACTACTATGCCCAAATTACTACTACTTTGGGTTGGGCCTACTATGTAATTTTTAAGGAGATACAAGCAGAAGCCAGAAAATACCAATCTTAGAAGAAAAGCTGCCTATGTTTGCTGTGCAGTGCTAGCCATAATTCTGAATCTAATCATGTGTTAGTCATGTTACAGGACACTGGAGCTTGAGAGCCATGAAATATGTAGAGAACAGAGTTATGGCACTTAACATCTGCAGTTTTTTTTTTTTCTGCAGAAAAATATCATTTTTGTTGAGGAATGAATAACCTTACTTTTGAACTCTCTCGATAGAAGGTATTTGGTATTCATGCTTTGGAGAGGGGAGGCTGGATTACATGGTTTAGATGCCAGTGGAGCAACTAACGTTTCACTTGCCAGAAAGCTGTAGTCTGACTTGGGGGGAGGGCACAGACTTAGTTCTCAGAAATGCATTGAATTTTATCTTAAATAAATAATTATGTTAGAGGGGTTCTTGATGCTGTCTGAGCTGGATTGTTTTTTGTTTACAGGCATTTCGTTATCCAACGAAGTAACATCAGTGGTAGTAAGGAGTGGGGTTTTTCTCTCAATAGACATTCAGCAAGCCAAAAAGGGAACAAAAAGGGAAAACTTAGTCGTATCTGGCTTCAGAGTAGTAACTGTGAGAGCAATCTTGGAGTCTTGGTGGACAATCATTTAAATAGGAGCCAGCAGTGTGCAGCTGCCGCTAAAAAAGCCAATACAATCCTAGGCTGCATCAGCAGAGGGATAGAATCAAGATCGTGTTAAGTGTTAGTACTGATTTATAATGCCTTGGTATTTAGAATATTGCACTTAGAATATTGCATCCAGTTCTGGTAGCCACAATATTAAAGAAAATGAAACTCTAGAAAGAGTACAGAGAAGAGCAGCAAAGATGATTAAGGGGCTGGAGGCTAAAACATGATGAACGGTTGCAGGAATTGGGTATGCCTAATCTAGTGAAAAGAAGGGGACACACGGTAGCAGTCTTCCAATATTTGTGGAGCTGCCATAAAGAAGACGAGGCCAACCTATTTTCCAAAGCATCTCAAGGCAGGACAAGAAGCAACAGATGGAAACTAATCAAGGAGAGAAGCAACCTAGAATTAAGGAGGAAATTTCCTAACTGTGAGAACAATTAACCAGTGGAAAAGTTTGCCTTCAGAAGTTGTGACTGCTCCATCTCTGGAAGTTTTTAAGAAAAGACAGGACAGCCATTTGTTTGCAATGGTATTAGGGTCTCCTGCTTGTTCAGAAGTTTGGACTAGAAGACTTAAAGACCCCTTCCAACTCTGTTTTTCTGCTAAAAAGACCGAAACACCCCCCCCCAGCAATCAACACTCAAGTGAGCATAGATTAATATTAAGCTTCACATCAGACTAACAATCAATCAATCATTCAAGAAGTAAACGATACCCCAATCAAGGAACTGACAAACAAGCTAACAGTAAACGCCCAATCAAAGAACTTCCAAGACCATAGTGACAGGGCAAGCCACTAGAATATAAATGGAGAGCAAACCCACTCTTTATTAGAACTGATGATGTTACCTAGTCTGATAATGAAATCTCTGCAAGAAAATCACCAAGCTCAGAAAGCACCAAGGACCCCTCATTTCAGTTCTGAATTTCAAATATTCTCCTTCATTAGTATAATCGTGTTTGTCTGCAGGTGCCTTGAATGGGCCCTGCAGTCTTTTGGTGCCAAGTGAAGTGCTCCCAGCTGGATAAAGCTCTGCTGCTTTTGGAAGGGCAGCTCTTTTAGTTGTCACCGATTGGACTAGTCTAGGAATTGGGCTACGCAGTTTTTAATTTCCCAGGGCCTTTCCTCCAAAGGTGATGTTTCCTTAGTTTCCTTTGATTCTTCGTAATATCTTGCAAATTTTTTGCAAAGTCAGCAATTCCGCATTTGGGTTCTTTTCAAAAAGAATTTTGAAGCAAAACGAAAGACTGTTGCCAAGTTTAGGACTTGTTCATTTTCTGCCAGTCGCTTTATTTTAGTCATCATTTCCTTCAGCTCCGTTCTTGAAAACGTCCCTCCAGGCAAGCCTGTGTACTTTCTGCAGTGATGATAGACGGGGGTGGGGGGCTGGGGGCTGGGGGCTGGGAAGAATTCATGCAGCGTCAGTCCTTTAGCACAGACTCAACATGCAGGGCCTGGGCAGAGGAGCTGGCAAGCAGACACGTGTTGTGCACGGGGCTCTGAACGTGGCGTTTCCACACTTCAAACAGGTCGTCTCGTCTCTCTCCGCGATGCTGCCTCAGGGCCATGTTTACTTCCCGTTCCTCCTGAGAAGATTGGAGGGGCAGCCTTGAATAGCGTGACTATTTTTTTACTTAAGGAAACTGCAGTATAATTACTGCAGTTTAAATTATCTTAAATTATTAAATTATTTTAAATTGCCCAGGAGGCTCAATGAATACAGTATATCATACCGGATAGCTTTCTCTGTAAATATAGATACTCCTCAATTTACGACCACAACTGAGGCCAAAATTTCTGTTGTTAAGCGAGTTTTGCCCTATTTTATGACCTTTCTTGTCAAGTGGATGACTGCGATTGTTAGGTTAGTAACATGGCTGTTAAGCAAATCTGACTTTTCTTGTCAGACGGTTGCAAAAGAAGATCACATGACCCCAGGACTGTCAGGCCTGCCCCAGTCTGCTCTCTCCGGAAAATAGGACTCGTGACCCCCATTTGATTGAGGCAGAGGAACTTTTACTGAAAGAAGTTGGTTGCAGCAAAGCGAGGCGGAATCTGGTGTTCCCACGCAAAATACAAAGCTATTCTTTCCAACCCCCAATCCCTCCCCCCCATGACCAATCCCCCCCAGCCAGCCAATCAGGTACTGGTGTTATGTTCTGAGAAACCACCCTGAGTCCTTCGGGAGAAGGGCGGTATATTAATTAAATTAATAAATAAATAAACTCTGAGGTCTGAAACTGGTAACATTCCATTCTCAGGACAATCGGCCTTGAAGATCCTGGTATAAGCTGGCTTGGTGATCTGGTCTTCTTCTGTTGTCACTTTCCCCATTTCTCACCACCATCTCCCCGATTCCCACCATTTGGTACACAGGTGTGCGTTGCCCCAAATGCCTCCACCCTCCTTTCCTCTTTGATGGCAGGAACCCAGAAAGGCGCCAGGTTGACGATGGAGATCCTGACTGCAACTGTCATAAATCCGTGCCAGGCGTCCAAATTCTGATCACGTGACGAGGGGGATGCTGCAACGCTAAAAAGTGTGAAAGCCAGTCATTTGTCATTTTTTCCAGGCTGTTTAATTTTGAACAGTCACTAAACAAACTGTTGTAAGTCGAGGACCACACTTCAATCCATTTAGAATGACAATGTGCTGCTTCCCTGATGAGATCTGGGCCTTATTTGTAAAGCCAAACTCCCGGAGGGGTATTAAAGGTGAGAATATTGTACCAAGGGTGGGGGTGGGGGCTACCAAAGTGATTCACCAGGGGTCTCCACCACCTCTCACAAGGCAGAGCATTTGCAGTTATTCTTAATTTCTCTTCACCTTGGGACACGAGAGCTGATCTGCTGAAAGCATGATCAAAGCGGAGAAATGCAGATCATAAACTATGCAGTGTTCACTTAAAAACTAAAATCTCTCAAATGAAAAAATAATTATTGGATGTCAGGAACATAAAACTGAAGGGGGCTCAGATTCAGGTTTAGTCTTAGTAAAGTTTAGGGGGCCGGTTTAGCTCTGCCTGGTAAGGCCTGTTATTAAGAACACAAAGCCTGCAATTACTGCAGGTTCGAGCCCGGCCCAAGGTTGACTCAGCCTTCCATCCTTTATAAGGTAGGTAAAATGAGGACCCAGATTGTTGGGGGGGCAATAAGTTGACTTTGTAAAATATATACAAATAGAATGAGACTATTGCCCTATACATTGTAAGCCGCCCTGAGTCTTCGGAGAAGGGCGGGGTATAAATGTAAACAAAAAAAAAAAAAAAAAAAAAAAAAGTTACAGTCACAGAACTGAAAAAAAGACCAAGAAAGTCTGGTCTGGATTCTATTTATTTATTTATTTATTTATTTATTTAATCACATTTGTATACCGCCCTATCTCCCGAGGGACTCAGGGCGGTTTACAGCCTAATAAAAACATACATATGAATACAAAATAAAACACCAATTTAAAAAACTTATTAAATAAGGCCGAATATTAAAAATTGCAATAAAAATAATAAAACCCTATTAAAACCAAATTAAAATTTAAAATTCTAGTCCAGTCCTGCGCAAATAAATAGATGTGTCTTAAGCTCGCGGCGAAAGGTTCGAAGGTCGGAAAGTTGACGAAGACCTGGGGGAAGTTCGTTCCAGAGGGTGGGAGCCCCCACAGAAAAGGCTCTCCCTCTGGGTGTCGCCAGTCGGCACTGCCTGGCTGACGGCACCCTAAGGAGTCCCTCCCTGTGAGAGCGCACGGGTCGGTGGGAGGCAATCGGTGGCAGCAGACGGTCCCGTAGATAGCCCGGCCCTATGCCATGGAGCGCTTTGAAGATAGTTACCAAAACCTTGAAGCGCACCCGAAAGGCCACAGGTAGCCAGTGCAGTCTGCGCAGGAGAGGTGTCACATGGGAGCCACGAGGGGCTCCCTCTATCACCCGCGCAGCCGCATTCTGGACTAACTGCTTTAGATTCTGCTTTAGGATACCAGTTTGAGGATCTTACTCCCGAGTAGACTTGGTTTATCACGGAGGCCTTGGCGTCTTCTGATTTGCTTTAAATCTTGCTTCCTGAACAGTTCGTTTCTCATCGTTGTCCAGTGGGGTCTGACCTTCCATGTACAGCAGCCTTCGACTTACGATCACAATTCGATTTTCTGTTGCTGAGTTAAGTGAGTTGTCCATTTAAACCTTTCTTGCTGCAGTTGTCAAGTGAATCACTGTGGTTCTTAAGTTAGTGACATGGTTGTTAAGTGAATCTGGCTTCCCCATTGGCTTTGCTTGCAAAAGGGGGTCATGTGACCCCGGGTTGTGGCGACCGTGATAAATGCATGCCAGTGGCCGAGTGGCTGAATTTGATCACATGACTGTGAGGAATGCTGCAATGTTCATATGACAACTGGTCGTCGGTCCCTTTTTTCAATGCCATTGTAACTTTGAGTGGTCGTAAGCCGAGGACTACCTGTACTTCCTCTTTGCAATCTGAGAAGGGGATTCTCTTTGCCCCTGAATTCAAAGCACTGGCTGGGGTGATGTTCTTTCCTCTGTGGAGCTGCTCCAGTCCAGATACTCGGCTTCTTCTGTCTCTTTCCCGGGTCTACAATCTCTTCCTCCGTGTGCAGGGACAAATCTAGACATCTGTATCCAAGTTTAGGGTCCAGGTTCAAAACCCCAACAACAGACATATTCACATAAGTTACCCATCTTTAAATGTAACTAAGAAGATGCAGCTGCCAGACCCGTAGCTGGCTGGCGTCTCTACGCATTTTGGTAGACACAAGTCCAAGAATAGGAGAGGGAAAACTCTGCTTTTTTTCACGTTGGAGAATTTCTTCCCTGATGCATCCCTTCATCTGCAGAATGACCAAAGGAAGAATTTTACTAAATTCTTTGGGAAGCAAAGGAGAGCAATTAAAGCTGGAGAATTGATGGAGACAACTGCAGAGTGATGCCAAGTCTTCCTGATCTGTAAAGCTCTTTGCTGTTTTCCTCTTACTGGCTGCTGCTGACTTGTACAAATTATTTCTGTTTTCTGAAATTTGGTAGAAAGGAGACCTGGGGCAGGGGGAGGGGCACGGCACTCACGTCTCTTCCCACTGGAAAAGAAAGACAAGCCGGCTCCAGCATTTCTGCAGAGAGGGCCTGCCTTCCTGCAGCTTCTTGACACGCAGGCTGGTCTCTTCAGCAGATGGGATACTGGACACCCCCCCCACCCTCCGAAGAGAAAGCAGCTCAGGAAAGGACAGGCTCCATGGGCGACACTTGTTGGGTCCGCAGAAGGGCAGCCGGGTAGGTAGCCAAGGGCCAATTCGGGAGGCGAGAGGAAACCAGAGTCCCGGCAGGAGCTAATGGTTTGTAAAAACTGTCCCTAAGGTTGGCTGCGAAACTCACACCTCCCCTCCCCTCAAGGCTGGACAAGTCCCTGATGGCTTGGTTGGCTTCTGAAGGATGCACAACTACAACTGAGGCAAATGTGTGTGTTTTTGTGTGTTAAGCAAAGAATTGTGGGGTAGGGGTCTGTATCTTTCTCCAAAATTCAAGGACCCTTCTTGGGTGATCCCTGGAATATTTTGACTTTTTCCACTTCAACCAATATTTTAAGGTTGCTAATCCAGCAGCATCTTCTCTGTTGATCTTAGTCCAGCTAGTTGAGGACTTTTGAAACAAACAAACAAACAAAAAAAAGAAGAACCAAACCGTGTTCAATCTGAGCTCTGCTTAATGATGGGAATGGAGGTCGCTAAGCAATGTGGTCACGAGATGTCACTCTTTAATAATTGCTAAATGGAATTGCTTAGTTATGCTTAATAATGCTTAGTAATTGCTTAGTAATGGAAAGTCCAGTCCCAGTTGCTGTGACTAAGGACTGCCGGGACTGTTTTCTTGCATGAGGTTAAAGCTTCAACAAAGTACATCCACCTATTTGAACTTGTCACAATCCTGATGTGACATTTTAAAACAGAAACTGGTTTCTACCGAGCTGCTTTTTATTTCATAATTAGAATAACAGAGTTCAAGGGACCTTGGAGGTCTTCTAATCCAACCCTCTGCTTACACCACTTCAGACAAATGCTTATCCAACATCATCTTAAAAACTTCCAGTGCTGGAATATTCACAATTTCTGGAGGCAAGTTGTTCCACTGATTAATTGTTCTAACTGTCACGAAATTTCTCCTTAGTTTTAGGTTGCTTCTCTCCTTGATCAGTTTCCACCCATTGCTTCTTGTCCTGCCTTCTGGTGCTTTGGAGAATAGGTTGACTCCCTCTTCTTTGGGGCAGCCCCTGTTCCAGCAACCGTTCTTGATATGTTTTAGCTACCAGTCCCCTAATCCTCTTTGTTGCTCTTCTCTGCACTCTTTCTAGAGTCTCAATATCTTTTTTACATTGTGGCAAGCAAAACTGAATGCAGTATTCCAAGTGTGGCCTTTCCAAGGCATTATAAAGTGGTATTAACACTTCACGTGATCCTGATTTTACTATCCCTCTGTTAATGCAGCCTAGAACTGTGTTGGCTTTTTTGGCAGCTGCTGCACATTAAATGGTTGTCCACTTGTACTCCAAGATCCCTCTCACAAGGTACCACATATACTGTACCTGTGCATTTTGTTTTTCTTGCCTAAACGTAGAACCTTATTTATTTGTTCAATTTATTTGTCATCCATCTTGCTGTGGGGCCACTCTGGATGGCTTACAATGGTAAAACAACAACAAAAATGATACAACAAAATGTAAATGTAACAGTAGCAAAGAATAACAGAATAACGGAGTGGAAGGCACCTTGGAGGTCTTCTAGCCATACCCCCTGCTCAAGCAGGAAAGTGTATACAATGAAACAATAAGAATAAAAAATAAAAGTACAACAATGTGAATTAAAGAGATTAGGGAGCAGGAAGCACAGGGGTGGAGTGGGGTGGTCAGCTAATTAGTCCAGCAGCCCCCTCCCGTGTGGAACTCCCCAGGCCAGTGGGCAGAGCCAGGTCTTTAGGATCCTGTGGAAGGATAGGAGGGTTGGGGGCAGGATGTTCCAGGGGGGCCAGGCCTGCCACAGAGAAGGCTCTTCTTCGCCTGGATCATGAGTCAGAGTTACTTGACCGATGGGATCCACACCAGGCCTCCTTTGGCGGCACAAGGAGGGTGGGCTTGTCTTAGCAGGACGAGATGGCCATTGGTCCACTTGATGAGTCAAGTGGACCTATGACTTAGATGGCTATTTTATTTTATTTATTTCTTTTTATTATTTATATCACACCTTTATTATTTTTATAGATAAGTCAAGGTGGTGAACGTATCCAACACGCCTTCCTCCTCCTGTTTCCCCCACAACAATTACCCTGCCAAGTGGGTTGAGGCTGAGAGAAAGGGACCGGCCCCAAAGTCACGCAGCTGACTTTCATGACTTGAATTCACGATCTTCCACTCTCTAGCCTGCTGCTTTAACCACTAGAACAAACTCATAACCAATTGCACCCGGGACCAACCGAGCAGCCAGTGCAGCTGGCAAAGCAGTGGTGCAGCATGGGCCAATCTACATTCTTCTTATCAATAAAGCCCTGATGATGCTACCTAGTTTGGGTAATGAAACATCTGCAAGAAAACAAGCAAGCTCAGGGGCCACCAGGACCCCTCATTCTTCTTATTTTGTAAAAGTCTTTGGGAAGCAGGGAAGCAAATAGAGAAGCTACAAGGTGGCAAGACCACAACAACTTCCCAGAAGATCTGGCATTGTCTGGAGAGACAAACGTTTGCAAGAATGTCACACCTAATGTAGCTGAATCGTTCAATCCAAAACAGAGTAGTTTGCACTTTGAAGAATTTCAGGGACTAATCTTTCTTCATGTGCAACGTGCTATGAAGAACTATCAGGATATAAGAATTAAGAGCGCAGATTCAGAAGGATGGATAGCCAATCACCACCGCCAGCTGGCTAAAACCTTTTCAGCCTGATTACTGCATGGAATTGTGCTGTGGATTGGCAGATGATCCCAGCAGCTCGGATGACCTCGGTTTGGCAGCCCCCTCAGCCCCGAGAGTCCTTCAGGCAGCTTGTCCTAGCTGGGATTGGGTTGTCCTCTCGTTTGACCTCTGACTTGTGCAGCTGATTGCAAGGGGGGAATGATGGCGTGGACGACTTCTTCCCTGCGGCTGTCGAACTGGGGTTTTCTCGATAGGGCATCAGCTAGCAGATTGTTTCCCACTGGGATGTACTTCAGCTCGAATTTAAACCATCTGAAGCAGGTGTGAAATCCAGAAGGTTCTGACAGGTTCTGGAGAACTGGTAGCGGAAATTTTGAGTAGTTCAGAGAACCGGCAAATACCATCTCTGGCTGCCTCCAGAGTGGGTTAGGAGTGGAAATTTTGCAATATCCTTCCCCTGGAGTGAGGTGGGAATGGAGATTTTGCTGTATCCTTCCACTGCCAGGCTCACCAAGTCATGCCCACAGAACCGGTAGTAAAAAAAACTTGAATTTCACCAGTGGCCTAAAGTACTGTGCCAGTGGATTTGTTTGGGAGATAGTTTCCTGGGTTTTTTTAGAGCTTCGAGATTTTTATGATCAGTCCAGACCTTGAAGGGCACTTTACCCCATTCTAGAAAATGGCTCCAGGAGAGGAGAGCCCAGTGGACTGCGTAGACTTCTTTCTCCCAAATAGCCCACCTCCTTTCGGTCTTGGTGAGCTTCTTGGACATGTAGGCACAGGGTAGGAGCTGTCCTTGTGGGTCCTTCTGTAGGAGCACGGCTGCCACAGCTATGTTGCTGGCGTCCGCTTGGATGATGAACTGTCATTCTGGGTCCAGGTGTTGGAGGATTGGCCCCTCGCAAAGAGCCATTTTAATTTTTCGAAGGCTCTTTGACAGTCCATTGACCAGATGAGCGGTTGGTTCGGCCATGGTGCTGCAGGAGGAGGCCCCGTTTTTAACAGTTCCGTTAGGGGCAAGGCGGCTTCTGCGAAGGCTGGGATAAATTGTCTGTAGAAGTTTGCGAACCCCAGGAAGCCAGTCTAGCACCACTTTCACTTTTTCTGGGTCCATCTCTCTAGGAGTCATGGAGTACATCTTTGGCTTGGGCAGCTTGGCTCCTGGCACAAATTCGATTGCACAATGTTGCGTGGTGAGAGGGGAAGAAGTTGACATCTTCCTCACTAAAGACTCCCGATAGGTCTTGGTACTCTTTTGGCACCTGTGGGCTGCCGGGCAGTCCATCTGTGGTGGGGGGTGTGGCTTCAAGTTCGCTGATGTCGTTGGGATTTGTGGCATTTTGGCACTGATCTGTTTTTATGGGCAGTAATGGTCCAATACCTATGTTTAGCCTTCTATAGCCATCCTGCCATGTGATGGTCAGTCCCATTTGTCTAGCCATGTGAGCCCTAATATGATTGATTCAATCATTTTTGGAGCTATGATGAATTGAGTAAGTTCTCGGTGATGACTCATTTCTAGTCTGATGAGTTCCGTGACTAATGTGGCAGGGGCTCCACAGATTAGTGTCCCATCAATCTGTTCAAAGCGGATGGGCGCTCTAGGGTTCTCATGCATATGCTTACCTGTTCAACTCTGGGGTGGCTGATTAGGTATTTGGTGCAGCCAGTGTCTATTCCCCTTACCCTTGGGCCCCCGTTTCTGGCGCTACTATCCTGCTTTTGATAGTAAAGGGGTGGATGGCTTCACTTCACATTGGGTCGTTATTGCTGCTGCTCCCTTCGGCAAAGCTTGGAGGGGCTTCCCTGGCTGAAGTTCCCTCGACTTTGTTAGGAAGGAGTAGAACTCTACAGTCTGCTTGGCGGTTCTCTCCTTATCGGGCAGTTTCTGCGGGGTTCTCCTTGCCAGGGGTGTGGCTGGAGTCCAGGCTTGGGGAACCAGGGCTGGAGCCAAGCATTTGGAAACCCAGTGCCTGTACTGACCACACTGGCAGCTTCCCGGCCAGTCTTTGAAACTCTCAAATTAGCTCCATGGGAGGCCGGCCAGCTTGCTTCAGCCTTAATTTCGGCCTCAGCTTTTACTCTGTGGGCCCTGTCCTCAAACTTGTCCTCATCTTCCAGCTTGGGGGCTTCCTCATCATGGAGTTCCACTATCCACTCCGCTGCTTCTCCCCCATTCATGCCATCTGCAATAGCTGAAATCAATTCCCGATCTGATGGTATTGATTCCCATATTGGTTGATGTAAGCCCAGATTCGATTGAGAAAATGGGCTAGCCTCTCCTGGGCACCTGTCAAATGTCACTCTGAACTATGCAGGGGGAGTGGCTGGTGGGGCCGGTTGCTGAGCCAGCATGGGCTGCGGGGCCGGAATCTGCTGTGGGGCCATGACTGGTTGTTGGAGCTGCAGCAGTGGCTGGGCTGGTACCGGGGCCATAACAGGTGGCTGGAAGTGCACTGGCTGATGGATGGGCATGGACTGCAGGATCAGGGCAGGTGTCCACTGATATTGCTCCCACCCCTGGGCGGGGTAAAATGCCTACCCTGGAGGGATCTGGTCTGCTGGAGGCAGAGTTCTTGGTCCCAATAGACCCGGCTGTGGTCCCTGTAGCACCGGGTTAGGCTGGCTCAGTGAGGTTTGTTGCTGCGCCATTCCCATTCTGGTGGTGGCTGTCACCCCAGTAGACCGGGCCCAATGCATGAAGCTATGGAACGAACTGCTCCGGGCTGAGTGAAAGGAGGTGGGCGTCCCGTTCAGTGATGCTGTGGCTTCCGAGCCTGGGAAGGTGAATGCAGGCTGAGCCAGAGACCATCTGGGCTTCTTGGTCCCAAGTGGTTGAGCAGCACCGCCCATGCTGAGTTGGCCAAACTACTGTGGGAGGCCAGTTAGCGACTGGCTGCGTGACGGTGGCAGGAATCCCCATTCCTGGGAGTGCTTGTGGCACACTTGCTCCGGTATCCTCCACTCAAGGGTTGGGATCTGTTCCGCTCTGCTTTCACTCATCTGTGGTTTTAACAGCATTGCCCTGGTCATCATCTGGAGAGGTGCGGCTCCCGCAGCCTTGCCCCACAGGGTTAGATTCTGTTGTGCTGCTTGCTCAGGTACTGGCTCTTTGGGCTGGGCACCCAGCTGGTGTTCTCTTTCTGCAGCCTCCTCCATTTCCAACACAGCTTGGGAAGGGGGGTAGATGGTCTCGACATAACTCGTCGAACCATTCCCCATGGCTCCCTCCTGTTGTGGTCTACCAGCAGCCTGCTGAGCTGGCAGTGGAGTCAGACAGTGAGGAGGCTGGGGACAACAATGGGCCAGTCCTGAAGTCAGGGGAAGGCCCGGATGAGGGTTCTGCATCGAAGGCTGAGATGAAGCCAGGACCATCTGGGAGTGATACACGGATTCTGGAGCCTCCAGAGCTGGACAGCAGAGAGGCAGAGGAACAGAAGGAGCCTGTTCCTAGTGCATGTATGCGAAGAGCTGCCAGAAGGCAAGAGCAGCTAAAGCACAAAGGACAACTTGGGAGTGGCCAGGAGATGATTGGCCCCTCCCATAAGGCTTAAAAGAGCAGCAATGGCTCTTGGGCTCTTTGTAGGAAAGCAATGTTGCTACATTTGTTTCTAGTCAGTATCTCTTGTTTCTGAACTCCGTGGGGCTTTGCCAAGAAAAGCCTTTAGCAGGGTGCCAAAGAAGACAAAGGTTTGTGATAAGGCCGAAGGACTTTTTCTGAAGGATTTGTTTTGGAATTAATTTGGACTAAGCTGAGAATGAAGTAATTTCAGCTGTTCTAATAAAATATGTTTGTTTAGTACTGATTGTATCTGGTAATAACTACTTGGGCCTAGGTCACAACACCTCTGTGACTGTCTTGTTTTCCTCCATCTTCCCTGAGTCTTCAATCCGCCTGGTTCTGGGTCGTACTTCAGGCCTGGAAGCCATGTTTTGCATTGGATCTTCAGGCCTGCCACATTTACTACTGTGGGAAACTGGGAGGGGGGATTGTATGGAGCAGAAGTGATATATAGTCATAAGAGCATTCCTTTCTCAGAGAGTCAAGGACATCTTGCCCTGCACCTGGAGTGGCGTGACTGGGAGGCATATCCAGCTGGGAAGGTGCTTTGATTGGCCCATGTGATGGACATGTGGGTGCTAGGCAGGGACTTGGACTTTCCTTTGGGTGGGGAAAACCTGGAAGCTTTCAGATTTGGGTTTTCCCAGATGTGCCAGTATGAGATCTCTAATAAAATGTAGCTTTGAGGAATTTCAAGCCTCTTTCGTTGGGGGTGTTACTTGGAACCCTGACACAGGGCAACGGATAAATTTAAATCCGTGAGCTTTTGCTTGCTTGTAGAACCGTAGTGAGAGGTTGGTCCCTAAGAGTGGGGGCTGCCAAAGGAAGGTCTGGCATTTGATCCATCCCCGCCAGGCTGGATGGGGGATCAAGCCTGGCAAGATGGATCTCAGTGCTGTGCCATGGAGGCCTTTCAAGGGAAGGATCAGCACTTTTGATCTGGGCCTGGAAGCTGACCAGCAATTAACACAGCAGTTTTCTCTCTCTAAATCTATTGCAGTGCGGATCAGGGCCCGGACTGGTGTCATCAGCCACTCTGGGGCACAGTGCTCCCCCAGGGCCCACCTGAGAACCTCCCCTAACTTCTAAGGGCAAGAAGGGCCAAATATTGTCCCTCCCCCATTCTGGCAATACCTATGTCTTTAATCTCACACCCCCGCCCCCACTCAATGATGTGCTTGAGGTTCTTGCAATCTGCTGACTAGGAATGTGATGAGGGCTGTTCGCTCCTGTCTCTTCTCCAGGTCTCACAGGGTATCCAAAACGTTTGTATTCAGACAAAAACCTTTCAAAGATCAAGGTAATGTATGTTCATCTCAAGAGTTCCTGGACTGTTGTAGGCAGTGTCAGATGAATTGGCCTATCTGGTTTGTTCATGAGTCAGACTGGCTTAATGCAGTCATTAGGTGAAGTGTATTGGATGAAACCTTTCTAAGAGTTTCTTTACTCTGTGAATTGTTTCTCCCTCCCTTCAATCATGTCCAATTCTTGGAGAATGCCCAGAAGAGTCCTCCTGTTTTTTGGGCAAGGTTTTTCAGAAGTGGTTTGCCCTTTCTTGCCTCCTTCCTAGGGTTGATGGAAAGGCTGGCCTAAGATGGGACTAGAACTCTGGGTCTCCTGGTTTCTAGCCTGGTGCCTTTACCACACCAAGCTGGATCTCACATTGTGAATAAGACAGCCAAAACAGTTGGGCCATTCCATCTGCCCGACAAAAGCAAAGAGGTCAGTGTTTTTTGCTGTTCTTCAGTTTTCTGTAAAATGCTCAAAACTGGAACTTCTCATGGAAAGCCTCTTCTCTTTCACCAGGTCCCTTCTTTGGACTTGGTGGCTCCACCTTAATGCCTCTGTTTTGCATAGGAGAATTCTTCTAAGGCATCTGCTTTCTTCTGGGCCAAAGCCTTCCCTTCTCCTTGATTAATGGGAGCAAGAGCTCAGCAAACTGTCAGGCCCAAGTGGAGGGGAGTTGCCTTTCCCTCAGACCCCTTGGCTGATGAGGGCAATTTGCATTGATTGAAGAGGCCGTCAGCTGTGGGAGGGAGCCTTTCAAAGGGTTTGATGGATGGAAAGCTATTGTGCGTTTGGTAGAGTTGCACCATCGGCAGGTGGGAAAGAAAGGCTGCTTAAGCAGCTGTCCTGGAAGACAGGGTGGGATAGAGAGTGGTTGAAGACACAGAACCTCCACACCTTCTCGGGATTGGTGGCTCCTGTGAGCTTCCACTTGACCGTGAAGGAACCCAGACTGGAATCAGTGTCCACATAGCAAGCATGAGCCCAAGCAGCTGTGTTGCCTGATCCCACCTTCACTGTGGTGCCATAAGACCGCTCTTGCTTTGAGTGCTGGTCCAGATAAACCTATAGGCAAGGACCACCGAGGCTCAGGTTGTGACCATGCAAAGAAGGGTCAGAGCTGGAAGGGCCCTGACCCAGTTAGAGTGGAGTTCTCTCTCTGAGTTATATACCAGGCAACCAAGCTTTGGAATTATTTTGGATACTCTGACATGTGCAAGATACTCGATGTGTGATTTGTTTCTAAAAGTGTCACAGAGATTGTCTCTTGAATGACACCCTTAATTTAAAAATGTCCAGTAAGGTGTCAAAACTTAATTTACATTTTTGTGTCTGTTTCACTCCACCAGGCTGGGAGAGGGGAAAGGATTCAGCAATGCAGACTGAATTGGGGAGCTAAACAGACAAAGCTGTTCTTTTCAGCTTTGTCTCTCTTGAGAGTTATGCAAAATATCCCCTAAAGCTTTTCCTTTTAAACAGAGTAGACTACCAGTAGCCACTTCTGCATGGCTTTTATGTGCATTTGTACAAGTCTTGCCCCAGATATTTTCACAGTCCTACGTTTATGTTGCTATCTCTCAATATCAGAATTAACAGCGAGTGAACATTATGACTGCAGTGCACCATAAATAATGCCGCTTCAGGTGTTCAAAATGAGTCAAATCAAAGTCTTTGGTGCCAAAGCACAACGCTGCCTCTGAGAACAGACAGGCCCTGCCAGGTTGTGCTTGGGGTGGTCAGGATCCTTTTAAGCCAGCTCCTTGGAAAGCCTGCGTGGGCGGCCACTAACAGTCATGGGGGGAACCCAAAGTCAAAGAGGGCTTGTGGTCAATGTGCGGAACCCATTCTGCCCTTAATCTTCTGATCATTTGGGAGATCTCTATGGAGATTCTTCCATCATCCAGGTCATGGTTGCCCCAAAGGTTCTTTTTTTTTTTTTTTCAAAAGACAACTGGACTTTCGTGTTTGTTTTTCTTTGAAAACTTCTCATCTTAAAAGCTTCTTCAGTTCTTGGATGAGAAGTGAAACATTTTCAAAGAAAAAAAATGAAGGAAATCCAGTTGCCTTTTGGAGGGAAAAAAACACCTTTGGGGCGATCATTTGGGAAGTTCTGATGGCAATCTAATGATAACCAGACACCCTTTGACATCTTGGGAGCCCACTTTGCTGTGGATGGTTGTGGGTAAAGAAAGACCGCAAGAACTCAAGGCCTGGCAATCCAGAAAAAGCCAGAAGCTGCTTCTTGAAAACCCACCCCTTGTATCTCAGTTGTTGGCCCTGTGATCAGCTTTGGCTATCATAGTAATAGCAGGAACTCTGTGATCGGCTTATCTTTGCGTGATCTTTATTACTTTGCCTTTTGGCTCCACCTCAGTGTTTTTGCGAGCTCACCAATGGGTTAGCAAGCAGCAGCAGCAACAACAAAAATTCTCAATGAGCAAGCAAGAGTGCAGGAGGAAGCAGCCTGATTCACGCCGATGTGGGCATCTGACAGACTGGGCCTTGCAGTTTCTTATTAAAACTAGCTTGTCACGGTTTTGACATAGGCAAGGTTCTCTTGCGTGCATCTTATAATCTGCACGCACACCATACGGTTTGCTAGGCTCCAGGGCCTCCCTGGGTAGTCTGTTGCTTCCCATCTACTGTTGGAATATATTTGCCAGCATTTCAATTAGATCATCAATAACCCCGTACAGCTGCTGAGAAAAGAACTCAGATGTTCATAAATGTTATAGTCCATTAAGTTCAGATACTTCCGAGGCAGTTCGGAAAGAAAGTAATTTGTTTAAGTTGAGTGCCAGTATTGGTAGATGCAAATTGCAGCGATCCCCAAAGCAAAGGCTGGGGGAAATACAGGGACTGAATGCTCAAATTAAATAAATATGTCCAGTTGTGGAGCTTTAAACAAACGTTATTTAGGGAGCTGTGATAAAAGCTGGAAGTATTCTGTACAGGCTCAAATACAAGAATTCCTGCTCACCCCCAAGCACTATTATTGCAGTGTTATGCTTCTCACTTGTACAAGTGACAGAAAATCACAAAAATTACAATTCAGAGGGACACTTTTTTTATGAGAAGCAAACTACTTTAGTCTTCTGTTTTTCCCATCCATACAAATTTAATATAGCACAGAAGGCTAACAGTTACCCAAATCGTATTAGTAAAAAGCAACATTAATTTCATTCTAGGAAAATAAATAGCATTTAAAAGTAGTTTCCAAAGATTACCTGATGCTTGTGACTTGCAGCCCAGATTTCAGTCTCAACTCGGGTTTCAATAAGGAAATTTTGGGGACGTGGTAGATACGGTCACCAGAATCATCCCCAACCCCAACTTCGTTTTAAAGTGAGGGTTGAGGCTCCTGACATCTACACTCTGAGGCTACACTCTCAGCTGAAGTCTGTGGTAACGTTCTACAATCTTATGTCCTAGTGCAGGAGGGTCAAACTGGATTTCTTCGAAGGCTGGATCAGCGCTGTAGTTCTCTGCGGCTGGTGGGTGGGTGGGTGGGTGGTGGGGAGTGGGGGAGGAAATGGGATGGATGCCTCCTCCAGCACCCTGCTGGCCAAAAGGGACTGTGCGGAGGCCTCTCAAGGCCCCCATGTGGCCCATTTTCAGCCTCCAGCAGCCAAAAATGGGGCACACGGAGGCCTTGCGAGGCTCATTTTTGGCTGGCAGAGTGCTGCATGCAGCCCATTTTGACCAGCAGAAGCACCGTGGGCCGGTCCTGATATTTCCAGGCTGGTTCTGCGGGCCAGATTTAAGTACCCTGCTGGCTGAATCTGGCCTTGAATTTGACACCCCGCCCTAGTGGATTATCCACTTAAGTATGAGCCAGGAATGTGCTGCAGCTACCAAAAAAGCCAATGCAGTCCTGGGCTGCATCAACAGAAGAGTAGTCTCAAGTTCAGGTGAGGTACAACTACCACTGTATGCTGCACTGGTAAGACCACACTTGGTATGCGGCATCTAATTTTGGTCACCACGATGTAAAAAAGATGCTGAGACTCTAGAAAGAGAAGAGCAACAAAGTTGATTAGGGGACTGGAGGCTAAAAATATGAAAAACAGTTGCAGGAGCTGGGTATGTCTAGTCTAATGAAAAGAAGGGGTGACCTGATAGTAGCCTACCAATATTTGAAAGTCTGTCACAAAGAAGAGGGGGGCAACTTGTTCTCCAAGGGAATCTTGTCTCTCTTGCACTCTTTTTAGCCCCCTCTCCATAGAGGAGGGGCAATTGGTGAGAGGCTGGGCAGCCCTTCTGCAGGCAGCATCTGGCAAGTCTTCCCTAGGAAGCAAGGGCCTCTCAGTGCCTTGCAATTTTATCTCTGTTCCACTCAGCCAGGCTCATGTCCCAGGTTCAGACTGGGATATTCTTCCTCCCCAGAGAAAGCAGTTGGGGCCATTTCATTTCTGAAACAACAACCAGATTTCAGTGTCTCCTGGACACTGGTTAGAACCCAAAGGCTGGTGAGATGCATGGTCAGGGTCCCCAAGTCACAGCTTTGTTCCCATCTCTGCCCACGAGCAAGGCAGGCATCCTCTGCTGTACCACTGATCACATCCTGTTTCCCTCATTCCTTCAGGCCCATCGCAAGGTGCTTACAGCTGTGCAGAATTGGTTGTGCCAGGTCGCCCATCAGCCTTGGAGGGAAGCAAAGGGATGCAGTGCCTGGGAAATGATGCAAGAGTGGTGTGGGCAGAATTGGAAGTGTGGCAGTGTGTTCTACATTGAACTGGGTTCTACTAACTGGGAGGGATGACCAACTGCCCAATTGTTATAGACAGCCACAAACCCAGAGCTGTAAGCATGAGTGGATTTCTGCCAAAGAGACAGTTTAAAAAACAATATGAGAATGATTCTAAATACATTGGAGTATTATGAAATGCACCCTGGAAAACAAATGGCATTGTTGTTTTTAGATGCAAAGAAAGCATTAGATAAAGTTAATTGGCAATTTATATTATTACAACTAAAATATATGGACTTTGGGGAGAGATTTATTGATATGATCAAAGCAATATACTGTAAACAATCAGCCAAGGTGATAGTAAGTGGAGACACGACAGAGAACTTTGACATCAAGAAAGGCACTAGACAGGAATGTCCGCTGTCCCTGCTGCTATTTATATTGACTTTGGAAATGTTAACCAGGAACATTCAGCAAGATGAAGAAATAAAAGGAATGGAAATAAAAAAGAGAAATACAAACTACAGGCATTTGCAGATGACTTGGTCTTTATAGAAGACCCCTTAGAAACTGGACCGAAGCTAATTAGAAAAATAGAAGAATATGGGGAAATAGCAGGACTGAAAATAAACAAGGATAAGACAATAATTTTTGTTAAGAATCTTACAGATACACAAAAAAAGTGTTGATGGAAAGAATTAATATACAGATAGTAAAAATACTTAGGAATACAGCAAAATGTGCAACAATTAAACAAGATAATTATATGGAACTGATGAGGCAAATTAAAATAGACCTGGAGAAATGGAAAGATCTGCAACTTTCATTAACAGGAAGAACAGCTACTATAAAAATGAATATTTTATCAAAACTAGAATAGAATAGAATAGAATAGAATAGAATAGAATAGAATAGAATAGAATAGAATAGAATAGAATAGAATAGAATTTTTATTGGCCAAGTGTGATTGGACACACAAGGAATTTGTCTTGGTGCATATGCTCTCAGTGTACATAAAAGAAAAGATACGTTCATCAAGGTACAACATTTACAACACAATTGATGATCAATATATCAATATAAATCATAAGGATTGCCAGCAACAAATTATAGTCATACAGTCATAAGTGGAAAGAGATTGGTGATGGGAACTATGAAACGATTAATAGTAGTGCAGATTCAGTAAATAGTCTGACAGTGTTGAGGGAATTATTTGTTTAGCAGAGTGATGGCCTTCGGGAAAAACTGTTCTTGTGTCTAGTTGTTCTGGTGTGCAGTGCTCTATAGCGTCGTTTTGAGGGTAGGAGTTGAAACAGTTTATGTCCAGGATGCGAGGGATCTGCAAATATTTTCACGGCCCTCTTCTTGATTCGTGCAGTATACAGGTCCTCAATGGAAGGCAGGTTGGTAGCAATTATTTTTCTGCAGTTCTAATTATCCTCTGAAGTCTGTGTTTTTCTTGTTGGGTTGCAGAACCGAACCAGACAGTTATAGAGGTGCAAATGACAGACTCAATAATTCCTCTGTAGAATTGGATCAGCAGCTCCTTGGGCAGTTTGAGCTTACTGAGTTGGCGCAGAAAGAACATTCTTTGTTGTCCTTTTTTAATGATGTTTTTGATGTTAGCTGTCCATTTGAGATCTTGCGATATGATAGAACCCAGAAATTTGAAGGTTTCTACTGTTGATACTGTGTTGCCAAGTATTGTGAGAGGTGGAAGTATGGAAGGGTTTTCCCTAAAGTCTACCACCATTTCTACGGTTTTGAGTGTGTTCAGTTCCAGATTGTTTTGGTTGCACCACAAGGCTAATCGTTCGACCTCTCGTCTAATATGCGGATTCATCATTGTCTCGAATGAGACCAATCACTGTTGTGTCATCTGCAAACTTCAGTAGCTTAACAGATGGATCATTGGAGATGCAGTCATTGGTATACAGAGAGAAGAGAAGTGGGGAGAGCACACAGCCTTGGGGGGCCCCTGTGCTAATTGTACAGGTATTTGATATGATCTTGCTTAGCTTCACCTGCTGCTTCCTGTTTGTTAGGAAGCTTGTGATCCACTTACAAGCCTGTTCCGGTACCTGTAGCTGGTTTAGCTTACTTAGAAGAATGTCTGGAATGATGGTATTGAATGCTGAACTAAAGTCTACAAAAAGGACCCTTGCATAGGTCTTTGGAGACTCAAGATGTTGTAGGATGTAGTGCAGAGCCATATTAACAGCATCATCTGTTGATCTATTTGCTCTGTATGCAAATTGCAAGGGATCTAACAGCGGATCCGTGATGGATTTCAGGTAGGAAAGCACTAGCCTTTCAAAGGTTTTCATGATTACAGATGTTAAAGCAACTGGTCTGTAGTCATTCAGTTCCTTGATGGTGGCCTTCTTCGGCACTGGGATGATGGTAGAGCGTTTGAAGCAAGAAGGAACATAACACATCTCTAGTGATTTATTGAAAATATGGGTGAAGATGGGGGCCAATTGGTCAGCACAGACTTTTAAGCAAGAAGGAGTTATCTTGTCTGGGCCTGGAGCTTTTCCTGGCTTTTGTCTGTGAAATAGGTCCTGCACTTCCTTTTCTGTGATCACTAGGGGTTGTGAACCCAATGAAATGGGGTCAGTTGTAGGAGGCTTGGCTGTTGTTGGTGTGTCTGAGATGGGGGTTGTGGAGATAGGTGGCTGTAGTTTCCTTTTAAACCTGCAGTAAAACTCATTCAGGTCATCTGCCAGTTGTTGATTACCTTCAGCCTGGGAAGGAGGTTTGCCATAGCCAGTGATATGTCCGGTGACATAGCCGGTGATAACTATCATATCTATTCCAAACAATACCAATAAAACTGGAGAAAAATATTTTGAAGAATTAAATAAAATGATATTAAGATTCATTTGGCTAGGGAAAAAAGCAAGAATAGGCTTGAAAATGTGGCAGAAAGCCAAAAAAGAGGGGGCTTTGGGTTACCAGACTGGGAATTGTACTATCAGGCCTGGGTACTCACATGAGTGAAAGAATGGATTAGCCTGAGGCATACAAGATTATTAACCTTAGATGGTCACGACCTGCAACTAGGTTGGTACACTTTCTTATGGCATGGGAAGAATAAGATACATGGTTATTTTCAAAGACACTATGCATTGTTATTAATTTGGTTTAAAATTGTTGGAAGAAATATCCTTCTGGGTTAAGTTCCAAGTGGGGAAAAAGACACTGGATTCATGGAAGTTGCTTGGAAAGAAGGTTTATTGATGAACAGGATGACATGGCTTGAGTTCCTGAGCAGAAAAAGGGCCGAGATGCTGAGTGCGCCTTGGTTTTATGCCCTGTTGGGCTTTGAATTTGAGCTTGTGTTCTGATTGGTTGTCAGACTCCCATGGGGCCATGCAGGGGCAACCCTGTAGGCTGTCCTGTGTCCCAGGATTGGTTGAGCCTTGAGTGATGTAATCTTCCCAGGTGCCGTGTGGTGAGTTCTGTTACTAGATGGGTAGAGGGCTAATCCTACCTTTGTTGGATCTTGGGTGAGGTCTATGAATAGACCTTAATCTCTTAAGTGTGGACATCTGCTGTGGGCTATTAAAGATGGTGGGGGCTATTAAGAGTGAGTCTGTTTCCTGCCTAAAAACATGTTTCTCCATTTCTCATCCAGGGAAATATAATATTCTGCCTTTTTAATATTTCCTAGAATATTTCATTTTCCTAGGAAAGGACTGGGTGCTATCTTCCTGTTGTTGGAAGAAATATCCATCTGGGTTCAGTTCCAAGTGGGGACAAAGACACTGGAAACACGGAGACTACTTGGAAAGATGGTTTAATGGTGACCAGGATCACATGGCTTGAGATCCTGAACAGAAAAGGGCTGAGATCCTGTGTGCTCCCTGGCTTTATGCTTTTTCTGAGCTTTGAACTTTCTGGGGCACAGGAAGAGTATCCTGATTGGTTGTCAAACTCCCAGGTGGTCTAGGGGTCTTAGTTAACATTGTAGGTTTTCCCTCAAGCTTGCCTGAGCCTTGCCATGTGGTGAGTTTCTGTTCTATATGGGTTCTATTATGATGCAGATGGTGGTTGACAAAGGTGGCGGGTGGCAGGAAGTTGCAGGGAGCTGCTTTGTCTTTAAAACATGTTTCTCCATTTCTCATCCAGGGAAATATATTCTGCCTTTTTAAATATTTTCTAAAATATTTCATTCTTCTAGGAGGGGGGTGGGTGCTAAATTCCTACACTACAAAATAAAAGAACAACACTATTTGAAAATACCAGTCTGGCTTTCCACTATGGAAGCATTGGTACATCCTAATGTTATTAACATGTAAACAATTGTAAGATACAAAGATACTTTGAATGAAAAAGGGGAATTAAAAACCAAGCACGAACTTAGTAGTCAAGGGATGGACATTGTATGGGGGCCACACATGCAGATACAATTTCGCTAGAGAAAGATGCTAAAACCTATGGTTTTAACAAAGAGTTAACAGAACTAGACCAGATCCTAACTGGAACAGATGAAAAACTGATAAATTATATTGGTATTTATTAAGTATTAAACTTGAAAGCGAGCAGGTAAAGGAGCCAATGATTGCTTGGGCTAAAAACTTTGGACATGCAATAGAATTAGATAAATGGCAGAAACTGTTGGATAGAAATATTAAATTGACTATGTCAACTGCATATAAAGAAAATTTGTATAAAACGTTTTATGGATGGCATTTTGCACCATCAAGACTGGCAAAAATGTATAAAGATAGATCCGCTAAATGCTGGAAGTGTAATATGTGGTGGAAATGCCCAAAAGCTAAAAAATATTGGACGAAAATACATACTCGGTTGGAAAAAAACGATAAAGCAGCATATAGACTTGAAACCAGAGATATTTTTGTTGGCCATCCTACCGGAAAAATATAAAAGGATTATATATCTGGTTTTACATATACAAACTGCAGCCAGAATTTTATTTGCACAGCAGTGGAAAAAGGATGAGATTCTGTCAGATGAGAATGTAATTAAGAAAATACTAGAATGCTCAGAAATGGATAGATTTAACGCTTACTATTAAGAATAAAGAAGAAACTGAATATGTTTTGATATGGGACATATTTTATCAATGGTTAGACAATAGAAGCAGAAGTTAGAAAAGAGGAGACCTAAATAGTGAAAATTTTAAAACTGAGGGTTGTTAAGGAAGATAATGTTAAGTATTACTGCTATTATGTTATTACATTATCAATATTATTGTGAAGAATACTATAACAATTATGGGGATTATGGCTGCTTAAAACAATTGTACCCAGATCACACACAGTTCGAGGGAAATTGAATTTTTATTCGTTATATAAATAAAATAAATTAAAAACACACACACACAAAAGCATGAGCTTGTTCTAGTCTTATGGCCATTTTTGACCATGTCCTGCGGACTGCCCCGTGAGCTTCCCAGTCCCCCCCCCCCTTCCAGCTTGTGGCAGAACAAGGATCTCCTCGGCTTGGGGAGATGCAAGGGTAGCGAGGCGCTCTCCCGTTGCTGTTGCTGCCGCCACCGCCGCCGCTTCCCTTTAAGAAAGGCGTCTAGCCTTAGCCGGGCCGCCGCGTCCTGCAACGGGGCGAACGGCTCTTGCCAAGCGGCCTTGCCTCCTGACTCGCGGGTGCCCGCTTAGCTTCCTTGGCCTCTGCGGTTTGCAAGCCGCGCAGGAGGGAGAGCCGGCCTTGCTCTGCTTGCTGCTTTAATGCGGGCTTCATCCGCGTCATTGGAAATGGGAGCCTGCATCTGTTTGCCTGTAATTAGCCGACAAAAGCAGCGAGGCGGCCGCTTCGGAAATGACTCATTAGCCGGCTGCCAAGGCAGAGGCGAGCTGGCCCGTAGCCCTGCGGGGGAGCGGAACAGACGGGCGGCTCCCTCCTGCTGCAGGGAGGGGAGGGGAGGGGAGGGGCGGAGGTGAGGCAGGCGGGCGAGGGGCTCGTCATCGGCGGCGGCTCGCTTTGCTCCTTTGGCTTGGGATCTTGGGTGAGCCAGTCCCACAGTTTGCCGGTTGGGTGTGGGAGCCTGCTGGGCACGGCCATCTCGGGGCCTCTGGCGCTCTTTCTTGTGGAATAACAATAATAGTTGAAAGGGACTTTTGAGGTCTTCTAGTCCAACCCCCTGCCCGAGCAGGAGACCCAAGAGCATTTCAGGCAAACGGATGTCGGGTCTTTTTTAAAAAGCCTCCAGCGATGGAGCAGCCACAGCTCCTGACGGCAAGCCTTTCCACTGGTTCATTGTTGTGTCTGGAAGTTTCTCCTTAGTTCCAGGTTGGACCTCTCTTTGATAAGTTTCCATCCGTTGCTTCTTGACCTGCCTTCAGCTGCTTTGGAGAAGTGGTTCTTGGTGGCCGCTCTCCCAGAGCCTCCGTGCCCACAGACCCCTTTTTATTTATTTATTTATTTATTTATTTTATTTATTTATTTTGTCACAACATCATATAAAAAGGATTATATAGTATATAAACATATATATGAGTAAATATTAGGAGGTATAAGCATCAATATATATATAGGAAGAAGAAAAGAAAAACAATAGGACAGGAACGGTAGGCGCGTTTGTGCGCAGCCATGCTTGTAATTTATAGTTCTGCATTGAGAAATCAGTACACAGAAAGTGAGCCTTTGCCTTACGTCAGCCTCAGGTGTAATTTTTCTTTACTCGTCCTGGTGATATTTGGTGGACAGCCTTACAAAATAAAAATGCTAGCCCTGCATGATTTCTGGGAAGGCACTCCGAAAAACAAAAACTTCTGTCCTCTCCTGGCCCAGAAAGGCTGGGTAATAATTGGTGGGCTAGCAGACCTTAAATGGAGCTGTGGGGCAGCTCTCCCTCTTTCTGTCTAACAGAAAGGCTGGGGGTGGGAGGGGGGATGTTAAACATTTTGGTGCTGCAGAATATCGCCTTCGACAAGACCTAAGCTTAACTCACAGAATCATCTATTGTAATGTCCTTCCTGTTAAAGACTACTTCAGCTTTAATTGCAATAATACTAGAGCAACTAATAGATTTAAACTTAATGTCAACCGCTTTAATCTAGATTGCAGAAAATATGACTTCTGTAACAGAATCATCAGTGCTTGGAATACTTTACCTGACTCTTCCCATAATCCTAAAAGTTTTATCCAAAAACTTTCTACTATTGACCTCACCCCATTCCTAAGAGGACCATAAGGGGCGTGCATAAGCGCACAAACGTGCCTACCGTTCCTGTCCTATTGTTTTTCTTTTCTTCTTCCTATATATATGCTTATACCTCCTTATATTTACCCATATTTGTGTTTATTTACTATATAATCTTTTTGTATGATACCTACATATATTGTTGTGACAAAATAAAATAAATAAATAAATAAATAAAAATATCAGCAAGAAACATCGCAGAGTATCACAACAACAACAACAAAACAAAAACATTTGTGGGGTATGCAAGAATATAGGAGAGCATGGAAGAGCAACTGAACTGAATTACAAGCGATGAAAAAATATTTATGCTTTATAAACCAGCTTCCCTGCTAGTCTACAATGCTGGCACCCATGAATATCCACCTACACTCCAAGAATGACGTTGTACTCTCTTTTATGAGCATAGCTTGACTGGCTAGGGCCCCGTTGTCCATCAGTCAGGCATTCCCTGTAATACATGTAGTCCTTGAGAGACGACCAGCCACTTAATGGCCATTTGAAGTTACAGCAGACCCATCCGCCCCCCTCCCAAAAGCTACACAGGACAGTGTTTCAAAGGTACGGCGGATGCAGTGTCCCTTTGGTCATTTGTCCTTATGACTGACCTCAGGCACATTCCACGGCTCATCCCACTCCACTGGGACCCCTCAGTGCTTGTTCCTGCTCCCCAGGCCTCCTGGAAGCATTGGAAATGTCTTGGCAACGTTTCGACGAAGTCTCATTCATCATCTTCAGGCTTCAGCTTCGTGCTTCTGGGAGCAATGTGTGATCGCAGCTGTTTCTTCCTTTTAACTGCTAGTGGGGGTTTGAACTGATTGGGTGGGAGCTTGGCTGTGTTCTGATTGGATGGAGGTTTTTTTGTGCTCTGATTGGCTGGGGGTGTGTCCTGTTTGGGTGGGGGCTTGGTTGTGCTCAATTTAGTCTGTGTTGCAGGGGGATTTGAGCTAGTGAGCTGCATAGCTGTTGTTTGGCTTTGTGGTGGTGCTACATCTTCATAGTGGGTGTCAGTCTGCTGCATGTATGGATTGGAGGGGTTTGAAATGGCTAATGTTGCAGCTGCGGTCTGGCTTCTGGTCCTTGGTCTTCCTTCATGATCAGTGTGGGTTTGGGTCTGCTTTCTGGGTGGATGTGCGGTGGTGACATCCTGTGTGGACCTCGTGAGTGTGGGTCTGGTGTCATTCCTCGTGTTAGGGACTCGTTTGTCAATAAGGGCGGGTTTCCAAATGGCTGGTAGGCGGGAGGTATCATCTCGTTTGTTCATGCTGTGTGGGCGTTTTTCTATCTCAATGGCTTCTCTGATTATTCTGTTGTTAAAGTGTTCAGTTTTGGCGATAGTTCTGGTCTTTTTAAATTCAATATCATGTCCTGTGACTTTAAAGTGTTGGACCAGGGAAGAAGTTGGTTCCTCTTTTTTGACTGAGTTCTTGTGTTCTTCAATGCGTGCACTTATTCTTCTGTTGGTTTGTCCGATGTATGTGGTGGGGCAGGTGGTGCATGGGATTTCATATACTCCTTGATTTTCTAACTCAGTTTTGTCTTTGGGGTTTCTTAGGATGGTGGATATTTTTTGGTTTGTGCAGAATGCTGTCTTGATGTTGTGTTTGTGGAGGATCTTGCTGATTCTGTCTGTGGTGCCTTTTATATATGGGAGGAGGGCTGTGCCGTTTTCTTGTTCTCTGTCTTGGGTTTTAGTGGGGGGTTCTTTTTGGATTAGTTTGGTAATCTTATTTCTCTGGAATCCATTGGATGTTAGTACGTTTGTGAGAGTGTGTAGTTCGGTTTTTAGGTGTTGTTCGTCAGCTAAGCGTTTTGATATGACATCAAAGCTTACGATGCTGAATCCATCGCCTCACACGTAAAAAACTCATTCCAGTTCATAGATATCATAAAGAAACAAAACTTACAGCCCAGCGACCTACTCGTGAGCTTTGATGTCATATCCCTCTTCACCCAAGTGCCAATCAAAGAAGCCTTGACAGCTATCCAAAACAAATATAACCCCCCCAAGCACATCCTAGATCTGACCAACCACTGCCTATCCAACACATACTTCATCTATAACGGACAAAAATACAAACAAATAGAAGGCGCATCCATGGGATCACCCCTCTCACCTGTCATTGCCAACCTCTACATGGAACACTTTGAAACCCAAGCACTAGAAAAATCGGATCACAAACCCAAACTCTGGCTCAGATACGTAGACGACACCTTCATAATCTGGCCACACGGGAAAGAAAAACTTGACAACTTCCTCACACACCTCAATAGCCTACACCCCAAAATACAGTTCACCATGGAAACAGAAGTTAACAACCAACTTCCCTTCCTAGATGTCTTAGTTTACAAGAGACTCAATGGCTCCCTAGGACACACCATCTACCAGAAGAAAACACACACAAACCGCTATCTGCACGCACTCTCACACCACCACCCAGCACAGATCAACTCCGTAGCCAAGACACTCATCTCTAGAACAAAACGCTTGGCTGACGAACAACACCTAAAAACCGAACTACACACTCTCACAAACGTACTAACATCCAATGGATTCCAGAGAAATAAGATTACCAAACTAATCCAAAAAGAACCCCCCACTAAAACCCAAGACAGAGAACAAGAAAACGGCACAGCCCTCCTCCCATATATAAAAGGCACCACAGACAGAATCAGCAAGATCCTCCACAGACACAACTTCAAGACAGCATTCTGCACAAACCAAAAAATATCCACCATCCTAAGAAACCCCAAAGACAAAATTGAGTTAGAAAATCAAGGAGTATATGAAATCCCATGCACCACCTGCCCCACCACATACATTGGACAAACCAACAGAAGAATAAGTGCACGCATTGAAGAACACAAGAACTCATTCAAAAAAGAGGAACCAACTTCTTCCCTGGTCCAACACTTTAAAGTCCCAGGACACGATATTGACTTTAAAAAGACCAGAACTATCGCCAAAACTGAACACTTTAACAACAGAATAATCAGAGAAGCCATTGAGATAGAAAAACGCCCACACAGCATGAACAAACGAGATGATACCTCCCGCCTACCAGCCATTTGGAAACCTGCCCTTATTGACAAACGAGTCCCTAACACGAGGAATGACACCAGACTCACACTCACGAGGTCCACACAGGATGTCACCACCACATCCACCCAGAAAGCAGACCCAAACCCACACTGATCAGGAAGCACGACCAAGGACCAGAAGCCAGACCGCAGCTGCAACATTAGCCATTTCAAACCCCTCCAATCCATACATGCAGCAGACTGACACCCACTGAAGATGTAGCACGACCACGAACACGAAGCCAAACAGCAGCAGTGCAGCTCACCAGCTCAAATCCCCTGCAACTCAGACTAATCTGAGCACAACCAAGCCCCCACCCAAACAGGACACCCCAGCCAATCAGAGCACAAAAAACCAGCCAAGCTCCCACCCAATCAGTTCAAACCCCACTAGCAGTTAAAAAGGAAGAAACAGCTGCAATCACACATTGCTCCCAGAAGCACGAAGCTGAAGCCTGAAGATGACGAATGAGACTTCGTCGAAACGTCGCCAAGACACTTCCAATTTTACGCGGGAGAAAACCTGAATAACCAAAGACCTACATACAAACACCCGCGAAAACCTCAGAAAACACACACACACACACACATATATATATATATATATATATGTATATATATATATATGTATGTATATATATATATATATATATATATATATATATATATATATATATATTATATTTTCTTCTTTAACATCCTTTTAAAACCCTATTCCCAATAATAATAATATGGCAATAACAACAACATGATGATGATGATGATGATGATGATGATGAATAGTAGTAATAGTAGTACCTGGGAGGGACAGACTTGTTGGTCTTTCTCTCCCCCCCCCCCCACAACTTGATCCTTTTAAAAACCTCATTTACTGAGTTTACTGCTAGCCTGAAAGAGGAACCAGTTTGGTCTGGTGGTGAAGGCACCATGCTAGAAAGCGGGAGAGGGTGAGTTCTAGTCCCACTTTAGGCATAAAAGCTGGTTGGGTGACTTTGGGCCAGCCAGTCTCTCTCTTAGTCCAACTCACCTCACAGAGCTGTGGAGAAACTAGGATAATAAATAGGAAATAGCAATGTAAATGGTGCTTCTTTCTGTTGAGAGATTGCCATTTTATTCTTTCCTCTTTTTGATATTTTTTTCATCCCCAGATCCATAAATCATCAATTCAATCCTTTCTTCTAGCAACAAAAAGTCCGTATCAGGCTTCCAGTCTTCCAGTCTAAAAAATCTTGATTGTTTTTTTCTGAACAAATTGGTCAGCTTTATTATTATTATTATTATTATTATTATTATTATTATTATTATTATTATTATTATTATTATTATTATTATTATTATTATTATTATTTGTTTACATTTATACCCCGCCCTTCTCCGAAGACTCAGGGCGGCTTACAATGTATAAGGCAATAGTCTCATTCTATTTGTATATATTACTCTTACAAGCTCAACCAGTTTTACAGTCTTTGTCCATGCAATAATCTCATTCTAGTTACTATATACAACTTTTGTTTCACATATTTCTTTTCTATTCCAGCATCCATAAAACCCAATAAAGATAATTCTGGTTACATTGTAATGTTAATTCGCAATATGTTTTGCATCACTCTGTTATTTATTTATTTTTGCTTTTTTACAAGTTCACCATGCATGATAAAAAGTTTCTTCTTCCTTTTCACATCTCCAGCACTGGTTTTATATTCCTTTACTGAGTTTAGTTGGTGTCATGTACCATTGATATAGAATTTTATAAACATCCTCTCTTAAATTATGACAGAGTGAAAATATGATACCAGCTTCCCAAATTTTCTCCCATATAACCATATTTATATTGTAATCAAAATTTGCAGGCCATTTCACCACACAATCTTATACATTTTAGCTGTTATATATATGATGATCATTTGTACTTAACTCTACTGTGTTTCAAATTCAGTTTTCCTCTTCTCGATTCTAATTGTCTTTTTGGTCATATTAAACTTATATGTCATATCTTTATATTGTCATATCTTTATATTGAGAAGAATGTCCTCCTGTTGTTAATTGTTCTCTTGTCTTTTCTTAATTTCTTATCGTTTATTAATAAATCCTCACTATTGTTCTTTTTCTGTTGTTTCTCTTCTATAAAAATTAATTCTATGGATGTCAAAAATTGTATCTTTGGACACAGTCTGGGTTTGTATTTATTTAATATTCTAATAGTCTGTTATCAGGTAATGATTATGAAAATCTACATTTACTTTCAGTTTGTCATTGGATAAGAAACATGTCCCCCAAACCTCAAATTATCATCTTCCAACTGCACCATTCTTTTATTTCTTAACAATATCCATTCATTCAACCAAATGAAACAACAATCAGCAAAGTACAATTTAAGATTATGTACCCCATTCCTCCTCTTTCTTTTACATCCTATGTAAATCTTTTATTTTACTTTACTGTTTCCCCTTGCTATGCAAACCTTTTAGACATTGTTTAGAACAGGGGTAGTCAACCTTTTTATACCTATCGCCCACTTTTGTATCTTTGTTAGTAGTAAAATTTTCTAACCGCCCACCGGTTCCACAGTAATGCGCCATGTATCTTTGTCTGCGCATGCCTCTCACGCATCGTGGATTAGGTTTGGGGGGGGCACCGGCTACCAGCTCTGCTTGTCTGTTACAGCTGGGTGGTGTGGGGGGAGATGCGTGAGCTATTCTGGGACGAGGCTCTTTTGTTTGTGGTTGCCCTGTAGCGCCATTTAGTTTCACTTATATAACGTGAACTAAACTTATGCGCGGGTGATACAAATAGTATATTTTCAGAAATTTAAATTGTCATGGGAAATTTTATGAAAACCTAATGAAAAGGTCACAGGTCACAGGGCATTCCTCGGAATAGGCAGTTGTGATACAGCTCCTTGTTCAACCTCTCTCGGAATTGGTGGATCAGCATTCGCTGGGGGCCAATATCAGATGAGCCAGGCTCTGAACATCCTGGACGTACTCTGCCCGTGTGTCTCACCCTGCTGCAGGGAGTAGATGTGGTTCTCTGCCCACCGGGCTGCTGTGGGGTCCTTGAACCTGTCTCTCAGCATCTGCATGAAAGCGTCCAGGTTTTGCAGCTCAGGAGCCCCTTCAGCATGGAGAGGCACCAGCCGCTCCCCAGGCAGCCCCCTCCAGATTGGATTGACCAGGGTGCCCTTCGAGTACATTGCTCTATGTTTCTCCATATAACTCCAAACCTGAAATAGGCCAGGTTGTTGGTCGACCCTCAAACTGGACTGCTAGGGAAAGCAGAGGTCGGTCCTCTTACACCAGGATATAGGCAGGTGGCAACCTCATTGCTACCGGGGAGGTGCCTGAGTGGGTATCCCAGCCGCCACTGGGGCTGCAGGTGCTGGCCCCTGCCCCACCGCTGGGACTGTTCACTATGGCTGGAAACTTCCTCCCAGTTGGGTCATCCCATTCAACCACTTGCCTGGCTTTCCACTTGCTTCCCTAGGTCACCGTGACTCCAGGGGACCCTTCACCATGCGGCTCACTCACTGGCCCTTGGTGCCCAGATAGAGTCCCTCCATCTCTCCTTCCTCTGTGAGTATGGACCGTTGCTCCAGCTTCTCAGCCCTCTGTTTGGGGTGTGTGCTGGCCCATACATCCTGGCTCCCAACTTGAGTCATTGCTGGGGCCTCTCAAGAGGGGTTTCCTCTAGCTTCACTCCCCATCCGTTTCTTTGTCGGTTGCCGATATCTTAAAGCTGTTAACCTCCTGGTGGAGTCCAAATAGGCTGCTACATTGAGATCTGGTTCAATGTTAACTCCAAAAAAATCCAAATCCAAATCCAAAAAAAGAAATTCCTGGGACATTATTTTTACCGAGAGCATAAACTTTACTGAATAAACCATACTGGCACAGGAGAAGCAAAACCAGCTCTGGTTTTCCCATGCAAAAACAAGCTTCATTAATTCCTCCTTTTCCCTACGGGCCACCCACAGTCCAAAATGTCCTCCAATGGCATCTCTTCATTTTTTTTTATGGGAAGCAACCAGGGGCATCTGCTCGATGTGTCCTTGGGATGCATTCCCAACATCCGCTCCCTGTTATTGTCACGCTGTGAGCGAAGAAGAAATGTAGGTGAAAGTGTGAATTAGTCTTGACACTAACTAAGAAAAACAGAAAATGTAGTGGGCCAAACAAATTGAAGGCAGGATATAAAAGAAAAATGTCTCCCCCAACACCGTCCATTCATCATGCCTTTCCGTATTTTTTACCTTGCTTCTACCAGAATGCTGTGATTCCAGAAATCTTTAGGAATCTGTTGCTTCCCCTTCCCCCCCTACCCCCGCAAGGGTGGTTGTGGTGGAAAGAGAGGGAGGGGAGGGGCAGGAGGGAGAGGGAGCCCAGTGACTGAAACATCTCCTTCCACCTGGCTCAATAGTTCAGGCAGACCAGAGCCAAATCTGCTGCTAGCTGAGCACAAAACCACCTTTGCACCTCTTCTCTGCCAAGAAAAAAAGAATCAATTCTGTGCGGCTTAGGATTGCCTGGGCTTGAGCGAAAAGATGACGAGGCTGATAAAATTAATTAACAAATGGAGAGACAATCTGCACGGCTTTTGATGGGCTCAGTATATTACATATCAACACCAGCTTTATCGCCACGACAAAAAGGGAACATTCCTGCCAGTGAAGGTTATCACAGGTGATGTGACAGGTACAATTGTTTTCCTTTCAAGACAGGTTATTGAAACAAAGTGCATTTCAGCTAAAGCTTGCCTGTCAGTCATTCGCAGGGCCTGACTGGAATCCTCTTGCATTTATATTAGAATTACAGATGAACTGGCAGTAATAATGCTGACATCCTTCCCTGCCTGAATGGGAAGCCACATTCCAAGATCTGGGAAGGAACCTCAAGCTCCCCCGATGGCCCGTTGGAAGTAGCAGGGAAAGAAATGGGTTGGCCATCTGCCTGCTGGGGCAAGAACATGGTGGGGGGGGGAGGATTGGGCAGGCCTGAGAGGGATTGGTATTTGTGTACGGAGGAGGAAGCTGCCAAATTTCCAGGAAATTTGTTTGAGATAATTGTCCCAAATGTGTTTGGTTTTTTCCCCTTCAAAAGGCAACTGGACTGTTTTTTCCTTGAGAAAGAAGAAGGCAACGTTTTGCTTCTCATCCAAGAAGCTTCATCAGTTCTGATGGGGGGGGTGGAAGGATAGGTAATGGACAATCATCTTGCACCCCCTCCCCCACCACAAGGATCTTCATTTCTCTTCAACTAGGGCTAGTCTGCAGCATGTTTCTTGCCTACAGTTTCCTCTGCTCTTGACAGCTGATTCTAAAAAGCAGCTTCACTTTGGAGCTGGCACTTCAGTAGAGCTGCCAGTTTATTTGCATTTTCAGCCACCTAACTAGAGCCATCATAATGCAGATGTATCTTCTTCCAGTTTTAAAAGCACGTTCTTTTTCCAATCCAGCCTCCGTTAATATATTTTCAGCATTTTTTAGCCCGGTCATTGGCTTCTCATGAGGAAGGGACGTCTTGAACTCTGGGCACATCCAACAAAGGCTGGAGACCCGTCTAGGAACATGAACAAGAAAGAGAAAATAAGAGCCACATTGTCGTGCATCACCCTACCGCCCACCAACATGAATGGCAGATTATAGGAATCTATTCGTGGCTGTAGCCGTTGGACTGTCTGTCTGTCTGTCTGTCTGTCTGTCTGTCTGTCTGTCTGTCTGACTCTCTCTCTCTCTCTCTCTCTCATATCTATCTATCCATCTGATTTTTATCCCACCCTTATTATTTTTATGAATAAAAGCAGCAATATCTAATATGGTACTTCTCCGTCCTCCAATTTTCCCCACAACAACAACCACCACCCTGCAAGGTGGGTTGGGCCTAGAGAAAGAGACTGACACAGAATCATCCAGCTGGCTTTCATGCCCAAGGCAGAACTAGAACTCACAGTCTCTTGGTTTTTAGATCAGCACCTTTACCCCAACACCAAACAGGCTCAGAGAACGACATTACCTGAGCTTACTTGTATCTCAGGACTTTTGTGAGGAAAAGGAGGGGCTCCTGGGACCTCAGGCCCTTCTCATCCCAAGCAAGCAGCAGATCACTTCCTTGCCGATTCCTCTGCCTGCTCTGTGTCCAAGAGGCTGCTGATCCCTTCAGCCCTTCTTCCCTGTTTTGGGGCTCTCTTCCTGGAGGAATGGCCTTTCTCTACATACATCATCAGTTTCCTGTAAACAGATCTCCTTTCCGTTAAGGTGATAAAATCTGGTTCCCAGTCCTTGCTTCAGTCAGATTCCGGCTCTCCGGAGAAAAAAAACAGGCCCTTGAACTTCCTTGCTGTTTTTTTGAGACATCAGAATACAAGCAGTCCTCGATTTACAACCATTCGGTTAGTGGCTGAAGTTACAAAGATGCTGGAAAAAGTGACTTAGGATTGTTTGTCTCGCTTACAATTGTTGTATCATCCCCACGGTCATGTGATCAAAATTCAGACTCTCAGTAACCGGCTTATATTTATGACAGTTCCAGCACCCAGGAGCCTTTGCCACCTTCTGACAAGCCAAGTCAGTGGGGAAGCCGGATTCACTTAACAACTGCAGGGATTCACTCAACTACTGTGGCAAGACATGGAGCAAAACTCACTTAAAGCTGTTTCGCTTAGCGACATAAATGTTGGGCTCAGTTGCAGTCGTTAATCAAAGACTAGCTGTAAAATGGAATTCTACAGAGATCTTGAATGAGTGGCAAAACAGCAGCTCAGTTGGGAGAAGTTGGGCCAAGGTTATATTGAGTCTGGAATGGGGCAACTCGCTGCAGCCAATTTGCCCGAGCCAACTCACCACGGGGCAACTTGCCATGGGACAACTCGCTGTGGGACAATTCAATTTAATTATTTAAAATAATTTAAACGTATTTTAATATTTGTGATTCACGTTTCATTTTGTCCCTCCTTCAGCATCTTTTCTTTAATGATTCTATTCCACTATTTCTTCAATATTGTATAATATTGTGTAACATTGTAATATGGGGCATGGCGAGTTGTCTCCTAGCCAGTTGGCCATGGTGAGTTGTTGTAGACCCCACTGAGCCAATCCTTGACCCCTAAATATTGGCAGCCTGAAGGAGCAAGTGACAGCCCTGCAAGAGAAGCACAGCTGTGAATTCAAACTCTGCCTTTACTGTAAGGTTACCTTAATAGAATCTTGCAAGTCTGAAAGTATCTGTCAAGCACAGGAAATAAGGAAACAAGGCAGTTCAAATGAATACAGGTTTATTGCATGCTAACTCTCTACAAGAATCTGAACTACTAACAATCAAAGCAAATTGGGGTAGATAACAACAGCATTCAAGATAGGCTGGACTTAAAACTCTTGTGGGCATGAAGTGTGTGATGACACTCCTGACCCCTCCTTTGTGTTCAGTCTGGTCATCTCCTACATCAGCTTGCCTTTCACTTAGCAATAGCAATAGCCCTTAGACTTATATACCGCTTCATAGTGCTTTACAGCCCTCTCTAAGTGGTTTACAGAGACAGCCTCTTGCCCCCAACAATCTGGGTCCTCATTTTATTAACCTCTGAAGGACGGAAGGCTGAATTGACCTTTTTTTTTTTTTGTTTACATTTATACCCCGCCCTTCTCCGAAGACTCAGGGCGGCTTACAGTGTATAAGGCAATAGTCTCATTCTATTTGACCTTGACCCAGCCAGGATCAAACTCCTGGCCGTGAACCTGCAATAGTGCATTCTAACTACTGCACCACTGCAACTTCTAAAAATGGTTGTTGTAACTTTGCCTTTTGAAACTGGAGCTGATGTTGTCTTTTGGGTCACAGATTGCAGAGCAAGTGTCAGGTGCAAAAAACCAGGATTGTTCAAAGGAGTGCAAGTTTATTTCATGCTATTCCTCAATAAGAATCTGAACTACTAATAGGAAAATTGGCAGTAGATAAGAGTCAGTGGAATCAAGGTGGGCTGGACTTAGATCTCTTGTGGGTATGAAAGGACTTCAATTCAGAATAGAACTGGAAGGGACCTTGGTGGTCTTCTAGTCCAACCCCTTGCTCAAACAGGAGATCTTATACTATTTCAGACAAATGGCTGTCCAGTCTCTTCTTAAAAGCCTCCAGTGACAGAGCACTCACAACTTCTGAAGGCAACTTCTGTTCCACTGGTTAATTGTGCTCCCTGTTAGGAAGTTTGTTCTTGAGTCCAGGTGGCTTCTCTCCTTAAATATTTTATTTATTTATTTATTTAATTGATTGTCAACAAGTACAAGGAAACAAGTATCAGTATAGACATAGACATGGACACATGAAAAAAATGGCACAAATGGATATAAATAGGCAAAACATAGCTATAAACACATAAAATGATTACATATAAATGGGAACAGTTGGACAGGACGATAGGCACGCTAGTGCGCTTATGCACGCCCCCTTAGCTTCCATCCATTGTCTTTCCTTCTAGTGCTTTGGAAAATAGGTTGATCCCGTCTTCTTGGAGCAGCCCCTGAAATTCTGGATCTCTCATGTCACCCCTAGTCCTTCTTTTCTCTAGACTGGCCAGGCTCAGTTCCTGCAACTCTTCTTTGGGGTTGGCTAGTCTAGAGAAGAATAGAATTAGGGATGACGTGATAGCAGTATTCCAGTATTCAAGGGGTTGCCACAAAGAAGAGGGGGTCAACTTATTTTCCAAAGAACCTAAAGGCAGGACAAGAAACAATGGAGGGAAGCTAGTCAAGGAGAGAAGCAACCTGGAATTAAGGATAAACTTCCTAACAGTGAGAACAATTAACCAGTGGAACAGAAGTTGCCTTCAGAAGTTGTGGGGGCTCATCACTGGAGGCTTTTAAGAAGAAACTGCACAGTCTCTTGTCTGAAATGATATAGGGTCTTCTGCTTGAGCAGGGGGTTGGACCTCCAAGGTCCCTTCCAGCTCTATTTTGATTGACTGACTGACTGACTGATTGATTGATTGAGACCCCCCATCTCAAACAGCAGGTTGCAAAGCACCGGCTGCTGGTCCAGCTCAGCCTCCTGCCCTATCCCTTCACTCTGCTACTCCTCCCCCGTATTGTCTCCCTGCATTTGACCTTCAATTTCCTCCTAAGGGGAGGTCCCCACAGCTGGCAAGTTCTATGCAGTGATAAAGACGATGCAACAGACTTGAAACAGCTTTGTGAGATGAGTAAAATGGGATAATACTCCAAAGCCTGTGTTTTTCTTTTTTGCAATAACTTCAGATACGGAAGCCCTTGTAGCATGTCATCCATCAAAGAGGCTGCCACTGCCTTCATCCATCTGACAGTGCTGCTTCTTGTCTTCATTTTGGACATTGGGAATTTCTAAATGAGTACTTCCAGGACTATGTTCCCCTTAATCCTTGCAGTGATTGGTGATCTTGGAAAGAATTTTCAAGGACTGTGCTTCTCAACCTTGGCAGCATTAAGATGTGTGGACTTCAACTCCCAGAGCTGGCTGGGGAACTCTGGGAGCTGAAATCCACACATCTTAAAAGTTGCCAAGGTTGAGCAACCCTGTTCAAGGACATCTCTGAGAGGGTCCCATACTCTGGTCTAGAAGGGATGCCTGCCAGTGCCAGCACACAGACGAAAGAAAGACCCTTATAGCTGGGTTTCTAAATGGCCCAGAGCCCTCTCTCCATCTGTCCCTTTGAGCTGGTCATCACCTGTCTACCTTCAGAGCATACAGGTACGCACCTGTGTGTGTACACACTCCCATCTCTTCTTCAAGGGCTTCCTCAAATCACTTCTCTCCTAGGAAGGCTGTCCTCCCAGCTACATCTGGGAGGTCGAGCAATAGGGTTGCTTTCCTCCTTTGCCCTGACAGCTATTTTAAACAAAAAACAGTCACTTTCTAGATAGATTCTGAAAACATTAACCAGTTTTTCCATTTTTAATAATTTCTGCATGAACTGAGCAGTAACTTAAATGACCTTATCTCCTCTTTTCTTCTCCAACCAAATGTTGGACTGATTGATACATCTCATTTCTAGGCCAACAATTCTTCTTATTCCCATTTGATCCTGGTGTTTAGGTTGTCCTCGACTTACAACCATTCATTTAGTGACTGTTTCAGTTTAAAAGTGCACTGAAAAAAGTGACTTATGACCATTGCAGCATCCCTATGGTCACGTGATCAAAATTTGAACGCCTGCCAGCTGACATGTGTTTATGACAGTTGCTGGGTCTTTTCCGGCCTTCTGACAAGCAAAGTCAATTCACTTAACAACCGTGGCCCTAACTTAATGACTACAGCAATTCACTTAACAATTGTGGCAAGAAAGTTCATAAAATGGGGTAAAACTCACTTAATAACCATTTTACTGTGCAAGAGAATTGGGCTGAATTGTGGTCATTAACTGTATCTTAACGTCATGCTTGGTCCTAGCTGTGGTGGCGCCATTTCTTAGAGCATTTCTCCAGATTCTTTTACCATATTGGAGTCACTGAACTGCAGGCTGAAGCTTGCCCAGCTCGCTCATCCCGTCACCTTGACTATTTTTTCAAAAGATGGATCAAGAAAAGAAAGATGACCCTGGCAAGATCTGACTGCAGCCCCCTCTTCTCCCCAGTCCAAATGACAGGAAGGCAACCCCGCCTCCTGGGTCTCCTTATTCAAAGGGGTCCGAATCCAATGGCTTGATTGGCCTCTTTTTGTCCAGGTGCTTAAAACTGTCCAGGACATCCTGCCAGCTGCCAGGTTTTCCCCCAGCGACAAACCCTGAAGGGTAGAAATGAGGAGAGAGAGATGCCAAGGGATGAGGGTGCATCTCCCAACTCCTAGTCTAGCATTTTCCTTGGTTCTCCCCATACCTCATGTTCACAAGGGGGCATAGATGGGGAGTTTACTCTGTCCCCTCTTTGGCTATCACTGTCTGTTTTATGACTGCTAACCACGGAAGAGGCCCTGGAGGTCTTCTAACCCAACCTCCTGTTCAAGCATGAGACCCCATACCGGAGTTCCCCAACCTTTCTGGCTTTGTGGACGAACCGAAGGGGGGGAAGGGATGATTCTGTGTGAGTGGCTGGCATGTATGCGCGTGTGTGCACACAGCTTCATTTGTGCAAACAGCAGGCATCCATGCCCACCACTCATGTAAATGGAGCGTGTGCACGAGGTTGCCCATTGCTTGCACAAGTGGGGATACGTGCACACTCGCCTGCCTGGTTCTGAATGGCTCATGGTCCAGTAGTGGGCCGCAGCCCGGGGGTTGGGGACCCCTGCCCTGTACCATTTCTCACAAGTGGCTATCCAGTCTCTTCTTGAAAGCCTCCAGTGATGGAGGACCCACAACTTCTGGAGGGAAGCCGTTCCACTGACAGGAAATTTCTTGGTTCTAGGTTAGAACTCTCTTTGATCAGTTTCCATCTGTTACTTCTTGTCTTGCCTTCAGGGACTTTGTAGAATAGATTGACCCCCTTTTCTTTGTGACAGCCTCTCAAATATAGTTAGCGTTTCTCTTTGTTAGGCTATACATACCCAATTTTTGCAACCGTTCTTCATATGTTTCAGCTTCCTAATCTTATTTGTTGCTCTATTCTTTTCAGACTATCAGCATCTTTTCTGTATTGTGGTGACCAGAACTGGATCCAATACTCCAAGTGTGGTTTTACCAAGGCAGTATATAGTGTACAAGGCCTTTCCCAGGCATAGTTACCAGTTTGCCTAACCCAGCAGTTCTCAACCTGTGGGTCGCAACTCCATTGGGGGTTGAATGACAATTTGCCAGGGGTCACCTAAGACCATCGGAAATATGGGAAGTATACTTGCGAGTCGAAGAATCGTGAATTCGGCTTCAGGCGCGATGAATTAAAAAAGAGGGAAATCTTTGCTCTGATGTCTCCCTCTCAAGCCAGCTGCAATCACTCCCAATCGCTAGCCTAATCTGACTTCAGGTGCGATAAACTTAATAGGGGAGGAGTCTCCGCTTTAATGCCTCTGTCCTCAAGGCAATCGCAAGCAGTTCAGATCGCTAGCCAATACTAGCGATAAATTCAGGAGTGATAAATTAAAAAAAACAGTTTGCTGCTTTCCCCCCCTTCTGCGGCTGCTGAGGCACGCTGAGATCTCTGCCTAAAAAATAATAATTTTACGGTTGGGGTCGCCATATTGTGGGGAATTGTATTAAAGGGGTCGCAGCACTATAAAGGTTGAGAACCACTGGCCTAACCCCTTAATGTATTCAATCCAGGAAATCAATTGATTTCTCAATATAGTTATCAGGTCTGTTATCCTTGCTTTTCACAGAATACTTCTATTTCCACCAGTTATTATCTTGGTTTGTCCATTTATTACCGTATTTTTCAGAGTATAAGACACACCAGACTGTAAGACGCACCTTAAGAAAAAAAGAATTCTGCCTCTGCCTACCAGGGAGGAAAAAGAGCACTGCCTCCATCGCGTTTTCTGGCATTTTCCTCCCCGATTCCCCGATGCAATTCACAGAGCCGTGCACCCTCCTCCTCCTTTTCCACAGACTCACCTTCTCTTGCCTCCTGGTCAGATTTGTCTCCCGGACCAGGAGCAGAAGGTGATCCATCTCCTGGGCCAGGAGCAGAAGCCCTGGGTCATCTAGAGAATGGGCAGGCCGGGTGGCGAGCCTACTTGCTTTACGCCTCTCACAGAGAAGCCCCCACTTCACCAAACGAGTCCCAACCTTTGCGCTTCCCAGGCCCTTTGCAGAATCAGGCTCCGACTGAGGCAGCAAAGGCACCGGGGGCTTGCCGGAAAGCCCAGCACCATGTTTACGAGATGGCAGCGTCCAGGAGGACTGAAGAGCTGCGTCTCTGTCGGGGCGCAGTCTCCTTGCTGTGAGAAAGCCAGGCTTTTAAGGCCTATGGCTATAGATAGGAAGACGGGGGCATCTTGGGAGTGGAACCATCGGTGCCAAGTCCCTCTTCTGCTTCCATGAAAATCATACCCCACCCCACCTCACCCCCTCCAGTTAAATGCGCATAGGTGATCGGGTTTGTTTTAAATGGATAAAAAGTTCTGTGCTGCTCGTTATCTTAATCCAAGTGGCAGTGAGGATGCCGCCGATCCCCCCCCCACGCCTGGAACCGCCTGAAAACATGAAGCACAGAGGCCGAAAACATCTGAAGGACGGGGGCCGGTGGGTGGGCAGGGCTACCTTTGGACGTATAAGACGCACCCAAATTTTGAGCCTCTTTTAGGGGAGGGGAAGTGCGTCCTATACTCCAAAAAATATGGTAATTCTACTTGTATACTGCCAAATCAATACAGACTGGTGGCAGTTTTACAAAATAATCAACAAAAACTTCCATAGCAGTTTAAAATGTCTGCAGTAAATATACATAAAGCCAAGCAGTTTCCAGCTATGGATGGCTATAAAGGCTGCTCCCTCTCCTACTGGGATAGTTTTCATTTCATAGCTATTTACTTTTTATTTCACTAAACTTACTTTACAACTGCCTAAACGACTAGTGCTTACTACATACCATAATGTGCAAATAATAATTTAAAAAACAACAACCCCTTTCCTTTGCTCTCCTGCCATGTGGCCTTTGAAATGACCCTGGCTGCATCACTTCATGCTCTCTCTTCGTTTTAATATGTATTTTATTGAATTTTTACAGAACAGAAAATATAAAACAGAAAAAAAATTAAAAGGAAAGAAGTGGTGGTGGAGAAGTGCAAGGAATAAAAAGTACAGAAAATGGAAAAAATAATTTCCCACTTTCTTCGATACAGTTACAAATATAAAAAAGTTAACCTTTTGCTCTAAAATTAATAGTATACTGTATTTCTATATTCATAAACAATTCTAATTGTCAAATCCCAACATTAAAATTTCATTTCTTCCATTTTCAAGCAAAAAGTCAAAAATAGAAAAAAAAGTATTTTCTTTACTCAAAGTAGTTAGTTTCATCATCTCAGCCAGCCCTGTTAACTTCATCATCCATTCATCCTTTGTGGGAATCTGAAGATCTCTCTGTATCTGTGCATACAAAAATCCCACACGGAGGAACTGCACCAGATCTTTTCTACACTTTTTCAGTTTTTAGTTGGCTATAATAGAGGACAGATGAGGACAGATGGGGGGGGAGGGGAGGGAGAGAGGGAGATTTAAAAACAAGGTATAACAGACATTCCGTTTTGGCTGCAGAATCTGCCTCATTGATTTATAGCATGGCATTAAATTTGTGACCGTTTTCTTTAATAAATTTTATTACTATGGGGAAATTGCTCTCTTCTGGAAAAGCCAGAGCTCATGCTGTGCAGCATTCCCAGAATTGAATCTATTTTTTTTTTAGCATTATCTCTGCTTGTGACTTTGGAGAGTTACTCCTAGTCAGTGCAAATTGACCTCCCCAGAATTGATCTCGGGTCATCTGGCTGTATTGGACTAACTCCTCAAATCCCAGGTAGCCTGAGTGTCAGGATGGAGGAGATGGGGGCCTTGAGGGTCTGACACCACGACAGAATGTAAAATTTGTCTGAAATGATAAAGGGTCTCTTGCTTGAGCAAGGGGTTGGACTAGAAGACCTCCCAGGTCCTTTCCAACTCTGTTATTCTATTATTCCTCCTCTCTGAGGATGTGGAATGGGTGGGGTTTTCTTCTTGCCAACATTGGACGGACTGGGAGGTACTGAATCCAGTCACTTCTGATCAAAGGAGGGAGCTGAGCAACAAAGTCCCTCCCCCCAAAAAACCCACCATTTGTTTCAAGCTCAACAAACAAGCCTGTGCAGGCATGGATTTCATGGGATCTTGTGGCTTTCATTACTTTCTATACATGGCTAACCATCTGCACGTAGTCCTCAATAGAGCTACATCTGAATGGAGGGAAACATGCAATGGGGTACCACAAGGTTGTGTCACAGGCCCAGTGCCCTTCAACATATTCATAATTGAACTAGACAAGGGGACAGAAAGGGAGCTCATCAAGTTTGCAGATGATACAAAACTGGGAGGGGAGGGAATTGCTAACTTTTTGGAAGATAGACTCAAAATCCAAAGGGACCTTGACAAACTTGAACACAAGGACATATCCAACAAGATGTAATTCACTTAGGCAGGAAGAACCACACGCACAGGTAGAATACCAAACCGTAGTAACTGTGAGAAGGAGCTACGTGTCCTAGATGTCCTCATACTATGAGCCAGCAGTTTGCTGCAGCTGCCAAAAACGCCAATCCTATGTCAGGCGTAGGCACTGAATGTGGCAGCCCTGAAGATCCAAAGAGAAAGATGGCCTCCAGGGCTGACATCAACAGAGAGATGACATCAAGATCATGAGAAGTGATAATAGTGCTTTACGCTGCACTGGTAAAACCACACTTGCATTATTGTGTCCAGTTCTGGTCCCCACAACACAAAAAAGATGCTGAGACCCTGGAAAGGTTCTGGAGGCTAAATTATATGATGTACTGTTGAGGGAGCTAGGTATGTCTAGGCCAGTGATGGCAAACCTTTTTGGCACCGAGTGCCCAAACTGGAATGAGTGTGTATATGCGTGTGCTGGAGACCAGCTCCCGGAGCGCATGCGTGCGCTGGCCAACTGGCCTTCAGGTTTCTGGCAGGCGCATATGAGCCGGCCACACACCAGAGCACCGGAAACTTGAAGATCAGCTGGACATTCCAGGCTCTTTTTCAGTCTGTATTTGGCCCAAAAAATGTCACCGAAATCTGCCTGAAAACGATCCAAAAAAACAGCCTGAAAATGGCCCAGAAAATGGACCGAAAAGTGGCCTGAGAATGGCCCAAAAAAGGCCTGGTTTTTGACCATTTTTTGAGCCATTTTGCTAACACGTGCCATAGGTTCCCCATCATGGGTCTAGCCTGTCAAAGAGAAGTCTTGGTGGAGGGGGGGATGAAAACTATCTTGTAGTACTTGTGGGGCTATCACAAACAAGAGGGCACTGACTTATTCTCCAAAGCATCTGAGGGCAGGACAAGAAGTAATAGGTGGAAGATGGTTAAAGAGAAGTCTAGGCTAGAAATGAGAAATTTCCTGACAGTGAGAACAATTAATCAGTGGAACAGCTTGCTTCCTGGAGCTGTGAGTGCTCCATCAATGGAAGCTTTTAAGAAGAGATTGGACAGCCATTTGACTGGGATTGTATGAGGTCTTCCAGACTAGAAGATCTGTGAGGTCCACCTGTAGCCTATGATTCTAGGTCCTATTTGCTTCCAGGCTATATGCAAACCTTGTGAAAATCATTTTCTTATAAAAAATGTTATATTTTTTAAAAGTTTTGCAGGATGCAGGATTTCTTATTATGATTTCCTGATTATATCTGCACTTCTTTTTCAGGTTAATAGTTTTGACATTCATTACAAAACTGAGTGACCCCTCTTTTTGGTTTGGTCTCCAAAGAGCCTCGTGAGATGTTGAAATATAGCTGGCATTCCTGAGAATAAACACTGCCTTAAAGGGACTCCCAATCTCAATGGGAAGATCACTGCTTCAGTAAATAACCAGCAGATGTTGAATCAAAGACACCTTGTATTGCAACGTAACTCAAATGTGTATCATATCTTCAGCAGAAGCTGTCATGCCCACTACTGCCAGATCACTGCATGCCAACCAGAAAGACTAGTATTAAAGCAAGAAGATTTGATCACATTTGATCATGACTTTAGAAACAAGATTTAGGAATGCTTCAGAGGGAGGATAAGTCTGATCCTTTAATTGGGTTAGTGACATCTTATTTCTTGCTCTAAGATTGTCTTTAGAAGATTGTTGACTAGATGGCTCAACTATGACAAATGGAAAAAACTGAATATAAATTACAATTAGAAGAGAAAAGAAAGGAATTAAAATAGATTCATAAAGCCAACCCTGTTAAAGCACTGAAAAGGTTTAATAAAAGTAAATAACAATTAGATTTAGTGGAAATGGCAGAATTATGATATCAGATAAAATAAGTGAAAATGCAAACAAGCTCCTGGTCCTGAAACTCCTGGTATATCAGATCAGAAAAGAAAAAAGAAAAGTATGGAAACACAGTAGAGAAAGACAACTTATATACAAGTAGTCCTAGATTTACAACAGTTCACTTAGTGACCATTTGAAGTTACAATAGCACTGAAAAAATGGACTTATGACCATTTTTCACATTTATGACCGTTGCAGCCTCCCATGGTCACGTGATTTACAGGCAGATGCTTGACAACCGACTCAGGTTTATGAAAGTTGCAGTGTTTGGGCACCTGATCACCTTTTGCAAACTTCTGACAAGGGAAGCCAGATTCACTTAACAACTGTGTTACTAATTTAACAATTGCAGTGAATCACTTAACAAATGTGGCAAGAAATAAAATGGGGCAAAACACACTTAACAAATTTCTCACTTAGCAACAAAAAATTTGGGATCAGTTGTGGTCGTAAATTGAGGACTACCTGTACTGGAAATAACAAAAGAACTTGCAATTTTTTAAAAGGGATACTATTCCAGGCTCAGAATTGATTTAAAAAATTGAAACTAAATATTGAAACACTAGAGCCTAAAGAATATACTGAAGAACTTAAATAAATATTTATCAAATAAATATTTATCTATGTTATCAAGAGATTAAAAAGCTATAAAGAAAATTAAAATCAGTTGTAGCACCAGCTCAGATGAGCGACTGGCCCAGTATCACAAAAAGTTAGGAAAGGCTTAAAGGTAAAGGTTCCCCTCGCACATATGTGCTAGTCATTCCTGACTCTAGGAGGTGCTACTCCTCTCTGTTTCAAAGCCGAAAAGCCAGTGCTGTCCGAAGACTTCTCCGTGGTCATGTGGCCGGCATGACTAAATGCTGAAGGTGCACGGAACGCTGTTCCCTTCCCACCAAAGGTGGTCCCTATTTTTCTACTTACATTTTTTACATGCTTTCTGTAATGTATTTGAATTTCAGGAGGGAAATTTGGGCGGGAAATTGCACGTTGCTGATTGGCTGATGCCTCAGCCAAAATACTATTTAAAGAGGGGTTTTTGCTGGGATCACAATAAACCAAAGAGCTGTTGTCACTTGTATCGTCTCCTGCCTCATCATTGCCCGAACTTAACATTGGCGACAAGGGTGGGATTTTGAAGGCAGTGAGACTAGGAAAAGAGCTGAAGGAGCAACGTAACTTCAAACCCAGCCAGTATCAAGGGCGGATACATAGCGATGTCTAGCTATACGCGCCAGCGCCATTCGACCCAGCCAAGGAGAAATGGGGGTCGTACATGGCTCGTTTCGAGTGTTTCCTTGAAGCTAACGAACTGCAAGGAGTATCGGATAATCGGAAGCGAGCATACTTCCTGAGCCACTGTGGGCCAGAAGTCTTCGATACCGCTGAATCGCTGTCGGAACCAACGCCGGTACAGTCGGTGCCATGGCAAACGCTACAGACGACGCTACGAGCACACTACGCGCCGGTGCCATCGAAGTTTGTACAACGGTTCGAGTTGAGGCAAAGAGTTCAGCGAGAGGGCGAATTGATAAGCGTGTACATGGCCGCATTAAGGAAAGCCGCAAACCACTGTGAATATAGAGACTTGGAGGACTCTTTATTAGAACAACTCATTTGTGGGTTCAGGGACATCTGACTACAGAGGCAGCTGCTGTCGAAAAGCAACCTAACCCTGGCGATAGCCCTGGATGAGGCCAGGGCACACGAGATGTCCACTAAAGCAGTGGAAATAATAAATACAATTAAAATACAATTAAAAAACTTATTCAATTGGCCGAGATTAAAAATTTAGAATAAATGAAGATCTTCTGGTGAGTTGGACACGGGGTCCCTTGGACATCCCAGTCAAACTGCATGTCCCCTCTTCGGGTAATAAGGGGGAAATGCTAGCGCTACTAGACTCTGGATGTACTAGGTGCATCATTAGTCCCGAGGTAGTAGAGAAAATGGAACTAAAACTGAGAACCCTACGTAGGCCCATAGCCTTTCCCCAATTGGATGGCTCTGTGGCAGGGGGAGGACCCGCCCATTTTGTAACAGAACCCATAGAAATGATAATAGGAGACCATCGTGAGGTCCTAAACTTCATAGTAGCCCTGGGGATGGACCAACCCCTGTTGCTAGAGTTGTCATGGCTAGGGAAGTGGAACCCCATATTAACTGGAAGACGGAGTCTTACGCCGCCTAGGACACTAAGAGGGGAGAAAAGAGTAACCAAGGAGGGATCTACCGTGGCCATGTCCCATGACGTGATGGGGGCAATGACAGAGCGAATAGAAGGGGAGGAGAGGATACCTAAGGAATACTGGGACTTGCGAGAAGTCTTTAGTGAGAAAGCATCAGATGTTCTACCTCCCCATAGGCCTACTGACTGTGCAATAGACATACTTCCAGGGGTAAAGCTTCCAAAACCAAAAGCTTATCCCATGACCCAAAAAGAATTGGGGGAGCTACGTAAATTTATAGACAAAAACTTAGAGCGGGGGTTTATCCAACTGGCTAGGCCCCGTGTGGCCGCACCAGTGATGTTCCGAGAAAAGAAAGATGGCTCTTTTCGTCTTATTGTTGACTATAGAAATCTTAACGCGGTATGCGCCGAAAACGTATACCCCATGCCGCTCATGAAAGATATGTTAGCGCATCTAGCGAAAGGAAAGTTTTTCACCAAATTAGACCTACCAGAGGCTTACTACAGAGTTCATATAAAGGAGGGGGATGAATGGAAAACCGCTTTCAACTGTCTTCTAGGGTGTTTCCAGTTTCGAGTACTGCCGTTTGGACTGCAGGGGGCCCCCGCAGTTTTCATGCAACTAATAAATGAAATACTCCATCAGCATTTGTTTAAAGGGGTTCTTGTCTACCTTGACAACATACTTATCTATACAGAAACAATGGAAGAACATATTAAACTAGTAAGAGCTGTTCTCAAAAAGTTATTATCTGCAGAACTTTATTGCAAGCTATCCAAATGTGATTTCCATCAAACAAAAATAGACTACTTAGGGTACCGCATATCGGCGGATGGATTAGAAATGGACCCAGAGAAAGTGAAAGCTGTCTTGGAATGGGCCCCCCCATGCACACGCAAACAGCTACAAAGTTTTTTGGGATTTGCGAACTTTTATCGTCAATTCATCCCCTCCTTTGCTCAAATTGCTTTGCCAATCACCAACCTTTTAAAAACTAAAGGAGATACAAAACCCAAACCATCATTACTTCTCGAATGGACAATGGAATATCAAACAGCATTTGAGAAATCGAAACGACTGTTTGCCGCTGAACCTATTTTAAAACACCCCGACATGGATGTTCCTTTTGTGATACAAGCAGATGCTAGTGATGTAGCAGTCAGAGCCGTTTTACTCCAAAACAATGCCGATGGTAAACTACAGCCTTGTGCTTTCATTTCTTGAAAATTGACTGAAACTGAAAGATGGTGGGCTATTTGGGAAAAAGAAGCATTTGCAGTTCATTTGGCTCTTCGCACTGGGAGACAATTCTTAGAAGGTTCTAATCATCCTTTTGAAGTTTGGACTGATCACAAAAACCTAGAAGCGCTAAAAACTCCTAGAAAACTTTCGCCTAAACAAGCCTGTTGGGCTCAATATTTTAACCGCTTTAATTTCACCTTACATTACATTCCTGGAGGAAAAAACTTTTTGGCAGATGCTCTTTCACGTTTGCCCCAATACAATGGTACACGCTCCAAGGTGGTTCGCCCAATACTTCCCATTCAGCAGTTAGTTGCTCCGGCTATAACTCGAAGCCATACCAAAACCGAGACATCACTGCCAGATGAACTAACTAAGTTGTTTAAGGAAGCTTTGAACTCCGATAACTGGTTCTTGGCGCATTCGCATGAATGCACGCTCCGTGATGGACTGGCTTGGATTGGAACAAAACTATATGTTCCTCTATCACTCAGAGAAACCATCCTACAACTATGCCATGATGCCAAAATGCCATTTGGATTTGTGAAAACCTTGCATCTTCTTAAAAGACAATTTTGGTGGCCAAGTCTTAAAAAGGACATTCAATCGTATATAGCAAGTTGCCCTGTTTGCGCATCACCTAAAAGGCCTCCAGGAAAACCTTCTGGATTACTTCAAACAGTAGCCTGGCCAAGAGCCCCGTGGAAGAAAATCTCCATGGATTTCATAGTGGAGCTACCCGAAAGTGCAGGCAATACTGTAATCTGGGTAGTCACAGACCTTTTCTCCAAACAAGTCCATTTTATTCCATGTTCCAAAATACCCTCCTCAAAGACTCTGGCAAAGTTGTTTGTACAACACATTTATAGACTCCACGGAGTTCCTGAACGCATCATCTCAGATCGAGGAGTTCAATTCACTTCTCAATTTTAGAAAGAATTTTTGCGACTGATTGGCTCTGCCCAAGGATTAAGCTCCTCCCATCATCCCCAGACTAATGGAAGTTGTGAACGCTCAAACTCGGTACTAGAACAATATTTACATTGTTACATTAACTATCAACAAGACAATTGGGCAGACCTACTACCTTTTGCTGAAGTAGCCTACAATAACACAATTCATAGTAGCACGGGATTTACTCCTTTTAAAATAGCTTCAGGCCAAGACTTTGTTCCCATCTCAGAACTTCCAAAGGAAAAAACCACGGTTTCTTCCTTGTCAGAATGGATAGATCAAATACAAAGCACATGGAAAATGTCTCGCAAGGCAATCGATGACGCTCACCGTGCACATAAAAAACAAGTGGATAAAAAAAGATCCCCTGAGAACAAATACCAAGTTGGAGATAGAGTTTATCTCTCCACCAAATATTTACAAACCACTCAAAAATCTAAAAAACTGGGACCTAAGTATGTGGGACCTTTCCCCATAGTGAAAATCATCAACCCCTGACTGTACAGCTAGAATTACCAAAAACACTTAGAAGAATCCACCCTGTTTTCCATGTAAGCTTGTTGAAACCAGAACACATGTCTACTTTCCGTGCGAACCATACACCCCCTCCTATACCAATTCTCATAGAGGGCGAACAACATTTTGAAGTAAAAGAAATCTTGGATTCAAGAAAACATAGAAATAAAATTCAATATCTCATTGCTTGGAAGCACTTCCCTTTGTCCCAAGCCGAATGGGTGAACAAGGAAGATGTTCGTGCTTCAGAAAAAATAGCTCAATTCTATAAAAAATATCTTGACAAACCCTAACTTTTCTCTTTTTCTTTCTAGGACTGACGTCCTTGTTGCAGGAGAGCCGAATGTCAGCCTCCACTCCAATCTTCACATCTTTTTGTACTCCTTATATTCAGTTGTTAGATAGCATGGGATTTTATTTCTAATGTAAATAGCTCTTAGATTCAAGTTAAGTAGAGAGGGCCCTTTAAGAGTGTCGGTCTGACATAATTAAGGGGGGAGGGGAGATTAATGTTTTGAATTCAGCAGGAATGTTTGAGCGCGAACTCTAACGGACATTGCATTCCTGATATGATTGACAGCCAGAGACCTGCGAAAGAAGATTACCACGGGACCCCGAGAAGGAGCTGGCATTGGACCAGACCTGATGACCTCTTGGGGAAGAGGAGGGAGAAACAGGGGGGATATAGATTGTTAGCCATATTTTGTCTCAGATTCAATTTTATACTGCTGCTGTCCGGATGTACCTAGTAAAAGTACTTTTCTTTATTTGCAAATGAAGTCAAGGTGTATTCTTTCCTAGATATAATCAGAGGCAGCCTGACATGGAGTCAACCTAAAGGACGAATTGTTGAGAGAGTTCGAGGACGTTTTCCAAGGCTGCCTGGGCAAGTACGTGGGGACCCCCATTTCATTCAATTTGGACCCCCAGGTGGCTCCCATTAGATTAAAAGCTAGGAGGGTCCCGTTCACCCTAAAACCCAAGATTGACACGGAACTAGACAAATTAGTAAGCCAGGGAATACTAGTCCCCGTCGACCATGCAAAATGGGAGACACCAATAGTGACCCCAGTCAAACCGGACGGATCAGTCCGGATTTGCGCTGACTATAAGGCAATGCTTAACAAAGCATTGCAAAAGAGTGCTTACCCCGTTCCCGTAGTGCAACATCTGTTGCACTCGTTAGGACAGGGACAGGTTTTTGCCAAACTCAATCTGGCCCAAGCCTACCAACAATTACCAGTTGACGGCGAAACGGCCAAAGCACAGACGATTGTCACACATCGGGGCGCTTTTAAATGCACTCGACTTCAGTTCGGAGTTAGTGTAGCCCCCGGGTTATTCCAAAACCTAATGGAACGACTCCTACAAGGTCTACTGGGAGTAGTTCCATATTTCGACGATGTACTGGTATCAGCAGAAAACTTGGAAGAATTAGGGGTCAAATTACGGAGGGTTTGGGGCATTTTCAGGTCTGCGGGGCTTAAGGTTAAACTCAACAAATGCCAGATAGGAGTTGAATCTGTAGAATTCTTGGGTTACCGGATAGATAAGGAAAGCATCCACCCAACTGAGAGCAAAGTGCGAGCCATTAGAAAGGCCCCAACCCCAAAAAACAAAACGGAATTACAAGCATTTTTGGGGCTTGCAAATGTTATGCAAAAAACTATGTAAATATGGTACAATGTGTTCTGGGAGGGGAAGAGTGTAATGTATTTGAATTTCAGGAGGGAAATTTGGGCGGGAAATTGCACGATGCTGATTGGCTGATGCCTCAGCCAAAATACTATTTAAAGAGGGGTTTTGCCTGTTGGTTTTTGCTGGGATCACAATAAACCAAAGAGCTGTTGTCACTTGTATCGTCTCCTGCCTCATCATTGCCCGAACTTAACACTTTTGAACTGCTAGGTTGGCAGAAGCTGGGACAAGTAACTGGAGCTCACCCCATTACGCGGCACTAGGGATTTGAACCACTGAACTGCCGACCTTTTGATCGACAAGCTCAGTGTCTTATCCACTGAGAAATAATCAGAAAACAAGCCCAAATATTTCCCTACCTTTTGGCAAGAACTCAGAAGAGATCTTGAAAGGTGGAAAAATCTAAAGCCATCTTGGTTATGACCAATTGCAATTATTAAAAAATGCTTTACCTAAGATAAATTATTTATTTTAAATGGTGCCAAATGCATTTTCAAAGAAAACTTTGCAAGAATTGCAACAAATTGTCAGTAAATTTGTTGTCAGAATTAAGTTAAAAAATTTACAAGATGCAGAAAACTGCTCCGTCAGTGGAGTCTTTTAAGAAGAGACTGGACAGCCACTTGTCTGGAATGGTATGGACTAGAAAACCTCCAAAGTCCTTTCCCATACTGTTGCTCTGTTAATTCTGCTATTCTGTTAAAACAGATGTGATCTTGGCCTTTTTACTGCATCATAAAGAAAGTTGCCTGTCATGTTTAATAGGACACATAAAATTCCCAAATAGTAAAACATTAATACTTCCTTAACCAATGGATTTATTTATGTTTCAGAGATACAAAAAAGGACAAAAATCTGAAAGGACATATTATTACACAAAGTTTCATAAAAGCATGGAATGCCATAGGGGAAATAATAAGCTCTACAATGCCACTGTTAGTCTTGCCTTCAAAGGCTTTCCATGTTGGAGATAACTATTGTAAGAAAACTGTAATTCCATATTGTGTGGAGATATGATTAATTCAGACTCCATGAACAGATTAAAGACACAGCAAGAATTACTCAGTGAAGGCTGGAATACACCATGGCTGATGTATTTAAAAACTGCTAGAAGGATGAAATCTGGTTTTAAGAATGAGGGAGGCAAAGAAAAATGTCTGAAATTGAAAGTCTCTTTGTTAGACTAGACAGCCCCAGTTCGTGCAACCATTCTTCATATATTTTAGCCTCCAGTCTATGGGTGAAATGCTACTGGTTTGCACCGGTTCAGGTGAACCAGTAGTAATAAAAGCTACTGGTTTGGGCGAACTGATAGTAATAAAAGCTACTGGTTTGGTGAACCGTTAGTAAAAAGAAGCTACCGGTTCATCCAAACTGGTATTTCCAATGATCAGCTGTGCCGCACCAGCCTGAAGATGACGAGTGAGACCTCATCGAAACGTCGCCAAGATACTCTCAACCTTACACGGGAAAAGACCTGAATACGCCAAGACCTACACACACACACACACACACACACACACACACACACACACACAATTCCTATACTAGGAATGCGGTGACTAAGACGCTGAGCTTTTCGATCAAAAGGTCACCAGCGGTTCAAATTTCTAATGCTGCCTAATGGGGTGAGCTCCTTTTACTTCTCCCAGCTTCTGCCAACCTAGCACATAAAAATGCAAGTAGAAAAATAGGGACCACCTTTGGTGGGAAGGTAACAACATTCTGTGTGCCTTTGGCGTTTAGTCATGCCGGCCACATGACCATGGAGACGTCTTTGGACAGCGCTGGCTCTTTGTCTTTGAAATGGAGATGGGCATTGCCCCCTAGAGTCGGGAATAATAATAATAATAATAATAATAATAATAATAATAATAATAATAATAATAATAATAATAATAATAATATTTACTCAGGGCGGTTTACAGCCACAATAAAATACAAAAACAACACATACAATGCTAAAAACAACCCTTAAAAAACTTATTCAATTGTCCCCATTTAAAATACAATATCAACCCTGTAAGATTTATAAAATTTAAAACCCATAAAATCAATTAAAAATTTTAAAAATTCAAGCCAGTCCAGCAAGACGAAACAAATAAGTTTTAAGTTCGCGATGAAAGGTCCGGAGGTCAGGTAATTGTCGAAGTCCAGGGGGAAGTTCGTTCCAGCTAGCTCATATGTGCGAGGGGAACCTTTACTTTTATCTGGGGTGAGGCTGTGTGTGTGGTGGTGGGGAAGGAATGATAAACCAATATAAGGGGCCAGAGACTTCGACTGGATGTTAGTTTTCCATATATTTACAGTCCCTTTTCCTGTTACATTTAATAAAACTTTACATATAGATAAAATGTATGTGCTCCCAGTGGCATATTAAAATTGAATCAGGCAAATATTGCAAGCTTCCAACCATTTGTCCTCCAACTGTGGAGCTTCTACATCCTAAAATAATGCCACAATTGCGATATGAAAGCTTTGATCCCAGTTATGGCTTTATTTAGTTTTCTTATTTTTATATGTGTGTTGTATGCACAGGCATGTGTCAGCATATATACTATATATTTTATGGGCCACTGCTGCTTGTTACTTCCTCTTGGTTACTTGGTTGAATTTGTCATTTCCTTGATGAAACGAACATTGACAAAGAGAACATTATGTCAAGTTGAAGATGCTTATGAGATTCAAATAAAGGGGGAAAAAGGAAGCATGAAGATTCAGTTCACATGTATTGACCAGCTGCCAAATCAAGAAAGGAGATAACTTGTGAATGAGAGCATTTCCCTGCTTCTCTCTGTCCCTTCACAAGGCTTTGTACCATGGTGGGGAAGGGGGAGAGTGAAGGAGAGAGCAGGTTTGCTTGCAAGATCCTTCCACTCCATGTCTTACTATGCGGGCACTTCTACCTTTCTCCCTGGGGTCTCCCATATTGATTTCTTGACTGTTTTTGCAGGGTTTGCATTGGTCTTCACACAAAAAGAAACTAGACTGGAAATAAAAGTGAAAATAACTAAAAAAAAAAATAGTAAGAGAACACCTGCCTGATCTTGATGAATACAAATTACCAGAACCTGATGGATTACATCCCAGAGTTCTAAAGGAGCTGGCAGATGTCATCTCAGAACCATTGCACCACATCTTTCAAAAATCCTGGAGCAGTGGGAAACTACCAGAGGACTGGGGAAAAAAAAAAGGGAAAAAAACAGACCCAGGAAACTACAGACCAATCAGCCTAACATCAATACCTGGGAAGATACTGGAAAAGATAATAAAAAAACAGATCTGCCAACACGAGTAAAGTACTAGAAACGAGTAAAGTAATAACTAGCAGTCAGCACGGGTTTGTTAAAAACAGATCATGTCAAATCAATCTTATCTCATTCTTCAACATAGTGACTAAATTAGTAGACCAGTGAAATACTGTGGACATAATAGACTTAGTAATGCATTCAAAAAAGTAGACCAAAACCTACTTCTCGGTAAGCTAAAAGAAAGTGGGATAGATAGCTTCACCACCAGATGGATTCACAACTTGGCTGACAAACTATACAACCGTCCTTAATAAGTCTAAGTCTACATGGAGAGAAGTAAGCAGTGGGGTGCCACAAGGTTCCGTCTTAGGCCCAGGACTCTTCAATATCTTCATAAATGACTTGGATGAGGGAATAGAAGGGGAACTTACCAAACTTGCAGATGATACTAAGAACAGAACAGAATAGAATTTTTTGTAGAATAGAATTTTTTATTGGCCAAGTGTGATTGGACACACAAGGAATTTGTCTTGGTGCATATGCTCTCAGTGTACATAAAAGAAAAGATACGTTCATCAAGGTACAACATTTACAACACAATTGATGGTCAATATATCAATATAAATCATAAGGATTGCCAGCAACAAAGTTACAGTCGTACAGTCATAAGTGGAAAGAGATGGGTGATGGGAACTGTGAGAAGATTAATAGTAGTGCAGATTTAGTAAATAGTTTGACAGTGTTGAGGGAATTATTTGTTTAGCAGAGTGATGTTTAGCTGGCAGGAATAGCTAACACCCTAGAAAATAGGCTCAAGATCCAGATGGATCTTGACAGACTTGAACACTGGGCCATATCTTACAAAATAAAATTCAATGTAGAGAAAAGTAAGATCTTACACTTAGATAAGAAAACCCAAAGTACACATATAAACTGGGGGAAACCAGGCTTAATAGCAGTGACTGTGAGAGGGATCTTGGAGCATTAGTGGACAATCAGCTAAATATGAGCCAGCAGTGTGCAGTGGCAGCTAAAAAAGCCAGTGCAATCCTAAATTGCATTAACAGAGGGATACAATCAAGATCAAGTGTGGTACTAATACCACTCTGTAAAGCCCTAGTAAGACCACACCTAGAATACTGCATCCAGTTTTGGTCACCACACTAAAAAAGATGTTGAGACTCTAAAAAAAGTACAGAGGAGAGCAACCAGGATGATGAGGGGACTGGAGGCTAAAACATACGATGAATGTTGCAGGAACTGGGCATGGCTAGTCTAGTGAAGAGAAGGACCAGGGGAGACAGGATAGCAGTGTTCCAATACTTGAGGGGCTGCCACAGAGAGGAGGGAGTCAAGCTATTTTCCAAGGCACCTGAAGGTCAGACAAGGAATACTGGATGGAAACTGACCAAGGAGAGATTCAACCTAGAAATGAGGAGGAACTTTCTGATGTGAGAACAATCAACCCATGAAACAGAATTTGCCTTTGGAAGTTGTGGGAGATTCATCACTGGAGACTTTCAAGGAAAGATTGGACTGCCACTTATCAGAAATGGTGTAGGGTCTCCTGTTTGAGGGGGAGGGTTGGACTAGATAACCTACAAGGTCCCTTCCAACTCTGTTAATCTGTTAGGTTTTGCCTAGGGAAGGCAAGACCGATCCTCCTTCATTGTCTCGGAAGAGATGCCATTCGCACCCAGCGAGTTTTAGGCTTTTTCATAATTTTATAGATTGCAGGTAAAAAGGACCAAGCACTGGCTTTAGCAGCAGAAAACTGAATTAGCTTGGCAGCACCATGGCACAAAATAAGAAATATAATTGAAGCCATATTATTCAGTCACCCTGCTAGGATATTTGTCAGCATACGAGCTGTATGGTGCAAATTAAAACAGTTATTGATTCTAAAGTTGTTTTAAACTATTTCCTTCCTCCTTTGAAACAATTATCTCAAACTGTCACCAAAGAGCTGAATCTTGGTTTTAAGCAGGGCCTGGGAAGATAATATGTTTCCCCTGCATCTCAATGCTTGGCGGAGAAGAGCATAAAACCTTTAATGGGCTATTAGAGCTACCAGGCTGTGTAGAAGGACCATCGGCAGAAGCGGCTGGACCCTCCCTGCCCCAAGAGCCAGGCAGGCTGTTCTGACCCATTTGAGCAGGACAGACAAAGAACAGAAGATGGGCTCAAGGAACATCCTCTGCCCGTAAGAAAAGCAACCGTGCTTTGGGGGAAGGACGGGCAAAGTGTGTGTCTGGGGGGTGGGGAGGTAGTTGCTTAAAGAAAGGTTTAGCTACATGTCAAGTTGCCTGAGCCAGCCTATGAAGGTAGGGAGATCAGATTATTTTTCAATCTGTAGAAATGACAAAAGGCAAGAAACAGTATTACAATAACACTGAAGAAGGAAACAGACACTGAAAACCAAGGAAAGCCTTTCAAAATATCTCTGAATTCAGAAGGAGATTCCAACCTCAGATTGGTACTATTGCTAAAGGATGCCAATGGAAATATAGTAACTGATTCAAAGGAAGGAAAAAGAGCAAAGCAGCATATCAGCAAATAACCCGCATTTGAAAAAATGAAGTCAGGAAAACTAAGGCTCAAAACATGCACCAAATGTCAAAAATAATAAAAAAGTTTCTTTCAACATGAAAAAGCAAAAACAAAAAAAGTCAATGAAAAGATCAGTTCACTAATGCAATAAGATGGCAAGGAACTGATGGCAGTAGAGAGAAAGCGGAATTGCTTAATTCATTCTTTGCATCTGTCTTTACACGAAAGGGAAAAAAATAGCCCAACCTATCAAAAGCAGAGCCTTCAAAAAATAAGAAAAAAATAGATGGAGAAAATTACACACTAATCAGTCTGACATCATTTGTTTTTGAAAAGGCAGTATCAGCTACTAAGGCTTCATTTTATATTCCTGAATTTTGATCTTGATTGCAGGCACTCCTCAGTTAACAAAGGAAATTAGATCCAGCATTTCCATTGCTAAGCAACACATGACCATACCACCTAGCAGTAGCTTTTGCCGTCATTAAACAAATCTCACCCTTTGTTAAGCACACAAGTGCATGTGGCCACTATTTGCAGCCTCCCAATGGCTTTGACTTTACTTGCCAGAGGCTGGCACGAAGGTTGCAAATAGGGACGACCCTAAGTCTGAACAGTCACCGAAAAGTGATCATTAAGCGAGGACCATCAGCATTTGATAATTATGGATCTTGTTGTCTAAGACCTCCAGAGCAATCAGAAATACTAAATAGAAGAACAGACACTCTTGTTATGTGCCTTTGCTAACCATAAAACTTCTTCTTTGAAGACATTTCGCTTCTCATCCAAGAAGCGAAAAGTTGTTTTCTTCTCAAGGAAAAAAACAGAAAAAAAAACAACACCAAAGTCCAGTTGCCTTTTAAAAAAGCTCCTTTGAGACAAACATGAACTGGATGACTGAGAATCTCCGTAGACATTTGGCTTAACTTGGAACCTGCAGCTGATCAGTTCATGACCTGCTACACAGTCAGCACTTGGTCATGTCTTTGATGCTAGAGCTGAGCTCCTCCAACTCTTCTTACCAATAAAACAGTCAGTTTATTATTATTATTATTATTTTGATTTTTTTGATTTTTTTTGATTTTTTTGATTATTATTTAGTTTGATTTCTTTATACCCCACCTGGCAATGTCCATGTGTCGAAGCCTTGTTTTGGCTGTTTGAAAACAGTCTTAGCTCTGAAAAAAGTCATTGAAAGTGGCAGAAACTGATAAATCACTATCTTGCTTCATTTCAGGTTCCTAAGCCATTCATTCAAACTACATTTTCCTTGTGAAGGTTTCTAACTTTGACATTCCATTTTTCAGTCCCAAGTAGCATCTCTTCCTTGCATGTCTGGCCAATTTCAAATTGAACTAGATCATAAAATTCATTGATCTCCTCTTTTTCTATATCAGTGATAGGAATGTAAATGTGGATGATCAAAGGATTGTCCACAAAGTCTAATTGATATCATTTGGTCGTTGATTGCATGGTAACCGTGTGATTGTTCTTGCTATATCCTTAAAAGCAACAAAACTCCTTCTTTGTTTTCCATGTCCTGAGTAATACATTGTGTGATCTTCTGAGTGAAATTGGCCAGTCCATCTCAATTTGCTGATGTCTAAGTGTCAATTTGTAGTCATTTCATTTCATCTTTCACTGTGTTGAGTTGTCCTATGTCTGTTACATGCCGCATTCCGACTGCAATTCTAATTTTGCAGCTTTGGATTTACCAGTACTTTTCTTGTATGGCAATTAGTATCAGCAACTAGACATTGGATATATTTAGTTTGGTGAAAAGAAGGACTAGAGGTGACATGATAGCACTCTTCCAATATTTGAGGGGCTGCCACAAGGAAGAGGGGGTCAATTTATTTTCCAAAGCACTGAGGGTAGGACAAGAAGCAATGAATGGAAACTGATCAAGGAGAGAAGCAATCTAGAACTATGGAGAAACTTCCTGACAGTAAGAACAATTAATCAGGGGAACGGCTTCCCTCCAGAAGTTGTGGGTGCTCCATCACTGGAGGTTTTTAAGAAGAGACAGGAAAACCATTTCCCTGAAATGGTATAGGGTCTCCTGCTTGAGCAAGGGGTTTTCATCTAACCATGTCATAAAGACCATTACTAGTCCAAAAGATCCTCAATTCTTCTGCAGTAGCAGCTTGAGCACCATCTTCCCAAGGGATCCATCAAGTGGTGCTACATCATCAGTCATTTTGTATTTTCCATCCATGTGGTTTTCTTGGTAAAAATACAGGAGTGGTTTGCCAAGGTGAACTGTTGCCATTGTCAATAAAGTGGTAAAATGTCTCTGGTGCCTGCCTATATTACTGCTACCTGATATAGGTGCCGGCTTGCTTTAGCTGGAATGACCTTCATCCTTGGTGACCTTGCTTGTAGTGTTTCCAACACCTTTGGATTTTGTTTTTGTGGTATTGCTGCCAGTTACTGCTATATAACATCTCCCTTTTGGCAGTTATTGAGGGAGCTATAGGCCGCCATTTCTACTTCAGCTAAAATAAGGTGCCTTCTATTGTATAAATAATGATTTAATTATTAATAATGAAAAATAGTCTTTTCAAAGACGCCTTCTAGACCAGGGGTCCCCAACCTGTGGGCTGCGCCCACTAGTGGGCTGTAAGGGCATTGCAATCAGGCTGTGGAAACAGCTGGGAAGTGTGTGCGCACACACATCCTCACTTGCGCGAGCAGTGGGTGAGTGTGCTCCAGTTGTGTGACTAGCAGGCCCAGGTGCACGCTGCTTGTGCAAATGAAGCTCTCTCTCTCTCTCTCTCTCTCTCTGTGTGTGTGTGTGTGCGCGCTTGCTGGCCGCTTGCACGGAACCATCCCCTCCCCCCCTCCCCCGCCGGTTCACAAAGCCAGAAACGTTGAGGAACTCTGTTCTAGACCCAACCAGAGGTGGCAAATAAACAGTAATGATATTGAACAAGTTGAGACTTTCAGATACCTAGAAATTATTTTTCATGCCACCAGCTCATGAAGGCTCCATGCTCAGGCCCTAATAGAGAAGTTCAGAAGAAATAAAGCTGACATATTAAGAGTTTTTGGCATGATATTATATACTATATACTATTTTTGGACCTAAAATCATGTCACCGTTGTCCAATGACTTCCAAATATGTGCATATAATAAGAACAATGAGAATCGGGCTTAAGGAATCTGTATTTGGTTGCTTGTGTCCTAACTTAATTCAATAAATGGAAACATTAATGTAAAAATTAATAAAATTAACCATTAACTGAATTAATGGTTTGAGCAGGGGATTGGATTAGAAGCGGGGTCTCCAACCTTGTTCCCTTTAAGACTTGTGGATTTCAACTCCCAGAGTCCCTCAGCCAGCTTTAAGTCCACAAGTCTTAAAGGGAACAAGGTTGGAGACCCCTGGATTAGAAGACCTCCAAGGTCCCTTCACACTCTTATTATTCTGTAATGCTCCTACCTGAACGGTATAAGTTAGTTATTGGCTTGGATTGTTGCATTATTGGCTTCTTTGATTTTTCAAGACAAATTCCAGGTTTCTTGGTGAAAATTACTTGGTGTCAGCCTAAGCCATTGTGTATTCCCCAGCAATGTATTGATTCCAACAGGATCTGAGCAGGCCAGGGCATCTATCAAGCAACGTGACACAGAGATATGACTGCAAAATTATCTCAGACAGGCTCCATCATATATTAATTCAGTGAACCCATATAAAAATTTTTTTCTTGAGTGTTATAATATCTACAATGTTCTCACCCAAAACACCTGAAGAGCTTTTGCTCTTGCTTGCGAGAATGTCCTTCCCTCTTCTCTGTGAAAAATATGAAGAGAGCTGCAGCTCAGTACTCCTGGGGAGGGGGAGATGGAAACGGTGGGCCATGTGTCTCACTGCATTGCCTTTTTAAAAAAAATAGGAATCTGCAAGAACTGTATAGTTCCCCATGTATCCAGACAACATCCAGACACACCAGAGGCTGCCTTGGTCTCTTAATAGCGGATTGGGCAGCAAGGATTTTTGATGCCAGTTTTATGACAGCTATGATTAAACATGAAAAACTCCTCCAAGTGAGGTGATGCTGAGCCTTAACTAGGCTTCTATAACTAAATATATTTTTTCTCCTCCCTCTCTTCTCCCTATTTCTCATTTTAAATACGCATATATCACTCTTTGCTTCATTTTGCTATTTCTTTGTTATAATTGGTTGAAACATAATGCTCTTGATTCCAACAGGCTCTAGACTTAATGCAGGTTGTTCTTGACTTAAAACCATTCCTTTAGTGGCCATCTGAAGTCTCAACAGTACTAAAAAAAGTGACTTACAACCTTGACTTACAACTGCCACAGCACCAGCACAGTTTCATGATCAAAATTGGGGGCTTGGCAACAAGCATGTAGCTATGATGGTTGCATGTGATTGCCATTTGTGACTTTTCTACAACAAGCAAAGTCAATGGGGGAAGCTGGATTTGTTTAACAGCCATTTGGTCCACTTAACAATTATGGTGATTCACTTAATGACTGAAGCAAAAAAGTCATAAAATTGTGCCTGTCTCACTTAACAATTACTTTGCTCAGCAACAGAAGTTTCAGTCCCAACTGTGGTCATATGTCAAGGGTTACCTGAATAAGTTAGCACAACCTTACATTCTTATAGTTTTTTATATCTTCTAATATTATTTACATCCTTTATAGCATTTACTTTATTCATTGTAAAATTTAATTGTAATTTTAAAACATTGTTTTATATGTATCTTATTTACTCAATCAATACGACTTTTCATTTTTATTTCTATTTAATAATAATAATAATAATAATAATAATAATAATAATAATAATAATAATAATAATAATAATAATAATAATGTTTTAATTTGTATACCGCCTTCTCCCGAAGGACTCAGGGCGGTGAACAGTGTAATTGTTATCTATTAGCTATATGGTGATCTGTGACTGAAATAAAAATCGACTAACTGTATACCCTGTGTAAAATATTTTATACCAGTCCTCTCTCAAACCATAGCATGTGATAAATTTTATAGATTTGTTCCACAGTTCTTCCCATTTTTGAATTAGAACTGTTTCTTTGAAGTTCTGCACCCAGTTTACCACCTGTTTTATTTGCTTTATGTCACATCTAACATCTAGACATTTATATAGGTGGACTAGCAGGTGGGCTTGACTCTCCGAGGCATTTCGACTTCTGTTGTTCTCTTAATCTCCTGTTTTTGAGGCCTGATTTTATTCTTCCAGCAATTTTTTGGTGGCTAAGCTCTTTTTTGAAAGCTGTTCTGGGAGTGCGGCTCCTGTTTCAACATATATGTACCTCTCTTCCATGCCAAAATGTCTGCCACAGGAAACACTTTGTGGCAAAACAAGCCAAAAATCTGCCATGCGCATCTTGATCGAATCAGCAACCAGCCACAGAACCCAGCCCTCTTTCTCAGTTTAGAAAATTAAGCTTCTGTGAGGCACAGGATTTACACACACACACACTGCAGATCTGGTGTCCTTTCAAAAGAGTGCCAAACCCATGTTTTAAAAATAGGCTAATGCATTTTGAAAGCTCCCAGATACTCTGTAGATACCCAGACCTGGGAGGGGAGGAATGTGCGTGGCAGCAGCTGATTTAAGCAACCAATAAAAGTTTGGTTTTATTGTCATTTTGATAACATATGGGTGGCAAGTCTGGTGGCTCAGACTGCTAAGACAAGTCTGTTATTAACACAGCTGCTTGCAATTACTGCAGGTTCTAGTCCCACCAGCCCAAGGTTGACTCAGCCTTCCATCCTTTATAAGGTAGGTAAAATGAGGACCCAGATTGTTGGGAGGGCAATAAGTTGACTTTGTATATAAATATACAAATAGAATGAGACTATTGCCTTACACACTGTAAGCCACCCTGAGTCTTCGGAGAAGGGCGGGATATAAATGCAAATTAAAAAAAATAAATTTAATAAATGAATCTAAATAAATAAAAGCTGGGCAGCTGATCCCAGCCCCTTACCTGTGATCAGTCACATCGTTGATTAAGCATGGCAGGTTGTGTCCGTGACAAAACAGGTATGAAAGACAACACTAAGCTGCCTCCACTGTGGGCTGAGAAGATGAGAAAAATCTCCTCCAAAAATATCAGTGGAGCACATTGGTGCCAGGGCTGAGGGGTGTGAAAATGAGAGCCCCCCTGTTGTGACATTCAGGGCTGCCTTCTTTGCTGAAAGGCTGGATAATGCAGAAAAATATTATGCATGGAGGGACCATGCTGATTAGCCACTCAGCTATTTTATTTTTCTTGTTGCGGTGAAAACTCAGAACGCTTTCTTTGGCACGTGGCCTTTACCTGCACGTCTGGGGATTCTGCCCTTTGTCGGGGAAGGGGGTCTTCAATTTGAAGTTCTGCTCCCACCATCCTCATTTATCCTTGCAAAAGGTGAGGCTGACTCAACCAAGGGCAGCAGGAAGCTTTGTGACTGACAGGTCTTTGAAGGTGGGTTCCCCCAAGGCTGAGACTAACTGCTGCAGACTCACTGTGCTGGGTTTTCCTTGGAAAAGAAAGGCAGGGCGAAGGAGCAGATGAATCTCAAACGATCAGATGAAAAGAGCCCTACCAGGAGCTGGGAGAGGAGCTGAGCTTGACAGGAGAGAAAAGACGGATCTGGGCCTCCCAGGTGGGGGTGGGAGTTTTAATCTGGGCTCCCTTTGCCGGGCCTTTGATTAGAGCTTTCCTGCTGGTTTATTACTCCATAATTTACACGATGGCTGGAGGCAGAAAAAACGCTAAGAGACATTATTAAACTTTTACCCACCTAATGACACTTGAGATTTACCAGTCCTGCTCTTGGCTGGATTACTTCAGCCTGCAAAAAGCAAGGCGAGAAAGAGGCAGACGTTGTCGCAGGATGCCAAATTAATTTTCCAAAAGCAAAACCCTGCAGGGGGGGCCCCAGAAAAACAAAAGAAAGAAAGAGCTGTTCCTGGCTAAAGCAATGCATTTCTGCACAGGGTCAGAAGTGGAGCGGGTGAAAGAGAAGACGTGGTAAGAATTGAGAGATGTGCGATCTCGGCCCTTCATCCTCTGCAAAGTATGTGCAGACACAACCATGGCAGCAGATGAGACTGCTAAGGTGGAGAGCTGCTCCTCATGGGTGCTTTAATTAGCTTTCCTGCTTGTTGCAGAGTAGATGCAGTAATAAACACACGTTCTAGAATGGGGAAGGATGATAGGGAAACCACAAAGGTGTTGTGACTTGTCCTCCGTCCTCTCCTCAGCTGGGCCCCTCCCATCTCCAACCGGGCCTTTTATCAGACTCCGAGTCTGTTAATGAAGATGAACGGCCTGTCATGACTCCAGCCCCCGGCCCTGGCCCCATGCCCGGAGAGGATTCCAGGAGTGAAAGGAGAAGCCCAATAAACCTCACTCATACAGCGTTTGTTCCTTTGGCTCAGCCTTCAGAGCAGGAAGCCAACCAGGTGGTGGAATTACCCGGGCCTACTCCCTCTGACCCCTCCCTTTCCTAGACGCTGACAGCAGATCCAGCTGAAGACAATTCAGAGTGGGTGGACCCTTGCTTCCGGAGATCTGAGAGGCGACGCCAGCAGAAGGAAGGGTGGGGCAGGCCTGGATAAATGCTGAGTCATGGAGCCGCACCCCACAGCCTATATAAAGGACTTGCTTTTGGCATTCCAACCTTGAGTCAAGCAAAGTCTTATCTAGTTTGCTGATACCGGACCCTATCGCTGAAGTCACAACTTGGACTCCTGCCTGCCCTGATAAACCTCGAAGGCACTTGGCAAGCTGCAGCGGCTTTGTTGCCAAGTTTGTTACGGACTTCCTTGACTTGTTCATCGGAGTGGGGGTGGGACACGACAAAAGGTCCTTAAAATAAGGCTTGCTCAAAATATCATTGCTATAGGATGAGGGCACAGATATTTTACTAACCATTTTACTTTATCTATTTCCATACAAATGTGAATTTCCGGCTTAGGTACAGTATAAATGTCTGGCAAAGAATTCACTCAGAATCTTTTACAGCTCTATGGGAGGACCCACCTTTGTCCAGATCTGACTGAATAAATGTGAGACTCAGAGTCTATGGAAATTCTCAATCATCCAGGTTGTGGTTGTCCCAAAGATGCTTTTTCAAAAAGGCTTTCTTGTTTTTTTCCCTTGAAAATGTTTCATTTCTCGTTCAAGAAGTTTCTTCAGTTCATGGCAAAGTACTTGTTCTTCATACACAAGATCCTAGATCAGTGATGCTGAACCTTTTTCCGTCGCATGACAAAAGTGTGGGGAGCATGGGGGTGCTGTGTGTGCGCATGTCCACACCAATAATTCAATGCGCCCCCCTGCATGACACCCCCTGCTCCCCCTGCTTTTGGCACGTGTTGGCACAGTGGGATCGGAAGACCCATTTTTTGCTCTCCCCAGACTCCAGAGCCTTTCTAGGAACCTGGGCAGGGTGAAAACGGCCTTCCCCCCCCATACCCCCAGAGGCCCTCCTGAGACCGGAAACAGCCTGTTTCTCAACTTCCGGTGGGCCTGGAAAGCCCAAAAATCATCTGGCACACACTGGAGCTGAACTAGGGCAAGGGAAATGTTTCCAGGCCACCAAATACTGTACTTTTCCCCTATGTTTTCTAGAATCAAAGTGTTGTATCTGCGCCCCCCGAGCCAGGCTCCCTGCCAGAAAGTGACTTGGAAAGTGAGGGGGAAGGGCCATCAGGACTTACCTCTGGAGCACCGGCTTCCCTGGCTCAGCTCCAGGAGCCAGAGGCAGGCCAGGTGGAGGAGATAACAAGGCCTCTGTCCCCTGACTCTTTCCCCTCCCAGGCCACGCCTCCAGACCCAGCTGATGACAATCAGGCCTGGCTGGACCCTAGGTTTCGTAGGCAGGAGATGCGGGAACAACAGAAGCAGGAGTGGGGCAGGCCTAGGAAGTGCTGAGTCATGGAGCTACACCCCACAGGATATAAAAACAGCAAGGGCTGCTATACCACTTCGTGGCGAGCAAATCAACTGCTTAACTAGAGCTGAAGTACTGTTTGTTCCTGGTTGACTCATCGGCATCAAGAGAGATAACAGAGACACTTGGCAGACGCTCCCTAGTTTGCTGCCAGAAGCTGATAGTTGCCGGCTAATTAAGTCATCACTCGGACTGAGGCAAGGGGGACAGAACACTGTGGCATGCATGCCATACGTTCACTATCACGGTCCTAGATGCTCCATGATGGCTCCACTCTGCCAGGCAGTCATTGTGGGGATTCCCTCCCACTGATAGGAACCGTAGAAACTTGAGGAGGTATGTAGGCCTTGTTTTAGGGGGATTGGCATCTCCTGGACACTAATAAGTTAAAATGACTACTATTGACCTGTCAGATCAAGGATTGAGTGATAACTGAATACAAGGCAGAGGGTGGTCTGAGCCCCAAAGACCGAATATTTTGAACCCACATTCTGCAGAAATGACATTTTTACAGAAGAGACTGGTCCCAGGGCAAGACTGCTGACTTGCTATGGAAACAGAGCAGAGTAGGAAGGTGTGGTCTCAGCCTCACAACACACTGCCACTCTTGAATGAGTGCTCCAACAGTATGCTAATTTCATAAAAAGCAAATCATTAATTTTCTTCACATCACCAGTAAATATATTCCTGCAAATTTTGCATATTTATTCAATTATTAGAAAACGGTTTTGCTTGAAAACTCAATTAATTTAGTGTCTTCTCTTGCCAATCCAACCAAACTACATTATTTCTCTCTCCCTTTGTTTGAGAATATTTGATTTCCCCAGTCTGTTCTTTTGTCTCTGCTTAGATAGCCAACCAATCCCCTCCCAAATGTTGTTTTGCTGGCTTTTCTCCGCCCCGCCCCGCCAGGATCCTCCCTCTTCATTTTTTTGCATAGGGGGAACCCTCCAACTGGATTCTCTTTCTGTTGCCCACACACTACCCCCCACCCAAAGCTTGAGTTTGCTGACATTGGTCTGAGAAGGCTGTGATTCAGGGAGGGTGGGAATCCAGCCTTGGTCTTGGCATCTTGGGTGAACCAAGCCCTCCTGAGAAAGTTTACCATGATTTCTTGGGTAGTGCATGATGTGTGAACCTGTGTTTAAGAACCTGGCATTTAGGTGAGCCCAGCGTTTCTGCCTGCCACACCCACATTCCCATGTATCCATGATGCTTCTCTTCTTCTGCCCTTATCTCAGTCCTGGCACTCTGCTGTGTTCCCACTCTCCCCCAGCCTATCCACTGCCCTCTGCGTCTCCCCACAGTTCTCCCCTCTGTTTGCCCCACTCAACTGGGGCTGGCAGGAAGATGATCTATAGAAACCACTTTTTTTTCCACGGTTTCTGAGTCATTGCCAGGCAGAGCCCTACCTCCAGCTCCAACCATGCTCCAGTATGATTCCAGTCCTCCAGTCTGATGACCAGAAAAGCAGGATCCTGCTGCTGGGCTTCTGGTGCTGGGCCAGTTGCAAAAGTCCTGGGTGTGAGGAAGGAAATACTTTGGCTTGTAGGAAGAAGGCCAGGAAGTTCTCATCAGAAGATCATAGACAGTTATACAGTAGCTTGAAGTCCTTCCCGTGTTGTGTTACGGGTAGTCCTCGACTTAGCACAATTTGTTTAATGACTGTTCAAAGTTACAGTGGAACTGAAAAAACGTGACATGAATATTTTTTATTCTTACAACCTTTGTGGCATTTCCATGGTCAAGTGACCAAAATTCAGATGACTCATATTTATGATGGTTGCTGTATCCTGGGGTCATCCAACCTTCTGACAAGCATTAGGGATGCCAGATTCACCTACCGATGGAGCAACACTCACTTAACAACTGTCTCGCTTAGCAAAAGAAATTTTGATTCAATTGGGCTCAATTGTGGTCGTAAATTGACTGCAACTATAGTTGTTTAGCAGAATATGAAGGGCCCTTGCTGAGCATTAAGCAATCAGCAGCAGATCTTGGAACTATTTCTTTCCTTTTCTTCTAAAAATTTGTCCGGCTTCTCATCCTGAACTCTAAAAACTGGTTTGATTGTGGTTTACTCTGGTTGGCAAACTTTTGGCAAGGAATAAACTCTTGTGATTAGCCTGGACTTAATTGTTCATTAATCCACCTCTCAACATGCAGAGAACTAATGAAGTAATTAAAGAGGCTTCATCGTCTCTCAGCAAGTCCAATCAATAGCTTATCGTCCTTTTTCAGGGCAGGGAAAGAAAAAGGAAACACTTCAGGAACAGAAAGCGTAAAATCCACTACCCCTAGGGAGGAGGAGGAGGAGGTGTCTCTCAAGGTTGCTTTAAACATGATGGGAAAAGACTTAGGGTTCATGCATAAATGGAATCACCAGGAACATTTTTTTTAAAAAAAAATGTAATTTCAGATTTCTGACTTTTTTTAAAACTACCATTTGATGGTTCAAAACTAAAATGTTATTTTAATTCTTTGTTCTCCCTGCTGCCATTATTCTTTTGTTCTTGTGACCTTTATTCCCTCTTCTCTCCTGGCATTTCTTCTTTCCATCACTTTTCAACATTATATTTTCAATGAAGTAATAAGCAGATATCCGTGAATCCAGGACCTCCACAAACACATAGTTGTATTTATAGCCGAAGGCCAGGAATTATTCTTGCTGTTTCTTCTCTTTGCTGCCATAAACAGGCCAGGCTAGAAATTAGACATTTCTTTGTGTACAATGAGAAAAGTCTTTCGCTCTCCATATCTCATTCATGTTGTGCTCTATTTTAGCTCCTCCTATTGGGCTGCTGAGATCTCCATAAGCATAGGGGCTCAGGCCTCGTGTATGTCAACAATATGGCCAGGTTCACACAACATGTCAGTTCAGGTTAAAACAGGGTGGTGCAGCATATGGCTCAGCTTATGTCTTGGGAAGTCATCCCTCTTCTTAGCACTTTAGGTGTACCATATCATCACATTAAACAATACTTTGGTTTTTTTTGCTTGGCCATATTCTTTATGGGAACAAAGCAGTGGAATTTTGTTAACCTGACAAAAATTAAATATTAAATGGGTGTATTGTGTTAAGTCATTTGATTAATTTACACGTTTTCATGTTCACTGTTTGACGCACAAAGCCTCTGGGAAGCTATTTTTCCCAGGCCAAGTCACTGACCTTTGCTGCAGTCTTTTTAATTCAAGAAAGAACAGCAATAAAACATGGTGCTGAATGAACCAAATTAATAATAATAATAATAATAATAATAATAATAATAATAATAATAATAATAATAATAATAATAATAATAATAATTTTATTTATAGACCGCCCTTCTCCCGAAGGACTCAGGGCGGTGTACAGCCACAAGTAAAATACAGAAAGAAAACAACAATACAAAACTAAAAACAACCCTTAAAAAACCTATTTAATTTGGCTACTTATAGATAAAAAATAATCCCACTAAAATTTACTAAAAAATTTTAAAAACCCATAAATCAATTTAATAATATAAAATTTAAGCGAGTCCAGCAAGACGAAATAAGTAGGTTTTGAGTTCGCGGCGGAAGGTCCTAAGATCAGGTATTTGTCTGAGTCCAGGGGGAAGCTCGTTCCATAGGGTAGGAGCCCCCACAGAGAAGGCCCTTCCCCTGGGGGCCGCCAGCCGACATTGCTTGGCTGACGGCACCCTGAGGAGCCCCTCTCTGTGAGAGCGCACCGGTCGTTGGGAGATAGACGTTGGCAGTAGACGGTCCCGTAGGTATCCCGGTCCTAGGTATTATTGATAGTGCCAGATGGAGATGATTTTTTAAAAATCTAGGAGCCTCAATATCTGTCATTAAAGAGAAAGTTATGTTTAAAAACGTGGTCTGCTGAACAAAATGGAGGAACAGACTTTCCTGAAAGTCTAGGAAAAGTCAGAAGGAAGGAAGGAATTTCCCAAGATTTTTGTACACACTTTAGCACATGAATTCCCTTGCCCAAATGGGAAAAATAAAACTAAAGCTAAAGTGCAACTCTGATTCCATTGTTGAAGACAAACACACTGTGTTTATTGGTATTACCTCCAGCTGTGTCTGCAACAAGGGAGTCATCATAACATGCATTATAAAAAAAGGTCAAGGCTTTGAGGACGTGGTTGCGGTTGCTATTGTGGGAGGAAAATCTGTCATTGACTCTGGAGTAGCTGTGGTGGGATCATCCCAGGTGCCTTGAAATTTCCTGAGGAAATTTCCCGTCTTGAGCTACGGGTGTTATAGTTTGTTCTGATGCACCACAGTCCCATTGTGGGCTCTCCGCCATTCCCCACTTCAAGATCTTCGCCTTAGTTTTGGCACGGCCTGTCCCGATTCTATTCAAGTGGCTCCATATTTTTTGTTCCTGGAAGTGGTTTTGTTGGATCTGTTTGGTTCTAGTGATTGCAGGTGCCTTTTTTAAACTGCCATTCTTCATCTAGATCATAAAATTGTGGTGGGTTATCCCAAACTGATTTCCAAGACTTAAGCCCGGCATGCGGTAATTTTATTACTGATATTTAACTGGGATGGCTCAGCGGTGAAAGACACTAAGCTTGCCAGCTGAAAAGCTGACAGACCAGGTTCAAGACCTGAGCGCTGGGCAATGGGGTGAACTCATGTTCCTTGTACCAGCTCCTCCCCACCCAGCAGTCTAAAAGCATGCCAATGTGAATAGATTAATAGGTGCCATTTGGGGGGGAAGGTAACAGCATTCTGTGTTCCTCGGCATATAGTCATGCTGGCCACATGACCACGGAAGCGCCTTCAAACAATGCGGACTCCCTCAGATAAGAAACAGAGATGAGTCCCGCTCCTGAGAGTCGGACACAACCGGACAGAAAACCTTTATCTTTGAATTCTCTCTAACATTGGCCCTTCTGATCTCAGGCAACAACAATAGGCAGCTCTAGAGTGGAATAAGAGAAACAGGCTACTGACTCCCAGAGGCACAACTGGTGGCAAATTGGTTATAAAAAGGCAAAAGACCCAAGTAGATTCCCTAATTCTGCTGGTTTCACCCACTGAATCTCAGACTGCTTCAGCTGCCTGATCAACTTCCTCTCAAGACACTCTGCTAAAAGCTTGATTGGTTGCGAAACAAGAGCTGCACTGCTTGAACCTCTTGCTATGCTCAGGAGCCCTGGGCCAAAACATTTATTAACATTGCTGAATTCTTCCACATCATCTCTATATTTGACTTTTTGACCCTTCTCTGTTCTGTTGGTAGCAGGGAAAAGGATATTACATATAAAAGCTGAACTGTCTGTTGAGCATCCAGGGCATCGTGGGAAAAAGGCCCTTTTTGGTTTACCAAATATCCCAAGTGCAGACGACACCATGGAGCAAAGGTGGCCCTGGGGCCCACAGCTTTGGCTTTGCAGTTTCCGCCCTGGTTGTTGCTCCATCCTTTGAGTCTCTTTTCCTCTGAGTTAAAGCTCTGTGCATAAAGTTTATGGGTCCTGCTGGGGCACTTCATCCGATTACTTTCCTCCAGCAAATACTTGTGGATTGAGTAGAGAGAACTCTGTAAATCAGTAGCAGCCCCTCCATCTCCTCACTCCTTTTCTCAATGGCTCTCTCGCTCCTCGGTTCTGACTGGGAGACCAAGGAAAGTGCCCACTGGACAGGGAGAAAGGCCCACCGGTTAGAGATTACAGGCTGGGCAAGGCTGGAAAAGATCTCAAGCAGCAAACTTCCTGCCTACAATTAAACATGCAGCAGTTCTTTTAAAAACTTTTAAAATCCAAGGGCCCATAAAAATGGCAAATTGCAGCTACTCCATCCTGAGCCCCACTCCTTCCCCCATGATTGCCCCCAAGATTCCTGAGAATTTCTCAGCATCCCTGAGCAACTGCAAGAAATGCCCAGGCCTCCCTCCACCAACCCGGCTAGCCTGGCAGCCAGCTGTGGCCCCTCAACCATCCTTCCAACATGACCTCTGACAAACCCCCATCAATGAAAAAAATCCACTGGGGCAAGGTGTCAGCAGTGATCCAGCACACAATGATTCTGCATCTCCCAGAGTGGTGCTTGGGCTTCTACGCACCTGTGTCTGAAGAGGAATGGTTTCTCTTTGGCACAATGAAATATTCCAGTCCGTGGCCTTTAGATGTACAATGTCTCCTATGAACAAGCATCTTCCTTTTAGTTTTTACTCAGGGTATTCTATGCCAAATCAGGCAGCTCAATTTGTGTTGAAGCCCCTGCTCCACAACCACACTAGAGCAGCCGGAGAATATTGGGGAGGGGACGGAGGTGGCGGGCGGGCAGGCGGGCGGGAGGCTACACAATCTGTATTCACACTGAAGAGCCCCAAATAATTCTTCTCATATAAAGTTACAGTTGGTGTACGGTTTGTCAAGCATCCTCTTTCAATAAACTTTCAACCCATAATTTTATTGAAATCAGCCAAGCCCTCAGAAATGTTTGTGTACCTTAATGACTAAGGAAGGGAGCATAAAAGTCTGATATTACACCAAACCTTTGGTTTATAATTACCACCGCTTATGTACTTTGCTTTTCACTCCTGAGAGATAGATGCCAACTTCCAACCTTCTCAAGCTAAGAGCTTCGGGCTCAAATTAAATGTAAATAGACGGCTATCTTGGTTTTCCCCTGTTCCTCATTTTTCACACTGAAAAGCCAGCTTAAAAGCTGGCAGGAAGAACAATGTAGACGCAAAGCTACAAATTCCTTTAATACAAAATCCTTTGGGGGTGGGTGAGGTTACGATACGGCAAATATATTGCCAAATCCAATATATTTTGACTCCCCACAAAAGAAATCATAATGTCTGAAAGCTCGGAAGACAAAACCTCTGGTCCCGGTGACCAACCCAGATTAAACCCACAATGTCTGACAGTTGAGGCAAATTGGGGGCTCTGGGGGGGCTTAGGGGTCTGCACGTTGCTGAGAAGAAAATCTGGACAGTTCAGCAAAAGGAGATTAAAGAAGATGACCAGCTCTGTTTCAATAGCTCTCCTTTTCTTTTTTTCCATCCTTAAATGTAGTGCATCCTATTTCTTTAGTGTCAGGGTGGTGAGGTTAATAAAAACTTTGAAATTTATTTATTTATTTATTTATTTATTTATTTATTTATTTATTTATTTATTTATTTATTTATTTATTTATTTATTTATTTATTTTATATACCGCCCTTCTCCCGAAGGACTCAGGGCCGTTTACAACCAAATAAAAGACAGATTTCACAAAAATTTAAAAACATTTTAAAAAGCTAATTCAATTAGGCCGAAACAGATTAAAACTATAATAAAACCCACATTAAACTACATTAAGCCAGCCCCGCGCAATGAAAGAAAAAGGTCTTTCGCTCGCTTCAAAAGGTCCGGAGGTCAGGGAGTTGACGTATCCCTGGAGGCAGCTCATTCCAGAGGACAGGAGCCCCCACAGAGAAGGCCCTCTCCCTGGGGGCCGCCAGTCGACATTGTCTGACCGATGGCACCCTGAGGAGACCCTCCCTATGGGAGTGCACGGGTCGGTGGGAGGCTATTGGTAGCAGCAGGCGGTCCCGTAAATAACCCGGTCCTATGCCATGGAGCGCTTTAAAGGTAGTAACCAACACCTTGAATTGCACCCGGAAGACCACCGGAAGCCAGTGCAACTTGCGCGGGAGAGTTATTACATGGGAGCCTCGAGGTACTCCCTCTATTACCCACGCAGCCACATTCTGGACCAGTTGGAGCCTCTGGGTGCTCTTCAAAGGGAGCCCCATGTAGAGAACGTTACAGTAGTCCAGGCGGGAAGTGACGAGGGTGTGAGTGACTGTGCATAGGGAAGCCCAGTCTAGGAAGGGACGCAACTGGTGTATCAGGCAAACCTGATAAAAAGCTCCCCTGGCGACGGCCGTCATATGCTCTTCTAAGGACAACCGTACATCCATGAGGATGCCTAAATGGTGAACCCTCTCCATGGGGGCCAATGACTCGCCCCCAACAGTCAGCGATGGAGTCAGCTGGCTGTACCGGGATGCCAGCATCCACAGCCACTCAGTCTTGGAAGGGTTGAGTCAAAGCCTGTTCTTCCCCATCCAGACCCACATGGCCTCCAGACACCGGGACATCACTTCAACGGCCTCATTGGGGTGGTTAGTGGTGGAAATGTACAGCTGAGTATCATCAGCGTACAGATGACATCGCATCCCCAAACCATGGATGATCTCACCTAGCGGCTTCATGTAGACATTGAACAGAAGGGGCGAGAGAACCAACCCCTGTGGCACCCCACACATGAGGCACCTTGCGGCCGATCTCTGCCCTCCTGCCAACACTGTCTGCGACCGGTCAGAAAGATAGGAGGAGAACCACCAGAAAACGGTGCCCCCCACTCCTAAACCCTCCAGCCGTCACAGCAAGATACCATGGTCAATGGTATCAAAAGCCGCTGAGAGATCTAATAGGACCAGGGCAGAGGAACAACCCATGTCCTGAGCCCTCCAGAGATCATCTACCAATGCGACCAATGCTGTCTGTGTGCTGTACCCAGGATGGAAGCTGGACTGGGATGGGTCAAGATAGACAGTTTCATCCAGGTACTGGGGGAGCTGTCACGCCACCACACTCTCAACAACCTTCGCCACAAAACGAAGGTTGGAGACAGGACAATAGTTCGCTAAAACGGCTGGATCCAGGGAGGGCTTCTTGAGGAGGGGCCTCACCACCGCCTCTTTCAAGGCGGTAGGGAAGACATCCTCCATCAAAGAAGCGTTGACAATTCCCTGAAGCCAGCCTCGTGTAACCTCCCGGGTGGCCAGTACCAGCCAGGAGGGACACGGGTCCAATAAACATGTGGTCGCATTCAGCCTCCCGAGTATCCTGTCCATGTCCTCAGGAGCCACAGTATCAAACTCTTCCCAGATAACGTCCTCAAGACCATCCCGGATCTGAGCGATTTTATTGTGCAGATATTGTCCAAAATCCTCAGCACGCCCTTGCAAGGGGTCCTACCGTGCTCCCTGATGGAAGAGGGAGCGGGTTACTCTAAACAGGGTGGCTGGGCGGTTATCTGCCGATGCAATAAGAGTGGAAAAATACTCACGTTTTGCCGTTCTTATCACCACTAGATAGGTCTAAATATGAGACCTTACTTGTCGTGTCCCACTCCTCCGCTGACGGCTGGGTCAGGGAAATCCGAATCAGGCTTGCCTCTGCAGCTCTGCCCAAAGTCCTAGCAAAGTCCTCAGAGCAGGCAGGAGACCAGTAAGTGACTTCAGCAAGATAAGTTCGACTTTTGCCTGACTCAGAGACTGCCAGAAAGTAGATCCTTTATATAGGCCATGGGGTGTGGCTCCATGACTCAGCACTCATTAAGGCCTGCCCCTCCCTTCCTTCTGTTGCCTCCGCCTCTCCAATCTTCTGATGCGAGGGTCACTCCAATCAGCTGTTGTTGGGAGTAAACCCTCCTCAGGCTCACCTGCTGTGGAGGAGGGGTCGGGGTCTAGCTGCTCCGTTTGCCTGGGCATGGAGTCAGGGCTGGTGGAGGGAGATGCTCCTTCTTCTGCAGTTTGTGTGGGCATGGAGCCAGGACTTGAGCCGGGAGGCATACATTCCTCAGTGTTCGGGAGCAGGTAAGAAGGCCCCGGCTGCTCTGAGGGCGGGCAAGACACAACATTACTAGTGTTCAGTCAGATTCAGAACGACTGGCCCTCCAACCATTCTCTAGGCATCTTTTCCGGCGCTTCATCTCTCTCAGCTCCTCAGAATACCAAGGAGCCAGTTGAGATCGGTGCCGGGTCAGAGGCCGCAAAGGCACAACACGGTCCAAAGCCCCTGCCGCCGCCCTTTCCCAGGCGGCCACTAGTTCTTCAGATGAGCTGTGAGCTAGATCCTCAGGAAATGGCCCAAGCTCCATCAGGAACCTTTCCGGGTCCATAAGGCGCCTGGGATGGAACCAACAAATCGGCCCCGTCTCCCTGCGGTGTGGGTTGGTGGTTCGAAAGTCAAGTCGAAGGAGCGAATGATCTGACCATGACAGGGGTTTGATGACTAAATCCCCTAATTCTAGATCATTCAACCACTGCCCAGAGACAAAAATCAGGTCCAGAGTGTTTCCCCCGTTGTGAGTGGGACCATTAACTAACTGGGTCAGGTCCAAGGCCCTCATGGAAGCCATGAACTCCTCAGCCGCTGCTGATGTTTCACCGACCGATGGCAAGTTGAAATCCCCCATAACTATAAGTCTGGGGGTGTCAACTGCCATCCCGGCTATCACATCCAGCAGCTCGGGCAGGGCTGCTGTCACACAGCAAGGAGCCAGGTACGTAATCAGCAAGCCCACCTGTATCCCCTGGCCCCACTTCACAAAGAGGGACTCACATCCGGCTATCTGTGGTACAGTGACCTCCCTCGGTTCTAGACCTTCGTTAATAATAACCGCCATCCCCCCACCCCTACCCTGGGCCCTCGGCTGATGGAATGCAAGGAAGCCCGGTGGGCACATTTCAACAAGGGGCATCCCCCCTTCCGTGCCTAACCAGGTCTCCAAGATGCCCATCAGGTCCGCACCCCCTTCTTGTATAAGATCGAAAATAAGGGGGGCTTTATTTACCACGGACCTGGCATTACATAACATCAACCGAAGGTCCAGGCTCTGGGGATTCAAGCTACTCGGGGAACGAGGAAAGTCAGGGGGACCGGAGTGCATGACGCTCGCAAACAGCGAGCGCGTGCTCCCCGAACATGGTGCGGGCCCCCGCTTCCGCCATATCTGCCCCTCCCATTTACCGTGCAGATGGAATAGCCCTCATAGAGTTGAGCTCCAGCCTCCTTCTTCGCCTCCGAACCTGTAGCGTCTATACCGTGAGCCCTCGCAGGGTCCAGCCTTGGCCCTAATGGGTTTCCCCAAAGCCCATCCTAACCCTCCCTCCCCTTAAAAATCCTTTACTTAAATCATTTGAAAGAATAATAAAAAACGATTTTAAAAAACCCCTAAGTCCCTTCTTTGCAACATGCCATCTCTCGGGATTCCAAATTCCATCATCGAGGTAGGCCCTCGATAGAGTGGAGGGCCACATCTGCGAGAAGGGGGAGTCTCGCAGACCAAGAAGTTCCGCTGACGAATACATCAGGGTTCCAAAGAATGGCGGGTGATTTTATAATAAATTGTTATTATATTTATGTACATTTTTTTGCTGCCATGCATTTTTGTTTCTCTTCTCCCTACATATTTTAAAGCAATTTCTCTAACACGTTGCATTTTTTAATATAAATTCCACTAGCTCCATAGTAGGAATAGAATGAAAAGGAAATGAATGGTATACTTTCTTATGCAGCATTTTTCTATTGTGATTTGTTTTTTGTTTGCTTTTTGATTAGTTGGTAGAAACTTTGTAAAATTTGAAGAGGTGGCTAAGACGCTGAGCTATCAACTCCTGTTGACTGACAAGGGGCCTATTTCTCAGGCTTCAATCACTTCCCTGGCTGTTTTTGAGCCTGCTCGTCCAACAATCTTAAGTTTCAGTTCATGCATAGATTTGAATCTGCAAAACAGGGGAAGTTTGTATGAAGGCATAAATCAAATGACTGTTTCCAATATCACTGTCATGGAGTGGAGGCGTGCAGCATCCCCACAGCTTTGGACTCTCTGGTACTCAGTAGCCAGGGGGCTGCTTGGAGGGTGAGTTACGCTGGACTCTTATATTGCCAAGATCTTGGTCAGTCTGAAATTGGGTAGTTGTTGTCCGTGTTTCAGGGTCTTTCCAGGCTCTGTTAAAGTAAGCAAGAGAAACCTGGGAGCTGCTTTAGAAGTCTGACCTATTTATGGGGAGAGGCTGGAAGCTCTTTGTGGGAAAGGAAACTAAATAAAAGAATAAATATATCAATTAATCAAAAAACCTCAAAGGGCAGACTTGATGGACCGCTCGTCTTTTTCTGCCATCAGTTTTCCTGATGCAGCCAGTTTCTCAGGCTGCATCAGCTGCTCACTGATTCTGAATAAGGAGTCCATTCTCAAAGCAACACTCTGAGCTTCCAGCAGCTTAGAGGAGGCTTCAACCTGCTTTCCAGCACCTCCCAAATTCCTCTGCATGAAAGCAGCAGAAATTAGAGAAGACAGGCAGAACTGCCTGACTCAGTCAAGGTCTAGCAAGGAGAAAGCTTGATCTCATCGATGAAATTGAAATGTACCTGCTGCAAATGAAGAAGCTGAATGCATCTGAGACTTGGCAACTACTTAGAAAGAAAAAACTGAAGTGGGACATTATTTATTTTAAAGAATTCACTTCCGAGAGTAAACATGAAGCATTTTTAAATGAGACTTGCTGGAGCACAAGCACAAACATCAGAGCAATCAACCAAATGGGAAGGAAGGAAGGAAGGAAGGAAGGAAGGAAGGAAGGAAGGAAGGAAGGAAGGAAGGAAGGAAGGAAGGAAGGAAGGAAGGAGCTCATATATAAAGCAGGAGATGTAGAAACCAAATACATGGTCAGTCAGAAGGGACTCCAGTGACTATACGCCAGTGCCCAAAGTATGAGGAATTAACAGGGAGAATTTGAAATCACTCTTGTATATGAGGGCAGATGCAACATCATTGCCATTCCTGAAACTTGGTGGGATGAAATCCATGACTGAAATGTACAAGTAGAGGGATTTAAACTATTCAAAGAACCCAGTGATAGGATTCAGGTAATTTAACAACCGGTTCTCTGCCCTAATGATTTCTTCCAACAACCAGTCTGCCAAACTGCTCAGAAAGTTAACAACTGGTTCTCCAGAAGTGGTGCGAACTGTTTGAATCCCACCACTGAAAGAACCTCAGACCTAATAAAAGAGCAGGTGGAGTTAACTATGCTGACCTCAACTGGGAGACAAACTCTGCAACAAATGGGAATTCGAACAGATTCCCGATGAACCTAACAGGCACAGAACAAACTAACAAATGTCAAAACAGAACAAACTTGTAACAAATGTCAAAAATAATAAAACAAGCTTCTTTCAACATGTAAAAAACAAGAAAAAAAATCAAGGAAATAATCGGTCCACTAATGGGAGAAGGTGGCAAAAACGGTGATAAGCTGAACTGCTTGATTCATTCTTTGCTTTGGGATGGAGTGGGAGTGAGGATTTTGCATGATGATTGCTTATAAGTAAGTAAGAACCAGTAAAAGAGGAATGGAAAAATCCTCACCTGTAGAAAAGCATTTCTCAGTCGTGGCAAGTTAAAGATGGACTAACTTCATGCTGCCTGGGGAATTCTGGGAATTGAACTCCATTGCACTATAAAATTGGCAAAGTTGAAAAGCATGGGTCCAAACTAGAATTTAGGATATTCCTAAATTTTAGGATTTTAGAGTTTGGTGCAATTAAATAAGTAAGTTATGTTTTCCTTAACAAATAGTGATTAAAGAGATATGAACCATTACTGAACTTTTTGTGAGAAACTGAAATTAAAAGTTGATCTGAGGCTTTTTTTTTTTTAATTTACATTTATATCCCGCCCTTCTCCGAAGACTCAGGGCGGCTTACAGTGTATAAGGCAATAGTCTCATTCTATTTGTATATTTTTACAAAGTCAACTTATTGCCCCCCCAACAATCTGGGTCCTCATTTTACCTACCTTATAAAGGATGGAAGGCTGAGTCAACCTTGGGCCGGGCTCGAACCTGCAGTAATTGCAGGCTGCTGTGTTCTAATAACAGGCTCCTTACAGCCTGAGCTATTCCGGCCCAGTAAGGCTTTGATGTTTAGATATGGGGTTATGGAAATAATGTAGACAAATGTTAATCTTAGAGTAAGAGTTTGATATATTTTGTACTTATATCTGTACCAAAGAAAGTTGGAAGTCATTCTTTTTCAGGTTTCCTTCTTTTCCTCTTTCTTTCTTACACTTTCACTCTTTTTCTTTCCTGAGCCTTTTCTTTTTTCAAATCTGTTTTTTATTTGTTTATCCCTTAGCTTTGTATTTTTTTTTTTTTTGATGTATGAAGGATTCAGCCATTATAATTCTACATTCCTTATTTACAGCCCTATGATTCCATGATTCTACTCTGCCTCACCAAAGATCTGGATGTTGAGGAGCAGCCTTAGGAACTCTGGGTCCCAAAGAGCTCTTACGAGTGAGTTTCAATTGGATTAAAAGATCACATCACCAAACTTTCACAGTGAAAAGTTACATGAACACAAAGAAACTGTTTACATTTTTTTAACCTCCAAAGTACTAAATTCTGTAACTAGTTACAGCCTAATAAATCATTGCTTCATGTTGTGCAAAAAGAAATAATGTACTAATTAAACAAGTGTCACTGTCCCAAAATGGGCAATCAATATTTTCCCTTCATTCTGGGATACTTTCTGCAGAGAGGAATTGGAAACCATCTCCACAGTCAACTGAGACGTCTCTCCCTCCTGCTGTCTCTCCCTCCTGCTAATCATTGTGGGGCTCTGATCCTCATCAGAGTGAATCCCCCCTTGAAGTAAGGAGGAACAAGGATAGCGCTGGGAACATACATTGATGGGGAACACAGTGGGGACTGGCTCTGTCCACCAGTTGACGGTCCTCAAGATTCTCCTGTCCCTGTATGAAGAGTTGCCCCTTGAAACTCAGATTCTGACATACATGCGAAAAGTTTGAAAGTTCAAGATATATTTGCTTCCCTCCCTCTTTTTTTGGACACATTGCTATTTAACTGGTGTGAGTGTGAATTATGCCACAGCCACCTTCTCATCATACTCCCTCTCTCCCTCCCCATCTTTTTAGCTACGTTGATTTTTTAAATAGTATTGTTTGTTTGTTTCTATCAGAAGCATCACAATTAACATTTGTTGTTGTTAGTTGTGAAGTCATGTCCGACCCATCGCGACCCCATGGACAACATTCCTCCAGGCCTTCCTGTCCTCTACCATCCTCTGGAGTCCATTTAAGCTCACGCTGACTGCTTCAGTGACTCCATCCAGCCACCTCGTTCTCTGTCGTCCCCTTCTTCTTTTGCCCTCAATCTTTCCCAGAATTAGGCTCTTCTCCAGTGAGTCCTTCTTTCTCATTAGGTGGCCAAAGTATTTCAGTTTCATCTTCAGGATCTGGCCTTCTAAAGAGCAGTCAGGGTTGATCTCCTCTAGGACTGACTTGTTTGTTCGCCTTGAAGTCCAAGGGACTTGCAGGAGTCTTCTCCAGCACCAGAGTTCAAAGGCCTCCATTCTTTGGCGCTCAGCCTTTCTTATGGTCCAACCTTCACAGCCATCTATTGCAACTGGGAAAACCATCGCCTTGACTATACGCACTTTTGTTGGCAGGGTGATGTCTCTGCTTTTTAGTACGCTGTCTAGATTTGCTGTAGCTTTCCTCCCCAGGAGCAAGCGTCTTTTAATTTCTTGGATGCAGTCCCCATCTGCGGTGATTTTGGAGCCCAGGAAAATAAAATCTGTCACTACCTCCATTTCTTCCCCATGTATTTACCAGGAATTGAGAGGGCTGGATTCCATGATCTTAGTTTTCTTAATGTTGAGTTTCAAGGCAATTTTTGCACTCTCCTCCTTCACCCGCATCAAGAGGCTTTTTAGTTCCTCTTTGCTTTCTGCCATTAGAGTGGTATCATCTGCATATCTGAGGTTGTTGATATTTCTCCCGGCAATCTTAATTCCAACTTTTGATTCATCTAGCCCCGCCTTTCTCATAATGTACTCTGCATATAAGTTAAATATACAGCCTTGCTGGACTCCTTTCCCAATTTTGAACCAATCAGTGAAGTGTCCAGTTCTCACTGTTGCTTCTTGACCCGCATACAGGTTTCTCAAGAGACAAATAAGATGGTCTGGTACTCCCATCTCTTTAAGAACTTGCCACAATTTGTTGTGATCCACACAATCAAAGGCTTTAACATAGTCAATGAAGCAGAAGTAGATGTTTTTCTGGAACTCCCTAGCTTTCTCCATGATCCAGCGTATGTTGGCAATTTGATCTCTAGTTCCTCTGCCTCTTCAAAATCCTGCCTGTACTTCTGGTAGTTCTCAATCCACATACTGCTGGAGCCTAGCTTGTAGGATTTTAAGCATAAGCTCACTAGCATGTGAAATGAGTGCAATGGTGCGATAGTTTGAACATTCTTTGGCATTGCCTTTCTTTGGAATTGGAATGTAAACTGACCTTTTCCAATCCTGTGGCCACTGTTGAGTTTTCCAAGTTTGCTGGCAAATTGAGTGTAGCACTTTTACGGCACCATCCTTTAAGATTTTGAATAGCTCAGCTGGAATACTGTCACCTCCGCTAGCTTTGCTGTTGCTCAGATTTCCTAAGGCCCATTTGACTTCACATTCTAGGATGTCGGGCTCGAGGTCGGTGACCACCCCATCGTGGTTATCAGGAATGTTAAGCTCATTCTTGTATAGTTCTTGTATCTTTTGTGTAATTTTGCCACCTCTTCTTAATCTCTTCTGCCTCTGTTAGGTCACTGCCATTTTAGTCCTTTATCATGCCCATCTTTGCATGAAACGTTTCCTTCATATCTCCAATTTTCTTGAAGAGATCTCTAGTCCTTCCTATTGTATTGTTTTCTTTATTTCTTCGCACTGTTCATTTAAGAATGTATTCTTATCTCTTCTAGCTATTCTCTGGAATTCTACATTCAGTTGGGTGTATCTTTCTCTTTCTCCCTTGCTTTTTGCTTCCCTTCTTTCCTCAGCTATTTGCAAAACTTCCTCAGACAGCCATTTTGCTTTCTTGCCTTTCTTTTTCTTTGGGATGGTTTTAGTTGCTACCTCTGTATACTGATGTTCATCTAAATGTTTAATTTTCTAAAAATGCATGCAAATTTTGTCTGCCTCCTGTCCAGTGCCTGTTCCAGAGGTCATGTTCTTTTGCTCACAGTTAGAGTCATTGTTGCTGTGAATGACAATTGCTGTAAATATGACTGATATAAAGAAGAAACATGTACATTGGAAGCTATTATTACATGGCTTAAAATATTAAAATATTTGGCTTCTGATAAGACCTAGAAGAGGGCTGGAAAGGGCCTCGGAGCTCTTGGAGGTCCAATCCCCTGCTTGAGCAGGAGACCCAAGGCACTGAGTCCCATCCCTTAGGAAAAAGCTGAAATTTGAAAGACATCCCACCAATGTTACGGAGAGGCTGTTGGATGAGCTCCAGGTCCATTTCATCCCAAGAAACTCTGCTCGTTTCTTATTCATGTCTGTTGACTGAGAAATATTCAGCCTCAGACATTCCCCAAGAGGAAGATTCGTATACATCCTCTGTCCTTTGCCTACTTCCCCCTCGTTTTCTCCCCCAAAATACGAATATTGCAGTGCTAGGTTATCTTGCAGGAACAGCCATTTGAGGTGGGCAGGCAGAGCCTGGGTCCTGGCAACTCGGAGCTATTGGCTGTGAGCTGTCCAATTCCAAGCCTTATCTCATCTCTGCACCTTTTGTGGGAAAACACACACACACACACGCATGCATACACACAGAGACACACAAACACACCACCACTGAGCCTTTGTGGAAAGGGTCGGATTAACCTCACTCCTGATTGGTGTGTCTCTGAGAAAAAGCAAGTCAGACTGTCTGTTTAGTGAGTCAACAAATATTTGGGAAGTTCTGCAGAAGCTGGTGCAAATGCGGAATGGGGAAGCCCAAAGCCTTTAGGCTGATGTTTGCCTGGGAACATTTCTAGCCTAGGATTTATAGAATATTAGAATATTGGGCAACCAGTGCTGAGTCCGTGCAAAGCCAGACTCCTTCATTAGTGAAATATTGCCAGAGTGACGGCTGCAGGACAGACCCTATAAATCATGAGTGTGGAACAGCCAGGACCAGAGCATTGGGTCTTCTTTTCTGATTAGGTCCTCTCTCCTTCCTACCCCCAATCCTCAGGCACACTGTGAGAATGCCTGAAGCACTGCAGAGAAAAGATGGATGGCAGGACTGGGAAGAAGGACCTTTGGTGTATCTTCTTAACTTAGAAAGGAGGAATGCTGAAAGTGCCATGCAGAACTCTGGGTTGGAGCCTCCCAAGCAGAAAACAAGGGTTTTAGAGACATTACCCCTTTGCTCCTTGCACGTTTTATAAAATCCATCATGTCACCATATTATAAAAAAGATTGTTGAGACTCTGGAAAGAGTGCAGAGAAGAGCATCAAAGATGATTAGGGCCTGGAGGCAAAAACATACAAAGAACAGTTGCAAGGAAACGGGTATGTCTAGTCTAATGAAAAGAAGGATCAGTGGTGACAGGATAGTAGTGTTCCAATATCTGAGGGGCTGCCAAAGAGAAGAAGGGGGTCAACCTACTCTCCGAAGCACCAGAAAGCATGACAAGAAGCAACAGATGGAAAGTGATCAAGGAGAGAACGAACCTAGAATTAAGCGGAAACTTCCTAACAGTGAGAACAATGAACCAATGGAACAGCTTCCCTCCAGAAGTTGTGAGTGTCTGAAAATTGGAGTCTTTTAAGAAGAGACTGGATAGCCACTTGTCAGGAATGGTCTAGGGTGCCCACTTGAGCAGGGGGTTGGGCTAGAGGACCTCCAAGGTCTCTTCCAACTCTGTTATTTTGTTCTATCCTGGCAAAAAGGGAAGGAATACACTTTGCAATAGATTGCCACAATTTAACCAGGGAATAACTTGGCAAAGCTGGAAAAAAACTTGCAGCTGGAAAAAAACAAAAAACCAGCGGAGAGATTCAGAGCATTGTTGCTCGCAAAAATACATTTTTTAATTAAACAGTGGACATTTGTAACTGATAAGCAGCATCTTTGGCTGGAGGCTAATGCTGCTGAGTGATGTTAATTTGGGAGTTTATGCTTGGAGTTTTGCAGAGCGATGGGACCGTTGCTGTGAGAAAGGATCAAAAGTAGCTTAGCATTGGCTAGAGCCCAGCTCTGTTGTCTGTGCGACGAAAGGGAAGCCATCTCCCTTGCTTGCCTATAACGGTTTGCTGGGGGAAGATTTAATTAACTGAGCTTTGGGAACCAGTGAATCTTATTGTTAAGAAATATGCCTTTTCAGAGAAAATAAAGGCATTTTCATTTAATGGAAACAAAGAAGAGTGTTATCAGAACATTACTTAATTGTCAGGCAACCTAAAGAGCTTTGCCGCTGGCATAATTTATGAACTCCCAAGTATCAGTGCTCCAAAAGACCAGCTGCGGCTGGAGTTTGCATCTTCCACTGAAGGTGGAACAAAAATTGCACCGAGAAAAGGCCAGGAATTGTCACTGTAAATCCCATAAAAAGTCAGATTAAAATGTTTGTAAGTGCTATTTTCATTTAAAGAGTGCTTACTTTGGAGGAGGAACAGAATTATTGGTCCCTCTGAAATCTATTTTTAGAAAGTCACGCAATGTGGAAGGGTCCAAATCTGGCCCTAAATCTGGGATGTGGAATTCTCAGACAAGATTTTTCTAGGATGCTCCTTCTCTGAATTTGAGAGCCCCCAAGTGGGAGGGGCCTAATCTGAGGCCCGCCCTGGAGTTTGGGTTCTGCTTCTGAGCGCTTCTGCCTCCATAGCAGGAGTGGAGATCTATGGCCCTTTTATGAGTTGTGGACTTCAGTTCCCAGAATTCCTGAGCCAGTGTGGAATTCACCACTCAGGAATTCTGAGAGTTGAAGTCCACAACTCATAAAAGGGCCATAGATCTCCACCTCTGATACAGAGCAAAGGTGCTTGTGAATTTCTGGCCTCTTCTGCAGTAAGAATCGCCGTCCACATTCCTCTGCAGTTTTAGTCTAATGTGGTGGCAAAGCCTCCTCTGTGCCTCGGTGAGCCCCCCCCCGTGAGCCCCCCCTCCTTTGGAGAATGAAAAGATTGGGGAGGGTTCCTTTTCATGCCAAGAATGCTTGAAGTATGGGGAGGGGGTGGAGGTAGGTGGGTGACTCAAAGATGGAATCCTGCTCTCAATTGTTCACATTCCCCTCTTTTTGTTTGAGCAGAATAACACAATAACAGAGTCGGAAGGGATCTTGGAGGTCTCCCAATCCAACCCCCTGCCAAAGCAGGAGACCCTATAGAGAATTTTATTGGCCAAGTGTGATTGGACACACAAGGAATTTGTCTTGGCGCATATGCTTATGCCCTCTGTCTGCCCTACACAATTCTGGACAAATGGCTTCTCAGTCCTTTCTGTGATGGAGCACCCACAACTTCTGGTGGCAAGCTGTTTCACTGGTTAATAGTTCTCATTGTCAGGAAATCCCTCCTTAGTTCCAGGTTGCTTCTCTCCTTGATTAGTTTCCATCTGTTGCTTCTTGTCTTGCCCTCAGGAGCTTTGGAGCCGGGGTCTCCAACCTTGTCAACTTTAAGACTTGTGGACTTCAACTCCCAGAGTCCCTCAGCCAGCAAAGCTGGGAGTTGAAGTCCACAAGTCTTAAAATTGACAAGGTTGGAGACCCCGGCTTTGGAGAATAGGCAAATGCCCCCATCTTACACACCCACCCACAAACCTTGCGAACAGGCATGGGTCCCTGCTTCGGGATCCTTCCAGTTGTTCCTTTATGCTCATTTGTTGAGCTGGGATTTTTCCTCTGTTCCCTTTTCTCTAAGTTTCTCAAGATTAGCTCATCAAACCTAGCTTCTTTGTTTTTTGTTTTTTAAAGATAGCACTGAAATGGACATGTGCCACATTTTTCTTTAAATTCAACAGCGTTATCTGTTGCATTGCGCAATGAACTTAATTTTTACAAATAGTTTTATCTCATATAACAGTCAATTTTGAACACTGCTTTCATTATTACGTACAATTTCAATTTTATTTGGAACTACATGGGCCTTGCTATCATGGAGGCACCTGGTTGGAATAATTCCCTTTTCAAGCTTTTGGCTTCCTGGATCTTCTCCAGCAAAGGCCTGACCTCTGGAGGACCTTTAAAATGGGGCTCTGATAACAACCAATTGTTGTAACTTCAAATGGTTTTACAACCGTTTTAAGTTACAACAGCACTAAAAAAAGGGCCTGATGACCACACTTATAATAACCCTTGCCACATCCCCATGGTCACATGATCAGAATTTGGGCCCTTGGAAACTGGCATGTAATAATAATAATAATAATAATAATAATAATAATAATAATAATAATAATAATAATAATAATAATAATAATAATATTTTAATTTGTATACCGCCCTTCTCCCGAAGGACTCAGGGCGGTTTACAGCCAAGATAAAATACAATGGAAACATATATAATACTAAAAACAGACAGTAAAAAACTTACTAAATTTGGCCCAATTTTAAAATACAATCAAACCCTATAAAATTAATAAAAATTAAAACCCATAAAATCAACTAAAAAATTAAAATTCAAGCCAGTCCTGCAAGACGGAATAGATAAGTCTTAAGTTCGCAGTGAAAGGTCCGAAGGTCAGGAAGTTGTCGAAGTCCAGGGGGAAGTTCGTTCCACAGGGTAGGAGCCCCCACAGAGAAGGCCCTTCCCCTGGGGGCTGCCAGTCGACATTGCTTGGCTGACGGCACCCTAAGGAGTCCGTCTCTGTGAGAACGCACAGGTCAATGGGAGGTATGACGGCTGTTGTATCCCAGGGTCATGTGATCACCAGGTGTAACCTTCCCAGCTGGCTTCCAACAGCAAAGTTAATGGAGGAAGCCAGAGTAACTTAACAATCACATGTTGGAGTTTGCTCTTGTGCCAGAACAGTTAGAAGTTCACCTCTCCTTGTTAACCCTCATCCCATCCTATCATTTCTAACTCCAGATTTTGGCCTGGTTAAACTCTGAGCATAAAATGTAGAGGTCAAAGACCACATGTGAACCTTGTGGAACATGAACAGAATAGGAGGGCAAAGCAGAAAGAGAATGAAGTTCAAAAAATATTGTTTTTCTTAAACTCCACCCATTTCCATCCTAAACTACTAAGATTAACTTTTAACTTTAATTTATAAGAATTGGCAGTGCTTGACAAGTGGGAAGGGGGTGGGATTGTAAATTGTACATCCCAGATTAGATACCAAATATAAATAAATAACATAAAACAAAACATAAATAGAATTATAAATAAGTTTTCAAAAAAATAAAAAAGAAAGTAATTGGCTAATCTTCCTTTTTAAAAAATAACGTGACAATACTTGGGAGCCATTTTGATATTGCAACCACTTTATGTAGTTTAATTACTTATAGTTTGCAGAAGCAAAGTGCAAACCTGAACATCTGAACATCTTTGTCAAGCAGCAGAGATGCCTGGCTGATTCCTCAACAAAAGGCTCTTCATGTTTTCATAGAATTCATTTTCTCTGGATCTTGAATGTGATTTGATCAGCAAATTGTCCTTGGCGTTTGACATGCCTGTCACCACCAAACCGTGTTATTCCTGCCACTGGGAAATTAATTTCCTGGCCAATCTTCTGAGCAAGCTATGATTTCTCTTTACAATTGTGCCTCTTACATGCTGCCCAAGCTATTCTCTTGCAGAAAAATATGTATTTCAGGTGGTTTATTAACCAGCAGAGAGCCCCGCCAAGGGTTTTGCAGTTATGCCATTGTCAGAAAACACAGCCTGGAGCATATTGGAGATCCTGTAGAGGCAGCAGGAGCAATAACAGTTCCTGGCACTTCCCGATAGGGAGACCTGAGGTGGGAAGAGGCGTGGCAGGAAAGGGAGAAGGCCACATCACTCATCACTTGGGGGTTACGAGGTCCACATGCTGCCAAGGGGGAGACACCCCGTGACCAAATGAGGAGACTTCCAAGCAACGGGATGGGCTGAAGGGAGGGTGGCTGGCAAGGGGGACACCTGACAAAAGAGGGAAAGCAGACCCAGCTCTCCTGTGGGTCAGGCTGAGGACAACTGAGTATCCCAATCCCACTTAGCTCAGCTAAGAGTGACTACTGGAGGTCCAGCAGAGCTTCAAGATGCAGGGAGAATGTGGGTAGGGAGGAGGAAGTGTTCCTTTCCAGCCAGGAACTGGAAACTATGATTTAATTTTCATATGTAGGTAGACCTCAACTTACAACAGTTTGTTTAGTGACCGTTGGTTCAAAGCTCAGTTTGACCATTTGAAGTTACAGTGGCACTGAAAGATGTCATTTATGACCATTTTTCACACTTAAGACCATTGCAACCTCCCCATGGTTCCCTGATCAAAATTTGGGCACTTGGCAACTGGTCATATTTATGATGGTGGCAGCGTCCCAGGGTCACACAATCCCCTTTGGCGACCTTCTGACAAGCAAAGTCAGTGGAGAAGCCAGATTCTCTTAACAACCATGTTACTAACTTAACAACTGCCGTGATTCACTTAATAATTGTGACAAGAAAGGTTGTAGCAAGAAGATTGTGGCAAGAAGAAAGAGAAAAACTCACTTAACAACTGTCTTGCTTAGCAACAGAACTTTTGGGCTCAGTTGTGATTGTAAGTTGAGAACTACCTGTATTCAACTTTTCATAGATTTTCAAGTACTTGCTCTGTGCTACACTATTCCGGATCTCTTGGCTCCTTTGGGCCAATGTGGGGAAGCTGCTCTGCCTAAGGTCCTCTTACCGCCTGTCAAAATGATGGTCCTCCTCCTCCATAACAACAGTACTCCCAACTAGAACTTCAAAAAAGCCAATTACAACCTTATAAACAACGATCTTTCATTTCTGGACTGGCAAAATCTGTTTGCAACCTGCATAACCGCTGAAGACCACTATAGAGTCTTCCTACTTGAAATCAATAGAGTCATTAAACTATATGTACCACAAATGACTACCATGACAAAAAAAAACAAACTACCCATATCAATAAAAAAACTTCAATCAAAAAAAAAATCCCTCTGGAAAAGAAACAAAAAAGGCTATGTTACAAATTTCAAAAACCGCTACAGAAACATATGCAACCAAATAAAAACTGAATGCACAAATTACCACACCAAACAAGAAGAGAACCTTCTGCGCACAAATTCCAATCGTGCCTTTTATAATTTTGTCAACAATAAACTTAAAGACTCAAGATCCATCCCACCACTAAAAGATTCTAACAACAAAGAATGCAATGACGAAACAGTCAAAGTCAAAGCAAACCTCTTCAACATTTTCTTTGGCTCAGTTTTTGTTAACTCCGATAACACATATCCAACATTCCACAAACGAACCAGCAATGACTATGATGATTTAACTCATATAGATTTCACAGAAGACAATGTTGGAAAAGCTCTTCACAACTTAAAACCATCGCTTTCTATTGGACCCGATGGACTATGTGCATACTTCTTAAAAAAACTTTCCATTAATATAGCAGAACCCCTAAGTATTATCTTTGATAAAGCTTTCACTACCAGTTCTCTTCCCAAACTTTGGTCACTAGCCACAGTCATCCCTATCTTCAAAAAAGGAGACCCCAGCTTAGTCGAAAACTACAGACCGATCTCCCTTTGCTGCGTCACCTGCAAAGTCATGGAATCTATCATCAACCAATCCATTACCTCACACTTAGAAACTAACAACCTACTCTCCAACAAACAATTTGGTTTCAGGAAAAAATTATCATGTAACTTACAACTTCTCCACTGCAAAAACTTCAAATCTCGATCAAGGCAAATCAATAGATGCAATCTACATAGACTTCTGCAAAGCTTTTGACTCAGTAGTACACGATAAACTTCTCCTAAAACTAACATCCTATGGCATCTCAGGACCCCTCCACAAATGGATATCTGCTTTTCTGTCTAACAGACAACAAGTGGTCAAAATTGGCAATGCTTTATCAAATCCTGTTCCTGTCAAGAGTGGCGTTCCTCAAGGCAGCGTCCTTGGACCAACACTCTTTATACTATACATTAATGATCTCTGTGACCACATCTCAAGTAATTGTGTTCTCTTTGCTGATGATGTCAAACTATTTAACACCACAGACAATACTTCTATCATTCAAAACGACCTTGATCATCTATCCGCTTGGTCTAAAAATTGGCAGCTCCAAATTTCAACCAGCAAATGCTCAGTCTTACATATAGGAAAAAAGAACCCCAAAACTAAATACATACTAGATGGACATTACCTTACAGACAACCCCCATCCCGTCAAAGACCTTGGATTTTTCATGTCAAATGATCTAAGTGCCAAAGCCCACTGCAACTACATAGCAAAAAAAGCTCTAAGAGTTGTAAACCTAATTTTGCGTAGCTTCTTTTCCAAAAACACCTCACTACTAACCAGAGCATATAAAACATTTGCTAGACCAATTCTAGAATACAGCTGGCCAGTTTGGAACCCTCACCACATCTCTGACATCAATACAATTGAACGTGTCCAGAAATATTTTGCAAGAAGAGTTCTCCATTCCTCTGAAAACAATAAAATACCCTATCCCACCAGACTTGAAATCCTAGGCTTAGAAAACTTGGAACTCCGTCACCTTCCACAAGACCTAAGCTTAACTCACAGAATCATCTATTGTAATGTCCTTTCTGTTAAAGACTACTTCAGCTTTAATTGCAATAATACTAGAGCAACTTTAATCTAGATTGCAGAAAATATGACTTCTGTAACAGAATCATCAGTGCTTGGAATACTTTACCTGACTCTGTGGTCTCTTCCCATAATCCTAAAAGTTTTATCCAAAAATTTTCTACTATTCACCTCACCCCATTCCTAAGAGGACCATAAGGGGCGTGCATAAGCGCACAAACGTGCCTACCGTTCCTGTCCTATTGTTTTTTTCTTTTCTCCTTCCTATATATATGCTTATACCTCCTTATATTTACCCATATATGTGTTTATTTACTATATAATCTTTTTGTATGATACCTACATATATTGTTGTGACTAAATAAATAAATAAATAAATAAATAAATAAATAAATAAATCGAAGGGGAGCAGAGGGCAGGGAGGAGAAAGGAGGAAAAAAGCAACCATGTGCTGACACAGCCAAGCTTTCCAGCCAAATACAGCTACTCTTTTCTCCTTCCAGACTTGATGTTTTCTGGGCAAACGAGGGTGAAAATTGTCATGTTGGTTTTTAGTCCTTGTAACTGCTTCTTACACCAGGAGCCCTTGTGGCACAGTGGTTAGAATGCAGTATTGCAGGCTGACTCTGATCACTGCCAGGAGTTCGATCCTGACGGGGCTCCAGATTGACTCAGCCTTCCATCTTTCCAAGGTTGGACAAATGAGGACCCAGATTGTTGTGGGTAGCAGGTTGACTCCATAAACCCACTTAGAGAGGGTTGTAAAGCACTAGGGGGTGATATATAAGTCTAAGTGCTATTGCTATTGTTCTGAAGTGCTCCAGGTCACTTACCCAGATATAGGCACAATTAAAACTGGCTTTGTTTTTATGGGCTGGAAAATTCCTTTCTCTAAAAACTCCTGCAAGACACAACAGCCTTTAAGCCTCCCACCGACCCGTACGCTCACACAGAGAGGGACTTCTCAGGGTGCCGTCTGCCAAACAATGTCGGCTGGCGGCCCCCAGGGGAAGATCCTTCTCTGTGGGGGCTCCTACCCTCTGGAATGAATTTCCTCCTGGTTTACGCCAAATATCTGACTTTTCGCCGTGAATTGAAAATGTATTTATTTACTTGCGCGGGGCTGGCTTAAATTTTGTTGTACTTTTAAATTTATATTTTATATTTCTAAATTTTATATGAATTTTAATGGGTTCTTAGAATTTTAAATGTTTTAAAGTTTTCAGCCAATTGTATAATAAGTTTTTAAATTTTGTTTTAATTGTATATTGTATTGTTTGGGTTTTTATTTTGGCTGTACACCGCCCTGAGTCCTTCGGGAGAAGGGCGGTATAGAAATCTAATAAATAATAATAATAATAAGTGTAGCAGATTGAAAATTTAACCCCATTTGATGATGTCGTAGACATTTCTTTAAAGATGAAGAAACAGCTCGGAACAAGATGAAGCCTGGCACAGAAACCTTTGCTGAAATGAGTAACACTGTCCGATTCAGAGGCTGTCTGTTTGGGCCTGAAAAAGGCCGGTCAAGAAGTATGCTTTGTCAAATGTATAGTTTGTTCAGTTCTCAATTATTGGGTTCAGAGATGAAGCAACAATTGACAAATCTGGAATGGCCCTGTCAGGTCAAATGACAGGGGGGCCATGAGACTGGAGACTGGGTGTGCCTGACTTCTCCCCAAGAGGACCTTGGGGGAAACTTCTCCTATGGGTTTTTTTCAGTGATGGATCTCTGGTCCCCATTAAAGGAATCACCTACCCTTAAGAAACTGCTGCAGATCTTCTCTCCAGAGGTTTGGAAAAAGGCTCACCCAATCCTTCTACTGACAATTTGGTAGACAATTTAGGAGAACCAAATCTTATCTTACTTGATCTGTAGAACTGACCCTGCAAAGCTCCTGCAGTTAAGGCAAAGAAGTCAGCCAATCTTCACCACTTAGCAGCCTGGGTGACAAAAGGGCAGTTGAAGGAACTGCAGTTCCTAGGTTTACAGATAGTCCTCAACATAGAATCACAATGGAGCCCAACACTTCACTGTCACTTTCAGGAAATTTCTTAGTTCTAGGTTGGATCTCTCCTTGATTAGTTCCCATCTGTTGTTTCTTGTCCTGCCCTCTGGTGCTTTGGAGAATCGGTTGACCCCCCTCTTCTTTGGGGCAGCCCCTCAAATATTGGAAGACCGCTATCATGTCACCCCTAGTCCTTCTTTTCCTGAAACTTTTCTTCATATGTTTTAGCCCCCAGACCCTCTCCCTTGTTCCTTTCTAATGGAAGAGGAATCCATGAAGGTGTGTGTGTGTGTGTGTGTGTGTGTGTGTGTGTGTGTGTATTGTCTTGAAAGGCCCCTTTGGCCCAGTCCTTTCAACTGCGTCAGCTTGGCCCAAGTTTTGCCAGTGCTTCGGCTCAGCCCTTTCATCCTGCACATGAGATTCCTGGAGCTCCTTGTAAGCCTCTCGCAGCTGCCTGATTCTCTCGGCGGGGATTTAAACCCTCTGAAGATTGTGCTAACATTGCTACTCCCGCTGCCATCTGGGGAAAGGAGGCAAGGGGGGAGCGAGGCAGGGACTTTCAAGGAAGAGGCCTGCCTTTTTTCTTTGTTGCCGGCCTCTGGAGGGTTAATCCTCTCCTCAAGGAGGATGAGGACGAAGAGGAGGAGATGATGTGAGTGCCTCCATTTATCCACTTTAGTAATTGAAATCAATCCCCAGGTCTTATCTCTGGAAAACCTATAGAGCCAGGCTCTAATCTGCAGTCGGGAGTGGTTTTTAACTGAGAAACCTATTTAAAAGAGAGACGGGAAAGCATTACTTCCCCTCCTCCTGCCTCACCCGCAGCCAATCTGCTTTCCTTTGCTACCTTTACAGAAAGGAAAGTGGGATGGTTGCTCCCTTCCCCGCCAACTGCCAGGTCTCTTTCAGATGTTAAGGCAAAGGCTGGAAGCCACCCAGACAAAAAAAATATTGCTTAGATTTGCCCTCTCAGCCTCCTGCGATCAATTAGCTGATATCTTTGGATTTGCTTCTGCAAGAAAAATACAGTATAGTGAGTATTGGTGGCGGGGTGGGGGGGGCAGATCTTTCTCCAGGAGCCTTGAAGGAAATTGTCAAGTAAAGTTGGGCATTTGTGGCGGGTGAGAGATGATTGTTGATTCCATCTCTTGTTGGGAAAATTGAATGGGTTTGATTTTCTAAACCCGTGTGGAAAAAAATCTCTTCCAATTGAAGAAAGTTTACACCCACCCCTCTTAGAAGAATGAAATACTCAAGGAAATATTAAAAGGCAGAATATTATATTTCCCTGCATGAGAAAAGGAGAAACATGTTTTTAAAGACAAAGCAGCTCCCTGCCCCCCACTTCAGCTCCGGGGTGATGGGTATCAGGGTTGACAGTGGGATTAAGACATGGCCCTCAGGACATGATAGGATTAGCCCTCTACCCATCTAACAAAAGGGCTTGCTGCATTGCGAAATCACCCAGGGACATTACATCAGCCCACAGTTCAACCAGACTTATCTCAAATAAACTCCTAGGATTTGCACATGACCACTACAGCAACCAATGGGATACCTGCCCTTAGACAGGTACAGGAAGCTCAAAGGCGGGGCCCAAGAGAGGGTGTAAATCAATCAATCTCCCTCTCTCCCTCCCTCCCTCCCTCTCTCTCTCCTCCATGTGTTCTTCTACCCAGAATCACACATGCTTGGTGGTTCTGCTTCACCATTAAACCATCCTTCCAAGCAGCCTCTGTGTTTCCAGTGTCTTTCTCCCCATTTGGAACTGCACCCAGATGGACATTTCTTTTCACACAGTCTAATGATATGACCGGAATTTTCCTTCCGATCTGGGTATTCAAACCAACCATAGTCCTAGTAGCCATAATTTCTTCTATCTTGCTTCTCATCTGGATTTCCATTAGGTATTCGTACAGATTTCCTTTGCCATGTGATTATGGTGCCCAAGGAGAATTATTGCCTGCTCTGAGAAGTTCTTCCTTTCTAAAGAAAACAATTTCCATTCAATTTGACAGTTGAAAATAGTTGACAAAGGGAAAAAGTTGACATCCTCATGGATGAAAGTGGGATTCTTGGGCTGAAGGTCACATGGGTGCAGCCCTCTCTCCGGTGACTTTTAACCTTCAAGACTCATCAGGTAGAGAAGCCCTTTCTCCGGCCACTCAACTTCCCACTCTGGCAGAGGCAGGGAGAGGGATATGGAGCCCATATACAAAAACAAGTGCCTCCTCTGCTCTCTGCTTCCCTGAGGAACCACACTCTTGTTTCTTTTTGCAAAGGGCTGGGCCGGGCCTGCCTCATCGGCAGTAACAGCAAGAAAAGGGTGCTGGTCAGCTGGGGTGGCAGGGTGCAAGGCGGTAAGGGCGGCTGTGGCTGGGCAGGAGTGGTTGTGGTTTCCTGTGGCATGACCCTGGGGCTGGCTGCCACCCTACAAGGCAAAGGGCACTGTGGCCGAAGGGCAGAGATGTTGGGGTACAGAGGTGGGTGGGGGGAATTGAGACAGTCCCTTAGGAGGCTTCCGGTTTGGCACCGTAGGTGATGGTGGCGATCTTTACGATCGCCAACCTCTGGATTATGTGGAATCGCTAGGACAGCTTAAATCTGCTATCCAGTGGTTCGAAAAAAACCCTCTTCGGGAGAAGAAGAGGAGGTGAGCTGCAAGGTAGAGGTAGAACTTCCCTAAAACCCCTGAGAAAAAAGGGGTTTGAAGGGTTAAGTTCCCTCCAGCAACCCGAAGTGCTCCAGATCCGAGGATTTTTCTGCTTTGGCGGATTCAATCACCACGACCAAATGCCGAGATCTATTTTGGACAATAAAGGATTATACCGGACAGAACGAAAGTGGGAGAACTTTATGCAAATAGCCAAGCCAATTCCCCGTTACTTTGTAACAAGCTTGAAAATAGCAAGAAAATGGTGGCGAATTGTTAACAAGCTAATGAGTAGAAAGTGAAAGTGACAGAACTTTTACTGCTTGCTGTCTGCCGCTGGTAAATTGCATGCTGTTTCCTACTTTAACTCCTTGCTGCCTGCTGATAGAATCTAGGGGAGATTTTTAAATATTGCTTTAAAAGACTGTGTTTTTAGGAGGTTAAGAAGATTTAAAGTGACTATTAAGTTGGAAATAAATAAATAAATAAACAATTTTATAGAAGATGGCAGCCAAACAATTAAAGTCTACTGTAACAAAGGGCTCTGGAATTTCATCAGCTGGTGCCTCTCCAGCTCATACAGCAGAGACTAGAGCATTGAATTTGGAGGCGTTACAGGAGAACTTGAAGGATTTTATACAAGAAAAAGTTAAAGTAATAACTGATGAGATGTCTGAAATGAAAGAGCAGATATTAGAAACTCAAGTGGGAAATAAAAAAGTTAAAGAAGGATTTGTAACTGCAGTACAAAGTTTGGCAACAAATGTGATTTTATTAGAAGAGGAAGTTGAGGAAATCAAGCAATTTAATTCAAAATTAGAAAATAAAATGGATGAATTTCAAAGTAAAATGGAAAAAACAGATGATGAAATAGTTTTGATACAATACAAAAATATGGAATTTGCTTTAAGAATCCGTGGCTTAAAGGAGAATAGAGAAGAGAACTTAAGGGAAATTTTTTCTGAAGCATTTGCTGAGATATTAGCAGCCCGTCCAGCAGATGTGGCTTATCAAATTGACAAAATATATTGTGTGAATTCTGGGATAGCAAGGCAAAAAAAGTTGCCAAGGGATGTTGTTATTTATTTTACAAATAGAACTGTGAGAAACCAGATTTTGCAAGCCTCATATAAGGGGAGAAGATTCAGGTTGCTGGTCAAGATACCTTAATATTAAAGAAAATTCCACCAAGAATGTTAAGGGCTAGGAAGGAATTTGCCTTCCTGGTGAATGAACTTAAAAAACGCCAGATTGAATATAGATGGGATATTCCAACTGGTATAATAGTATATTATGCAGAGAAAGTACATTGTCTCAATACAGTTGGAAAAGCAAGAGAATTTTATGTTGAGGCATTAAAAAGAAGTCTTCCATTGGAAGCTAAGGGAGGCTGAAGTGAAGGAGAAGTGAAGCAGGTACAAGAACAGATTGTGATGGAAGAAGATTTATTACAAGTGTTGGAAATACCTATGACGGTTCAGATTCAAAGAACAAAGGCTGACAAGAGCTGCTGCTAAACGCATGAACAAGAGATGAAGGCACAACAACAATTGGCAACTACTACAATGGAAACAGTGGGAGGAGCAAGGCCTAAAGCAAAATGTGATTCTTGGTGTTCCAAAAGTTTCTTGATATTAAACTATTATCTTGGAATGTTAATGGTTTGAATTCACCACAGAAGAGAAGGAAAGTATTTCATTATTTGAAACAATTAAAATGACATTCTGTTTACAAGAAACACATATTAGATCTTTAGACCAGAAATATTTGATAAACTCAAAACTGTGAGTACATTTTGTTGCCTTGGAGGTTTAGTTATATATATAGAAGGATATATCAGCAAAATTAATTGAGGTGGATAAGCAAGGAAGACATCTATTGAACTTTGTTGGAGGGAAAGAAGACATTAATAGGAGTTTATGCACTGAATCAACAACAAGAAATTTTTCAAGTTTTTACATAAAAGAATAGTATTTTGGATTATAAATCATATATATTAATGGGTGATTGAATGGTGTGTTGATACTCAAAAGACAAAAAAAGTTTAAGAAGATTTCCGAAATTACCAAAGGCTTTTTGAAATGATGGAGGACTTGGAATTAAGAGATATTGAGAGAACATAATAGAAGAAAGGATTTTACCTTCTTTTCTGACAGGCATCAATCATTTTCGAGGATTGATTTTATTTTGATTACTAATGATATTCCAGAGAAAAGATGGGGAAGAAGGAAAAATTATACATAATTGGACAATTACAAGCTAGATGGAAATTAGATAAAAAAATAGGTATTAAGTAAACTGAGGATAATTTGTTAAAACAAATGAGAGATCAAGGTCAACAGCATATTAAGAGGTTGTAAATGTATTAGTAGAAATAGACTGAGACTGAACGGATTGTATGATTAAGTGGGCACAAAATTTTCAGCAACCAATAATGTTGGAAACTTGGGAAAGAATTTGGGTGAGTTTAAATTTATGTTTAAATATGAGAGAAAATTTTTATAAGATGTTTTATAGATGGCATTTAGACCCCAAAAGTTGTCATGTATGTATCCTAATGTACAGGCTAAATGTTGGAGATGCGTTGTGAAGATGCCACTTATTACCATATATGGTGGACTTGTAAAAGAAAGCATTTTGGATTAAAGTATGGTGGATCATGCAGAATATCTGAAAAAAGATTAAGTTTACTGCAGTTCTTTCTACTAGGAAAATTATGGATTGTACAGCTATAGAGACTAAATTGATTTTGAACTTAATAACAGTCGCAAGACTTTTGATTGCTCAATAAGAAAGAAGAATTACCTACAATTGAAGAATGGACACTCAAAGTATCAAATCTGGCAGAGATGGCAAAAAATTTCTGCTGAAAGACTATACACAAGAAAATATATTTTAGAATGGAAAATGTGGATTGATTATATTCAAAAGTATTAAAAAAAAAATATTTTGTATTAGATATATTTGGAAAATTGAGAGTGTGATTATTTAGACTAGAGATTATAATTTAAGATTTATTTTGATTATGATTGTTAATTTTGATACCTGCATTTTGTTCTGGGAAGTCAGGGTGAAGGGGAGGGAACAATGAGGGTAGAGAATGGAGTGATGTTAATGTACAGGGATTATTGAAGATGTATAAATATAATAGGGTCGGTCTGCCAGTTACCATTTTAGAATGGTGAGGGAGAAAGGAGAGAGAGTAATAATAATATATAATAATAATAATTTAGTATACTGTGAGGAAGGCAGTTAAAGTAATATATCAGAAGCAAACAGTACAAATAATAGTAAATGGTGGGTTAACAGAAACTTTTAAAATTGAGAAAGGGAACAGGGATGTTGTCCATTACTTTTATTTTAACTTTAGAAATTCTTTTGAATAAAATAGGTTTGATCGAATAAAGGGAATTAGAATTAAACATCAAGATTATAGATTAAGACTTTTTGGCATTTCAGATTAGCTGATTTACTGCTAACTTAGTCTGTAGAGCTGTCAAGACAGAATTGGTCAAGCTAATCTTTTCCAAAGAGGAAAGATGACATCAGGCTGAAGTTGAGAGTTAAAAGCTTTAAGGATGAGTTTTATAGCCTGATAATTACATATGAAACAAAAATAATAGAATTGATTGATGGATTGTAACATGGAAGAAATGAGTTAATGTTTGTGAAGACTGTTTTAATTCTGCAAGATAGGAGAAGAAAGCAAATGGCGGTTTTGTGGAATGTGTACTGAAACAAAGTAGAAATGTAAAGGCTATGTTAAATAGAAGATAGAAGATATATGGAAGATACTGACTAAATGGAAGAAAAAAATTTTATGATTTATATTTTTCTTTCTTTGGGATTATAGTGATTTAGAAGAAAAGTTTTTTGAATAAAACTTTTGGTCTGTTATTAAGTTATATTTTTAAAATGGCTTTTAAGCAAATATGAAAAGTTATTAAAAATTTGAAATTTCTTCATTCAGATTCAAAATAAAAGAAGAAATCAAAAGGAATAAGAAATTCTTTACAGGATTTTTGAGATATTTAGAAAAGATCAAAAATTTGATGAAATAGAGAAAGAGATGTTATTTAAGAATGGAAGAGCAGAAGAGGGAAAATAAAGGATGCAATATGCAAATATTAGCTCTTGTATTCAGATGGAGGATGATTTTGTGTTTAATAAAGCTAATTTAGAATTGCAAAGAAAATAGAGGAAATTCAAAAATCAAAACAAATGGAATTTAGATAATAAGAAGAATTTAATAAAGGTAGATAGGTGATGAAGAAAGAGTAATATTACAATATGATTAATGGAATAGAAAAGTGAAAAACAAAACAAAGGAAAATTTAGAGATTTTTGATTTTGTAGATAAATGTAGAAGATTTTGAGATTAATGAAAGAATTTATGAATTTTTTGTTTAATTTATATTTAAAAGATAGATTACAGTGAAGAATAGTATTAGATATTTTTTAAAAAATATGTTTGAAAATCTGGGTATTTTAATTATAAAGGATGGAATATCAAATTATTTGAATAATTGAGGCTATTGAATAACATAACAGTGAGTATGTGTTTCTTGGTAAGACAAAATAGACAAAATAGATACCAGGGATGTGGTTATTTATTTTATCAAAAAAGGTTAGGTATGAAATTTTGCCTTTATAAAAATAAATTTCAAATATTGGGAAAGATATAAAATGATGAAGGAAATTCTCCTAAAATGTTAAGAAAGAGAAGAGAATTTGTTTTGATGAGTTTAAGAAACATGATATATTAGATGGGAAGTCAATGGTTTGAAAGAATTTTAGAGGTAGATTAATTCAGTTATGAAAGCAGACATTTTTATATTAATATTTTAAAGAGTGGGAATCCTGTTGTTAGATGCTTTAATTGTTTGGAAATGATGGAAAATAGAATGAGAGGGAGAATGTTTGATGTGAATATGATGATTATAGTTAATTTTGGAATTGATAGGATATAAATTATAGGAGTTATTTGCTATATGGTATAAATCTATGGGATGATATTAAATTGTGAAGATGGAAAGGAAAATTTATGAATTTTGAAATGGATGTAATGTATCTTTAAAAGTTGTGGAGGGAAAACTGAGCGGGAAAGCACGTTGTTGATTGGATGAAACCTCTAAAACTGTATATAAAGAGAGGTTTTCCCAGCCCGAGCTGCTGGGTTCACCATATAGTAAAGAGCTGTTGTCACTATCCTGGTCTCCTGCCTCGTATTGCCGACCCAACACTGGCTAAGGGGATCTCGAGGCTAAGAGCGCCAGGAAAAGCTGAACTCACCAGGAAGACGCGAACCCAGCAAACAAGGGCGGAAAGCAGCGATGTCCAGCTACACCGCCAGCGCCATTCGACCCAGCTAAGGAAAAATGGGGTCATACATGGCTCGCTTGAGTGCTCGAGGCGAACGAACCCAAGGAGTCTCAGACAACAGGAAGCGAGCATTTCCTGAGCCACTGCGGTCCAGAAGTTTTCGACACGCAGAATCCTGGCGGAGCCACCGTACAGTCGGTACTGGCAACTCTGCAGACTATTGAAAGCCCATTATGCACCAACGCCTCCCAAGTATGTGCAACGGAGAATTCGGAGCGGCAGCAAGAGGGCGAGTCCATCAGTACATGGCAGCCCTGAGGAAAGCCAAAACATTGTGAGTTCGAGACTTGAAGAGGCATTGCTGAGCAACTCATCTGGGGTCAGGGACATCCGTTGAGGCTGCTGTCAAAAGCAACCTAACGCTGGCAAACGCCTTGGACGAAGCCAGGGCTCACGAGATGTCTACCCAAGCGGCGAAACCCTAAAAGCAGGTCGCACCAACGTTGGTGCGAAATCAACCCCGTCCACAATGAAGAGGTCCAGGCCGAATCGGACGGTGAGGAGGAGGAAGGAGTCTTCCACACCGGGAGGCCGGAGAAAGAAGACCGCGACTGCGAAGTTGTGGAGGGCAACACCAACGACAACAATGCAAATTTGATGCACTTGTCGGCGGTGCGAAAGGAAGGGGCACATAGCACAGGTCTGTCGAGCCCCAACCTTCCCGCCAAAATTCAAACCGACCAATCAGAGCTGAACGCAAGCGCCCGTGATTGGTCATTCAAAAAGGCGCGTTGAATCAGACTGTCGTGAGAGTGGGTCACGATCAACACGCCTAGAAAAAAAATCTTTACAAAACAAAGATTGAGGGGTGCCGGCCGATTGGAGGTGGACACCGCTCATCGATCACGATCATGTCCTGGGACACTCGTGAAAGCCTTACCCGCCATCGCAAAGCGCAAGCTGCAACCACAGAAATTAAAGGTACAAGACTACCAAGGGAATCGATCCCTGTTCGAGGGGTAACGCCGTCCACGCCGAGTATGGACATATAAGAAAACTCTGCCCATCACCATAGTCGATGGGACCCTGCCAAGCTTGTTGGGACTGGACTGGTTGAGCATTGGGCATGGGAGTGACTGGAATCTTCAGAAACAAGTCGACCTCAAAGACGCACTCATGAAGGAATTTGGGACGCCAGAGACTGCCTGGGCAAGTACAGGGACCCCTATTTCTTTTAACTTAGACCCAAGTTGCCCCTATCCGCTAAAGGCTAGGAGGGTCCCGTCACTAAAGCCCAGGATTGACCGAACTGGACAAGCTAGTAAACCAGGGAATTCTAGTGCCAGTTGAAAAATGATTATTTGTTTTAATTGACATGTTTATAGATAGAAAGTTATGAAGTTAAATTGGAAATATTATAATTGAGAGATTTTACAAATGATATTTGATTGGGAGAAGTATTGAAGATTGATATTAAATGTTATGATAATTGAAGAAATATAACTGATAAAAATTTGAATTTGAGAAGCTGGATTGTAATTTAAAATGACTTGGAATTTGAATATACAAAGAAAAATTGAATCTTAGAAGATGGACTAATTTTTAAATGGACTGTAAGAAGAACGGACATTAAATGTTATGGCAATTGAAGAAATATATAAGATGAAAATTTATTCTAGTGATGGATTGTAATTTGAGAAATGGACTTAAGAAATTTGAAGGAATATACAAGTGAAAAAATTGAATTTGAGAAGGTGGATTATTAAAATGGAAAAAGATTAATATGGAAGTTGGATGTTCCCATTATTCTTTCCTATCTCTTTATGTGAGGATTAGAATTTTAAAGGTGGAAGGTATGATTTTGTAGTTTTAGCTTGTGATTACAATAATACCTGGTATTTGCTCTGGGAAGTCAAATAAAAATGACATGGATGATTATTAATGCAGTAATTTGAAGATATGAAAATAAAATTTAAAATGATATTGGGGATGCCATTGCCATTTCAGAGAAAGGAGAGAATGGAGAGGAAGTAGGTAAGAAAGATAGAAAGGAAAATAAGAATTAGATATAAGAAAAAGAAGGAAAAATAGTAAATGAAGGAGATGAAGGAGAAAGTAGAATAAAATGAAGAAAGAATGGAAGGCCTGTCATTTTAATTTAATGATAGAAATTTGACATAAATATGTGGAAAATGGAAATAAAATTAATTAAAAAAAGATTATAGATTAAGAGCTTTGCAGATGACTTGGTTGTTACTGTATCTCAACCAATATATTTCAGCTACTGGTTTAAAAGAATAATTGGTCAGTATGGTAAAGTATCTGGATTTAAGGTGAATCAGCAAAAGACAAAGATGATAACTAAAATATGAATATACAACAAAAGAAGAGTTAGAAAGAACTACGGGTTTTGAAATTGTTAAAAGGTTAAATATTTAGGAATATATATTACAGCTTCAAATGTCAAATTATACAAAAAATAATATGAGGTATTGTGGCAGAAGGTATGGAAAGAAATGGAGAGTTGGAAGAAGTTACAACTATCCTTGCTGGGAAGAATAGCTATAAAATGAATGTTTTGCCCAGGTTTCTATTTTGTTTCAAATGATACCGTACTTAAGAATGATATCAAATTACAGGAATGGCAAAAGGGGTTAATAATTTGTATGGATGGGCAAAACCAAGAATAAAATTAAAAATAATGCAGGACATAAGGAAAGGGGGGTCTTAAAATGCCTAATTTAAAATTGTATTATGAAGCAGTTGTCTTATCATTAATTACTGATTGGATTAATTTAACTGAGGAAAGAGTTTTGAATATAGAAGGTTATGGTTTGTTATATGGGTGGCATGCCTATTTATTATATGATAAGAAAGTGATAAAATATTTAAAAATAATATAATTAGAAATGCATTATTGAGGGTCTGGAGGAAATATCAATATAAATTAGATGGAAAGATTCCAATATGGGCAATCGAGACACATGATAGAAAATATAAATATATATCAAAAGATGGAGGTAGTTACCTATAAAGAACTCCTTTGTATGGAAAAGGGGAATTACAATTAAAATCCAGAGAAAAGATGGGGAAGAAGGAAAATTATACATGGTTTCAATATGGACAATTACAAGCTAGATGGAAATTAGATCAAAAATAGGTATTACAACTGAGGATAATTTGTTAAAACAAATGAGAGATCAAGGTCAACAGCATATTAAGAGGTTGTATAATGTATTAGTAGAAATAGACTCAGAGACTGAATTCGTTAAGGATTGTATGATGAAGTGGGCACAAAATTTTCAGCAACCAATAATGTTGGAAACTTGGGAAAGAATTTGGGTGAGGAATGTTAAATTTACACAAGCGCAAAATATGAGAGAAAATTTTTATAAGATGTTTTATAGATGGCATTTAGACCCCAAAAAGTTGTCATGTATGTATCCTAATGTACAGGCTAAATGTTGGAGATGTGATTGTGAAGATGCCACTTATTACCATATATGGTGGACTTGTAAAAAAGTTAAAGCATTTTGGATTAAAGTATGGTGGATTATGCAGAACATTCTGAAAAAGAAGATTAAGTTTACTCTGCAGTTCTTTCTACTAGGAATAGTTATGGATTGTACAGCTATAGAGACTAAATTGATTTTGAACTTAATAACAGTCGCAAGACTTTTGATTGCTCAATATTGGAAGAAAGAAGAATTACCTACAATTGAAGAATGGACACTCAAATCTGGCAGAAATGGCAAAAATTTCTGCTTATTTGAAAGACTATACACAAGAAAAATATATTTTAGAATGGAAAATGTGGATTGATTATATTCAAAATAAGTATCAGATAAAAAAATATCGAATAGCATATGAGTAAATTTAGGAAATATTTTGTATTAGATATATTTCTGAAGGAGAGGGGAATTGAGAGTGTGATTATTTGTGGAGTGACTAGAGATTATAATTTAAGATTTATTTTGGATTATGATTGTTAATTTTGATACCCTGCATTTTGTTCTGGGAAGTCAGGGTGGTGGGGGTAAGGAGGGAACGGGGGTGAGGGTAGAGAATGGAGTGATGGTTAATGTACAGGGATTATTGAAGATGTATAAATATAATTAATGTAGGGTCGGGTCTGCCCAGTTACCATTTTAGAATGGTGGGGAGGGAGAAAGGAGGAGAGAGTAATAATAATATATAATAATAATAATTTAATTTGTATACTGCCCTTCTCCCGAAGGACTCAGGGCAGTTAACAGCCAGGTAAAACGACAATAAATAAACACAATACAAGTAAAACAATAATTAAAAAACTTATTCAAATTTGGCCCCAAATTAAAATACATTTAAAACCATAAAACCCAATTAAAATTAAAAACCCAATAAAAAAATCTAAAAATTGCAGTCAGGAAAAATAGGTAATTTTTCTGTCAGGAAGTTGTCAAGTCAGGGGAAGTTTGTTTCAGATAGGAGACAGAGAAGGCCCTTCTGGGGCCGCCAGCCGACATTGTTTGCTGAGCACCTGAGGAGTCCCTCTGTGAGCGCACGGTCTGAGGCAAACGGTGGCAGTAGGCGGTCGTATAGGGTCTTAAACCATGGAGCGCTTTAAAGGTGGTAACCAGCACCTTGAAGTGCACAAGACCAGGCAGCCTTGCAGTAGTCCAGAATAGAGGTAACAGTGAGTGACTGCATAGAATACCAAGAAAGTAGGAGGTAGGAAAGAGGAGAAGAGGGGTAGAAGAGGGAGAAGAGGAAGGAAGAGGGGTAGAAGAGGGAGGAGGAAGGTATAAGGTGGAGGGAGGAGAGGATGTAGATAAGAGAAGGGGAGGAAGGTCTGGAAAGTAGAAGAAGGTAGAAGAGGGAAGAGAGTTAAAAGGAGGGGGTGGTGACTGGGCAAGCCCGGCTAATTGTATATGACTGTACATTGGATGAGTTGTTGGATATGAATATAAAAATAAAACTTTTTTATAAAAAAGAGAGAGAGAGAGAGAGAGAGACAGTCCCTTAGCTTGCCTCCTGGAGTTGTGGGTGCTTCATCACTGGAGGGCTTCAAAAATAGACTGGACAACCATTTGGGATGATATAAAGCTCTTGCCTTGAGCAGGGAGTTGGATTAGAAGATCATCCAAGGTCCCTTCCAGCCCTATGATTCTGTGCTCTATGTTCTACTTTACTGAGGCTTAGAGCTGGCTTGGATTGTAGTGGGTAGTAACTTAATGACCTGCCAGTGGAGTGCTGGGATTGCTGTCATCAATTGCTGTGGTCATACAATGCCTTGTTTTATGATTGCATTGAATTTTGATGACAATCCCAGTCCCAATTGGGGGTGTAAGTTTATCAGGAATCTTACAAAATGATACCAAAGACATTGCACTTTTTATGTGTGTAGATCCAGCAAAGACGCCCTTGATCAGCTTCTGCACATATCTTCAGTGTCTGCCCTGACCTTGCTGGATTGTCCACCAGTGTCCACCAGTGCAAAGCCCAGCCTGTCCAGGTAGCCGGCCAACTTCTTGTTCTGTGCCTTCTAAAATTAGCATGTTGCAAAAAAATAGATAAACAAAAACCCTTTGTAAGCTCTGTGTTCTGTTATCACAAAAGATGAACGAGGGGGGCCTGTAATGTGTGCAGAGCTTGATTCAGAACCATAGATGACCCCCTCCAAGGTATATCACATGCTCAAAACGTTTGTGAGGCCCAGACTATAAATAAAGGGTTAGGTATAGGAATTGCTTTGTCAAGTACTTGGGTTCTGAAAAATATGTGCACAAAAAGAAAAGTAAACAAGAAAGCTAGACACAATGATGTTCAGCAATAATAGTTTGGTGTGAGAGTCCAACAAAAGCCATGGATTTCTAATTTGAAGCCAATCAGGCTTGAAATCCCAGCTGTTCTGATTGTAATTACATAGATCAGGTAATCAATAAGCAGTGATAAAGCAGAGGCCCTATAAATGCAAAGAGAAAAAGAAAATAAAAAAGAACACACCTGGGAAAGGGCTTTATAACCTGCAGTGAAGAAACCTTGTAAAGCCTTTTGGGATGTTTTTGCTTATTCTTGGGAATTGGCATTCAAGGCAACAAGCAGCTGTCTGGGAAGGCTCAGCCTGCACTGTTGATTCTTCATGTATTGTGTCCTAAAGAGAGTCTCTTTCCCTCTTTCTCACCCTCCCCCATGCCTGCCTGCCTGTCTGAAAGACAGACAGATGGGGGGTGGGGGGGAGAGACACACACAGAGAGGGATGCACATATACGCACAAACAGCAAGCAAATCTCTGCCAGAAACAAAACAATGCAACTGCTAGAACCTCTCCTGAATCTTGGGAGATTTGTTATGACTGGCTAAAACTCAGTCTTAGCTCTCAGCATTGTTCAATTTCGGAATGGCCATGTGTAGTTTGCAAATGATTTCTAACCTCTTTTTTGCAAACCCCCACAGCAGCAACAAAGTTTGGGCATTGAAAATTGGCAGCATCAAATCCCAAACCCCAATCAATGTATTAATTCATTTACAGAATAACAACATTTGAAGGGACCCTAGAGGTCTTCTAGTCCAACCCCCTGCTCAAGCGGGAGGCCTTATATCATTCCAAACGGCTCTCCAGTCTCTTCTTAAAAGCCTCCAGTGATGAAGCACCCACAACTTCTGAAGACAAGCCCTTCTACTAGTTAATTTTTCCTCACAGTCAGGAAATTTCTCCTTAGTTCTAGGTTGCTTCTGTCCTTGATTAGTTTCCATCCATGGTTTCTTGTCTTGCCTTCTGGTGCTTTGGAGAACAGGTTGGCTCCGTCTTCTTTGTGGCAATCCCTGAGATATTGGAACACGGCTATCATGTCTCCCCTAGACCTTCTTTTCATTAGACTAACATACCCAATTCCTGCAACCATTTTTCACATTGTCTCCAGGCCTTTAATAATCTCAGTTGCTCTTCTTTGCACTTTTCCCAAAGTCTCAACATCATTTTTATAATGTGCTCACCAAAACTGGTTGCAGTATTCAACGTGTGGTTTTACTAAGGTTTTATAAAGTGGTACTAATGCTTCACGTGGTTTTGACTGCATCACTCTGTTTATGCATTGCATTGGCTTTTTTGGCTGCTGTGGCACACTGCTATTCATTTGATTTATACAGCCGTGTATTAGGGTGGATTTCAAAACCCATCACTACCGGTTTGCTCATTGCCGCATGTGCGCTCAAATGCAATGTGTCCAGGCAGGTGGACGGAGCCTCCCACTGCTGCCGCTACAAATTCACCCGATCCAGGGTGAACCGGTAACAACCCACCACTGGTGGTGACTCTAAATAATGTACAAAGTTAGAACAGCATTTGACCACCCAACCCAAGGTGCCTGAAGTTAAAACAATAAATTGGATAGGGAGAAATCAGCTATAACTCAACTTTAGCAAGATGGAGTGTTCTTGGGTTTTTTGATCCCTGGGGTCAGGAGAACTGACTTCGCGGATTCTGGATAAGGTTTATACCTCTGCACTACATCCTACATCTTGAATCTCCAAAGACCTACGCAAGGGTCCTCTTTGTAGACTTTAGTTCAGCGTTCAACACCATCATTCCAGACATTCTTCTAATTCTTCCAGACAGTTAGAATGGCCACTTATGACTGTATGACTGTAACTTGTTCTTGTATCCTTACGATTTATATTGACTGTTTCCTAATATGATTTGATTGCTTATTTGTTCCCTACGACTATCATTAAGTGTTGTTCCTTATGATTCTTGACGAATGTATCTTTTCTTTTATTTACACCAAGACCGTATGCACCAAGACAAATTCCTTGTGTGTCCAGTCACACTTGGCCAACCCCTGGCCATGGCTGCCACCTTCTCTTCCAGCAAGAGCTTTGTGTCCAAGAGGAATCCCCAAATTGTGCACCAGATTGTACAGAATAGAAGTGAGATTGAACACACAAGGAATTTGTCTTGGTGCATCTGCTCTCAGTGTATATAAAAGAAAAGATACTTTCATCAAGAATCATAAGGTACAAGAGACTTCCTGTTTGGCACCGTAGGTGATGGCGGTGATCTTTACGATCACCAACCTCTGGATTATGTGGAATCGCTAGGACAGCTTAAATCTGCTGTCCAGCGGTTCGAAAAACCCTCTCTTCGGGAGAAGAAGAGATGGTGAGCTGAGGGCAGAGGTTGAATTTCCCTAAAGCCCCTGAGAAAAAAGGGGTTTGAAGGGTTAAGTTCCCTCCAGCAACCCGAAGTGCTCCAGATCCGAGGATTTTTCTGCTTTGGCGGAACCAATCACCACGACCAAACACCGAGATTTATTTTGGACAATAAAGGATTATACTGGACAGAACGAAAGTGGGAGAACTTTATGCAAGTAGCCAAGCCAATTCCCCGTTACTTTGTAACAAGCTTGAAAACAGCAAGAAAATGGAGGCGAATTGTTAACAAGTTAACGAGTGGAAAGTGAAAGTGATACTTTTAGCGTTTGCCGTCTGCTGCTGGTAAATTGCATGTTATTTGCTACTTTAACTCTTTAACTCTTTGCTGCCTGCTGATAGAATCTAGGGGAGATTTTTAAATATTGCTTTAAAAGACTGTGTTTCTCAGAGGTTAAGAAGATTTAAAGTGAATATTAAGTTGGAAATAAATAAATAACTTTATAGAAGATGGCAGCCAAACAATTAAAGTCTACTGTAACAAAGGGCTCTGGAATTTCATCAGCTGGTGCCTCTCCAGCTCATACAGCAGAGATTAGAAGATTGAATTTAGAGGCGGTACAAGAGAACTTAAAAGACTTTATGCAAGAAAAATTTAAAGTAATAACTGATGAGATGTTTGAAATGAAAGAGCAGATATTAGAAATTCAAGTGGGAAATAAAGAAGTTAAGGAAGGATTTGTAATTGCAGTACAAAGTTTGGCAACAAATGTGATTTTATTAGAAGAGGAAGTTGAAGAAATTAAGCAACATAATTCAAAATTAGAAAATAAAATAGCTGAATTTCAAAGTAAAATGGAAAAAACAGATGATGAAATAGTTTTGATACAATATAGAAATATGGAATTTGCTCTAAGAATCCGTGGCTTGAAAGAGAATAAAGAAGAGAATTTAAGGGAAATTTTTTCTGAAGTATTTGCTGAGATATTAGCAGCTCGTCCAGCAGATGTGGTTTATCAAATTGATAAAATATATCGTGTGAATTCTTGGATAGCAAGCCAAAAAAAGTTGCCAGGGGATGTTGTTATTTATTTTACAAATAGAACAGTGAGAAACCAGATTTTGCAAGCCTCATATAAGGGGGAGAAGATTCAGATTGCTGGTCAAGATATTTTAATATTAAAGGAAATTCCACCAAAAATGTTAAGGGCTAGGAAGGAATTTGCCTTCCTGGTGAATGAACTTAAAAAACGTCAGATTGAATATAGATGGGATATTCCAACTGGTATAATAGTATATTATGCAGGGAAAGTACATCGTCTCAATATAGTTGGAAAAGCAAGAGAATTTTATGTTGAGGTATTAAAAGTTGGAAGTCTTCCTCCATTGGAAGCTAGAAGAAGGGAGACTGAAGTGAAGGAAAGAGAAGTGAAGCAGGTACAAGAACAGATTGTGATGGAAGAAGATTTATTACAAGTGTTGGAAATACCTACGATGGGTTCAGAGTCAAAAGAACAAAGGCTGACAAGAGCTGCTGCTAAACGTAAGGAACAAGAGATGAAGGCACAACAACAAACAGTGGGAGGAGCAAGGCCTAAAGCAAAATGTGATCTGCGGCTAGTGTTCCAAAAGTTTCCTTTGGCCGATAATGGCAATTAAACTATTATCTTGGAATGTTAATGGTTTGAATTCACCACAGAAGAGAAGGAAAGTATTTCACTATTTGAAACAATTTAAAAATGACATTACCTGTTTACAAGAAACACATATTAGATCTTTAGACCAGAAATATTTGATAAATTCAAAACTGGGAGTACATTTTGTTGCCTCCTCTTGGGAAAAAAAAATGGTTTAGTTATATATATAAAGAAGGATATATCAGCAAAATTAATTGAGGTGGATAAGCAAGGAAGATACATTGCTACTGAACTTTTGTTGGAGGGAAAGACATTATTAATAGGAGTTTATGCTCCGAATCAACAACAAGAATTTTTTTTCAAGTTTTTACATAAAAGAATAGTATTTTGGGATTATAAATCATATATATTAATGGGTGATTGGAATGGTGTGTTGGATACTCAAAAAGACAAAAAAAGTTTAAGGAAGATATCAAGCCGGGCGAAATTACCAAAGGCTTTTTTTGAAATGATGGAGGACTTGGAATTAAGAGATATTTGGAGAGAACATAATACAGAAGAGAGGGATTTTACCTTCTTTTCTGACAGGCACCAATCATTTTCGAGGATTGATTTTATTTTGATTACTAATGATTTGTATTCTAGAGTGAAGAAGACTAAGATTTGTTCAAGAATTCTATCTGATCATAGTCCAGTTTGGATTGAATTTGATCGGGAAAAGGAGGCTAGGAGATCATGGAGGTTGAATGAGAATTTGTTTAAATATGAACAAAATGTAAATGAATGTAAAAAGCAAATGAAAGAATTTTTTATTATGAATATGAAAAAAGAGACATCTATAGAGATGATTTGGGACGCCAGCAAGGCTTATATGAGAGGAAATCTTATACAAATGAATATTAAATACAAAAATAAATTGCAGAAAAAGAAAAAGGAACTGGAAGAGGAAATTAAAAAGAAAGAACAATTATTGATAAATAGCCCAGGAAATAGTAAAATAAAAGAATCAATAAATATATTAAGAGGTCAGTTTAATATGTTGATGGCAGATCAAGTAGCAATTAATTTACAATATGTAAAACATAATACATTTAATAATGCCAATAAGCCAGGAAGATGGCTTGCTTATTTAATAAGGAAAAAACAGAAATCACGAACGATTGATAAAATAGAATATAGGGGTAAGGAAGTTTATCAAAAGAACTTGATTAAAAAAGCATTTTTAGAGTATTATAGTAAGTTATATTCTAGGGATATGATTGATGATACAGAGATAGAAAGATATTTACAACAACAAAATATTTGTGAGCTTACAGAAAACCAAAGAGAAGAACTGAATCAATTAATTACTTCAGAGGAAATTTTGTTAACAATTAAGCAACTTAAAATCGGTAAAGCACCAGGTACAGATGGTTTAACAGCTGTTTATTATAAAAATTTACAAAATGAGATGGTTGAACCACTTAAAGAGTTATTTAATAAAATTCAAATGGGAGGAGATGTTCCCCCTTCATGGAGGACAGCCTTTATTTCGTTAATACCGAAGGAAGATCGAGATGGTATTAAAGCAGAGAATTATAGGCCTATATCACTTTTAAATACTGATTACAAGATATTTACCAAGATACTTGCTAATAGATTAATGCCAGTGATGAATCAAATAATTCATAATGATCAGTCAGGATTTATTAAGGGTAGGCAGATGAGATATAATGTGAGGCAAATCGTAAATTTACTTGAATATTTGGAACGAAACAACCAAGTCTCAGCGACATTACTTTTTTTGGATGCTGAAAAAGCTTTTGATAGATTGGATTGGCAGTTTTTGTTTAAAGTAATAGAAAAAATGCAATTTGGGGATTATTTTATACATGCAATTAAAGCAATATATCAGAAGCAAACAGCACAAATAATAGTAAATGGTGGGTTAACAGAAACTTTTAAAATAGGGAAAGGGACGAGACAGGGATGTCCCTTGTCCCCATTACTTTTTATTTTAACTTTAGAAATTCTTCTGAATAAAATACGTGGTTCCGATCGAATAAAGGGAATTAGAGTTAAACATCAAGATTACAGATTAAGAGCTTTTGCAGATGACCTGGTTGTTACTGTATCTCAACTAATATACTCAGTTACTGGTTTAAAAGATATAATTGGTCAGTATGGCAAAGTATCTGGATTTAAGGTGAATCAGCAAAAGACAAAGATGATAACTAAAAATATGAATATACAACAAAAAGAAGAGTTAGAAAGAACTACAGGTTTTGAAATTGTTAAAAAGGTTAAATATTTAGGAATATATATTACAGCTTCAAATGTTAAATTATACAAAAATAATTATGAGGTATTGTGGCAGAAGGTATGGAAAGAAATGGAGAGTTGGAAGAAGTTACAACTATCTTTGCTGGGAAGAATAGTGGCTATAAAAATGAATGTTTTGCCCAGGTTTTTATTTTTGTTTCAAATGATACCGGTGCTTAAGAATGATATTAAATTACAGGAATGGCAAAAGAGGATTAATAAATTTGTATGGATGGGTAAAAAACCAAGAATAAAATTAAAAATAATGCAGGATACAAGGGAAAGGGGGGGTCTTAAAATGCCTAACTTAAAATTGTATTATGAAGCAGTTGTCTTATCATTAATTACTGATTGGATTAATTTAACTGAGGAAAGAGTTTTGAATATAGAAGGTTATGGTTTGTTATATGGGTGGCATGCCTATTTATTATATGATAAGAAAGTAGATAAAATATTTAAAAATAATATAATTAGAAATGCATTATTGAGGGTTTGGAGGAAATATCAATATAAATTAGATGGAAAGATTCCAATATGGGCAATCCTGAGACACATGATAGAAAATATAAATATATATCAAAAGATGGAGGTAGTTACCTATAAAGAACTTCTTTGTATGGAAAAGCGGGAATTACAATTAAAATCTAGAGAAAAGATGGGGGAAGAAGGGAAAAATTATACATGGTTCCAATATGGACAATTACAAGCTAGATGGAAATTAGATAAAATAGGTGTTAAGCAAATTGAGGATAATTTGTTAAAACAAATGAGAGATCAAGGCCAACAGCATATTAAGAGGTTGTATAATGTATTAGTAGAAATAGAGTCAGAGACTGAATTGGTTAAGGATTGTATGATTAAGTGGGCACAAAATTTTCAGCAACCAATAATGTTGGAAACTTGGGAAAGAATTTGAGTGAGGAATGTTAAATTTACACAAGCGCAAAATATGAGAGAAAATTTTTATAAGATGTTTTATAGATGGCATTTAGACCCCAAAAAATTGTCATGTATGTATCCTAATGTACAGGCTAAATGTTGGAGATGCGATTGTGAAGATGCCACTTATTACCATATATGGTGGACTTGTAAAAAAGTTAAAGCATTTTGGATTAAAGTATGGTGGATCATGCAGAATATTTTGAAAAGAAGATTAAGTTTACCCGCAGTTCTTTTACTAGGAATAATTATGGATTGTACAGCTATAGAGACTAAATTGATTTTGAACTTAATAACAGCCGCAAGACTTTTGATTGCTCAATATTGGAAGAAAGAAGAATTACCTACAATTGAAGAATGGACACTTAAAGTATCAAATCTGGCAGAAATGGCAAAAATCTCTTACTTGAAAGACTATACACAAGAAAAATATATTTTAGAATGGAAAATGTGGATTGATTATATTCAAAATAAGTATCAGATAAAAAATATCGAATAGCATATGAGTAAATTTAGGAAATATTTTGTATTAGATATATTTTGAAGGAGAGGGGAATTGAGAGTGTGATTAAGTGTGGAGAGACTAGAGATTATAATTTAGGAATTATTTTAGATTATGATTGTTAGTTTTGATACCCTGCATTTTGTTTTGGGAAGTTGGGGTGGGGGGTAAGGGGGAGGGGAATTGGGGGGTTGAGGCTAGAGATGGAGTGATGGTTAATGTACAGGGATTATTGAAGATGTATAAATATAATTAATGTAGGGTTGGGTCTGCCCAGTTACCATTTTAGAACGGTGGGGAGGGAGAAAAGAGAGAGTAGGAGGTAGGAAAGAGGAGAAGAGGGGTAGAAGAGGGAGAAGGAAGGTGTAGGGTGGAGGGAGGAGAGGATGTAGATAAGAGAAGGAGAGGAAGGTCTGGAAAGTAAAAGAAGGTAGAAGAGGGAAGAGTGTTAAAAAGTGGGGTGGTGACTGGGCAGGCCCGACTAAATGTATATAACTGTACATTGAATGAGTTGTTTGACATGATTGTAAAAATAAAACCTTTTTACTAAAAAAAAAAAAAGAATCATAAGGTACAACACTTAATGATAGTCATAGGGAAACAGTCAATATAAATCTTAAGGATACCAGCAACAAGGTTACTGTCATACAGTCATAAGTGGGAGGAGATGGGTGATAGGAAGGATGAGAAGGTTAATAGTAATGCAGACTTAGTAACTAGTTTCACAGTGTTGAGGAAATTATTTGTTTAGCAGAGTGATGGCGTTCGGGGGAAAAACTGTTCTTGTGTCTAGCTGTTCTGGTGTGCAATGCTCTATAGTATCGTTTTGAGCGTAGGAGTTGAAACAGTTCATGTCCAGGATGTGAGGGGTGTGTAAATATTTTCACAGCCCTCTTTTTGACTCGTGCAGTATACAGGTCCTCAATGGAAGGCAGGTTGATAGTAATTGTTTTTTCTGCAGTTTTAATTATCCTCTGAAGTCTGTGTCTTTCTTGTTGGGTTGCAGAACCAAACCAGACAGTTATTGTTCTGTTTCCCTTCCCCCAATACTCCCAGCAAAGAGTCAGTCAGAGGCCTTCTTTTCTCCTTTTATTTACATAAATATATGTCCTGGCCACGTCTACCCACAGGCCTGCCAAGTTTCTGGAGATAACGAGGAAATTATAGATAAGGCCAGAATTACTCACGAATATATTCTTCCCTCCATTGAGACAGTTTGCCCGCGCCAATTCATTGCTTTGTCCAAGACAAAAAACCAGGAAGTCCCGCCTCCTATTTATAGTCTGCAGATGTCACTGCATGACAATTATGACTTGGCTTTCCCCCAACACTGCTTCTGCTGCACACGCCGGTCACACCTGCGCAGCCTTGCATCACTCCAAAACTGTTCTTGGGGCGTTGCCAAATCAGAAGAAGGCTCCAGGGAATCAGGTCTTGCTGGCCCCTCCTCCTCCCTTTGAGTGGGTGCCAGGGAGGGAAAGGGCTCAAGAGAAGCAGGGCTTGCCAGGTCTTCTCCCTCACTTTCTGAATCATCCGAGTCCAGGAGTCCAGGTCCAGGAACCTGGGTCACAACAGTTATAGAGGTGCAGATGACAGACCCAATAATTCCTCTGTAGAACTGTATCAGCAGCTCCATGAGCAGTTTGAGTTTTCTGAGTTGGCGCAGAAAGAACATTCTTCGTTGTCTTTTTTGATGATGTTTTTGATGTTAGGTGTCCATTTTAGGTCATGAGATATGGTAGAACCTAGAAATTTGAAGGTCTCTACTGTTGATACTGTGTTGTCTATTATTGTAAGAGGTGGTAATATGGAAGGGTTTCTCCTAAAGTCCACCACCATTTCTATGGTTTTGAGTATGTTCAGTTCCAGATTGTTCTGGTCACACCAAGAGGCTAGTCATTCAACCTCATATCTATATTCGGATTCATCATTGTCTCGAATGAGACCGATCACTGTTGTGTCATCTGCAAACTTCACTAGTTTAACAGATGGATCATTTGAGATGCAGTCAATGGTATATAGAGAGAAAAGAAGTAGAGAAAGCACACAGCCTTGTGGGGCCCCTGTGCTAATTGTACAGGTATCTCATGTGATCTTGCTTAGTTTCACCTGCTGCTTCCTGTCTGTTAGGAAGCTTATGATCCACTTACAAGTCTGTTCAGGTACCTGTAGCTGGTTTAGCTTAGTTAGAACAGTGTCTGGAATGATGAGTATTGAATGCTGAATTAAAGTCTACAAAGAATAGAATAGAATATATTTTTTTATTGGCCAAGTGTGATTGGACACACAAGGAATTTGTCTTGGTGCATCTGCTCTCAGTGTACATAAAAGAAAAGATACCTTCATCAAGGTACAACATTTACAACACAAATGATGGTCAATATATCAATATAAATCATAAGGATTGCCAGCAACAAAGTTACAGTCATACAGTCATAAGTGGAAAGAGATTGGTGATGGGAACAATGAGAAGATTAATAGTAGTGCAGATTCAGTAAATAGTTTGACAGTGTTGAGGGAATTATTTGTTTAGCAGAGTGATGGCCTTTGGGGGAAAAAACTGTTCTTGTGTCTAGTTGTTCTGGTGTGCAGTGCTCTATAGTTCGTTTTGAGGGTAGGAGTTGAAACAGTTTATGTCCTGGATGTGAGGGATCTGTAAATATTTTCACGGCCCTCTTCTTGATTCGTGCAGTATACAGGTCCTCAATGGAAGGCAGGTTGGTAGCAATTATTTTTTCTGCTGTTCTAATTATCCTCTGAAGTCTGTGTCTTTCTTGTTGGGTTGCAGAACCAAACCAGACAGTTACAGAGGTGCAACTATAATATAATATAACAACAGAGTTGGAAGGGACCTTGGAGGCCTTCTAGTCGAACCCCCTGCCCAGGCAGGAAACCCTACACCATCTCAGTGAGATGGTTATCCAACATTTTCTTAAAAATTTCCAGTGTTGGAGCATTCACAACTTCTTCCTCTGTAGAACTGAATAAGCAGCTCCTTGGGCAGTTTGAGCTTAGGGACCCTTGCCTAAGTCTTTGGAGATTTAAGATGTTGTAGGATGTAGTGCAGAGCCATATTAACAGCATCATCTGTTGATCGGTATGCAAACTGCAGGGGGCTCTAACAGCAGATCCATGATGGTTTTCAAGTGGGACAGCACTAGCCTTTCAAAGGTTTTCATGACTACAGATGTTAGAGCAACTGGTCTGTAGTCATTCAGTTCCTTGATGGTGGGCTTCTTTGGCATTGGGATTATAGTAGAGCGCTTGAAGCAAGACTGACATATGATGTTACAGTATCTGTGAGTTCATTTAAGTCTGCAAAGGTACTTTCAAAAACATTCCAATCAGTGCAGTCAATGCAGGCCTGAAGCTTTTATTTTTGCCTCCTCAGTCCAGGTTCTCACTGATTTAATTGTTGGTATTGTGGTTTTAAGTCTTTGCCTGTAAACAGGTACAAGGTGAATCATGCAATGATCAGAGTGTCCCACAGCTGCTCGTGATAAAGACTGATAAACATCCTTTAGTGTTGTGTAGCAATGGTCCAAAGTATTCTTGCCTCTAGTGGGACAATTGACATGCTGAAATTATTTTGGTAGCTCTTTCCTTAGGTTTGTTTTGTTTAGATCTCCCAAAATAATGGCCAGTGAGTCGGGGTATTTGGCTTCAGCCTCCATAATCTGGTCAGTGACAGTTTGTAATGCCTTGTTTACACAGGCTTCTGGAGGAACATAAACAGCAATTAGTAGAAATGAGAACTTGCATGGACAGTAAAATGGTTTACAGTTGATAATTAATGTCTCTAAGTTTTCATCACAGAATTTATATATTATAGTTATATCCTGAGACTAGCTGTTGTTGATATATAAACATAAGCCTCCTCCCTTCTTTTTACCTGATGAAGGAAATTCTTTGAAATTCAACTCCAACCCTAGATTGCAAGATTATTCATTCCAGTTTAGAGCAAAGATAAACTATTATGGGAACTCAATTGATGGCCATTCAGCTCCTGTTTGAATACAGGTAGTCCTCGGCTTATGACTATAATTGAGTCCAACATTTCTGTTGTTAATCAAGAAAGTTGTTAAATGAGTTCTGCCCCATGTTATGTCTTTTCTTGCCACAGTTGTTAAATCACTACAGTTGTTAATTCAATAATACGGTTGTTAAATCTGGTTTTCTTTGCTTGTCAGAGGGTCAAAAGGTGATCACATGACCCCAGGACAATGCAACTGTTATAAATATGAGTCAGTTGCCATGCATCCAAATTTTGATTACGTGACCATGGGGATGCTGCAATGATCATAAGCAGTGGTGGGATTCAGCCAGTTCGCACCACTTTGTGTTGTGACCCAGGCCCAAGTAGGTAGTAAGAAACTCAGTCCGGGGAAAAACAAACAAACTTTATTCGAACAGCTGAGAATTACTTCTTTCCCAGCATCGTTCAACTCAAATTAAAACAAATGCCTCCCAACACAAATTCCTCCGTTCTCTTGCAAACCTTGGTCCAATTAGGCAAACTGCCAAAGGGCTTTCTTGGCAAATGTTCACAAGTCACAAAAATAAAGGCAAGACGTAGACGAAGCAGAAGACGCAGCTACCAACGTTGTTTTCCAGCAAAGCTCAAACGCCGGTGCTGGTCTGTTTTAAGCCTTATGGGAGGGGCCAATCATCTCTTGGCCCTATTCCCGAGTTGTCCTTTTTGCTTTTTGCTTGTCCTTTTCGCTGCTCTTGCCTTCTGGCAGCTCTTCTCATGCGTGCATTAGGAACAGGCTCCTCCTGTTCTTCTGCTGCACTACCTCACTACTGCCTCACTAGCAGAGGCTCTGGAGTCCACACCTCACTTCCCGAAGGCCCTGGCCTCACCTCAGCCTCATTGCTGTCTGATTCCGTTGCCAGCTCCATAGGCTCCTGACGGACCACAACACTTCGGGAGAACCTGTTGTTAAGTTTCTGAGCAGTTTGGTGAACTGCTTGTTGGAAGAAATCATTAGGGCAGACAACTGGTTGTTAAATTATTTGAATCCCACCACTGGTCATAAGTGTGAAAAACAGTCATAAGTCATTTTTTTCAATGCCATTGTAACTTCAAACAATCAATTAAAAATGATTGTAAGTCAAGGACTACTGTGCCTCGAATGAAGGACAACTCTATTGTGGATCTGTTCCTAATATCCAACCCAAATCCACTTTCCTTTAATTTAAACACCTTGTTTCTTGCCTTGTGTTCTGGGACAATCTGAGCAATTCTGTCCTGTTTTCTACACCACAGCTCTTTCAGTGTTTGGAAAGAGCTATCGTGTACACTTCTCCAGGCAAAATACATCTGACACCACCAATCATTCATCTTAAGTTTTTTTCTTCCAAGCGCTATCTGCTGAGTTGCTCTTATCTAAACTTACACTAACTTCTGAGTGTAACTCGCAGCAGTTGTCACTGGAGTTGCTGGCATTTTGGGGATAAGGATGTAAGGTTCCCTTGTGCCCATCCTACATCTGGACTGCATGTAGCCACTCCATTCCAAAGGCAACAGGCACTTGTAAGGAAGCAGTTATGTAGAGAGGTATAAGTTCTATGTGTCTTGGATTGTCAGCTACAGAGGGTCTGTGCAAAACCACCCACTGTCAACTGTCCAGTTGGCAAATCCCAAAAAAGAAACTCCTGGGACATTATTTTACCAAGAGTATAAACTTTGCTGTATAAATCCACATTAGCACAGAAGAAGCGAAACCAGCTCGGGCTTCCCATGCAAAAACATGCATAGTTCATTCCCTCTTTTCCCACAGGCCAACCACAGTCCATTACGTTCACTAATCACTTCTGTTCAGTTTCTTATGGGAACCAGCCTGCCATGCTGTGGCATCTTCTCTGGGTGTGCTTGGAGGGGGGGGGGGCAATGTCTCATGGGAACCAATGATGCTTGGATGCCATTCTCCCAGCCTCTGCATTTCAATCCACCTTCCCCCCCCCTTCTTTGTCAAGCTATGAATGAAGTGGAATATAGGTGAAAGTTTGTGTCAGTCTTGACATGCCGACTCCCCGGAAGAAGGGTAGACCTGAAACAACAATAAACACATATATACATATTATCATTTACAACCCAACTACTTCTGCATTTCTTATTGGGGCTGTTGAAGGTACCTAGTGTGAAACTTCTTAACTAGCATCTGCTAACGGATAGCCTTTAGTATAATTTTCCCCTTTGTGATATCTGAAGTCGAGAATTCTTTTGATCTCATAGTGCTCCTCTCCCTTAACTAGGATGGCAGGAGGAAGTGGTTCTTTGACTGGCCTCCAGCTAGATCCCAAAAGAGTTTTAAAAGACCAGATCCAATTTCAGCTCCATTGTCACCAGATTCACGATCTGAATGATTTGGAAAGGCCCTCTGTATTTGGGACCTAGCTTTTTACAAAGCTGTCTCAGGTTTAGATACTTGGTGGACAAATACACTTATTCCCTACTCTGAATTCCCTTTGTGGGGTGCTTTTCCACTCTCCTTGCTTTTTTTGGGGGGGGGGCTTTCCCTAGTTTTATTTAGTACTTCACACCTGGCGGGCCAAGTGGCTTTTATAATATCCATGCAGTCAGCTAATGACCCTGAGGATGGAGCTTCCTGTGGGAACTCTGGCATGGGCATGAACTCAGTCCCCGTGGCCACTTTGAAAGCAGTAAAACCTGTGCTGCTGTGCACTGGTATTTGTCACTTTTGTGAAAGGCAGGAGCTCGGCCCAATTTGTCTGCTGGTAATTTACATTACAGCACAGGTATTGCTCTACTAATGAGTTGGCACATTCAGCAGCTCCACTGCTACTTGGATGGTAGGTGGAGCTAAGTCTGTCTATTTTCTTGACCATCACTAGTCTTTCAAGATGTGTTTATATGTATGAAATTAGTAGCTACTCTAGAATCCACAATGGCAGAGACCTTTTGGCTTGAATCTAAAGAAACAGTCACAGGGATAATAAATATGCTTGCCTGCTGTCGGCCATCTGAGCTATCTTTAGTTGTCAGAAAGTCCCTATTTGAGCTTCTGGGAGAGGGATCTACAAAATTTCCTAATGCTGTTGCTTTGAAGTGATTTGGGAACTCACTAGCTACATATTTGTATACTGCCTTCATTATTGTTACTCAAGGCAGTGAACATATACAACACAACTTCCTCTTCCTTCCTCCACACCTATTTTCCACACAATAACAACCCTGTGAGGTGGGTTAGGACTGAAAGAGAGAGACTGGCCCAAGGTCACCCAGCTGGCTTTCTAAGGCGGAACTTGAATTGTCTCCTGCTTTCTAGCCTGGTGCCTTAACCACTAGACCAAACTGGCTCTCTGATTACATGCTCCTGCATCTTGCTACTTTATCCAAGGCTTGAGATTTCATTGTGCATGAGCTGGCTAAGCATCTGAGAGCTCCACAGGCTCCGAAACCCTTCTTCTTTGCTTTTCTCTTGATAAGAAGACGTCTCCGGTTGGTCTGATTTACATGGGTTCTCCTGCACTGGATTCCGAGGCATCAGGAGGGAGGCCACGGAGAAGGTAGGCTCTAAGCCCATGATGGTGAACCTATGGCACATGTGCCACACGTGGTATGCAAAGCCGTTTCTGCGGACACATGAGCTGACGCCCAGGTCAGCTCCACCACGCATGCACGCGTGTCTCCCACCGGTCAGCTGATTTTTGGGTCTCTGCTGGGAGATGTGCATCCATGTGTGGGGGTGGGGGGTGTCACACGCACATGTGTGGGGTGTGTGGCACCCCCCTGTGCCCCATTTTTTGTTCCAGGAGGCTACTGGGAGGCCTGCTAGCACCAAAATAGGGGTCGTGCACGTAGGCGGCAGCAGGAGCGTGTGGGGGTCCTGCGCTTATGCCCAGGGGGCAGGGCCTGCGTGACGGGGGGAGGGGGCATTGTATTATGGGTGTCGGCACATGCACACACGCTCTTTTGGCACCCACGGAAAAAAAGTTTGCCATCCCTGCTATAAGCCTTTTCTCCTTACCCTTTCTTCCCTACCTGAACTGTTCTGGTTGGCCATCTGTTCCAAATTATTTGGGGTGCCTTGGTTCACCAGTTCATCTCTCAGCTCTTCAGTAAGCCCTTCTCTGAGCTGGTCAACCAGGGCCAGGTCATTTCATCCCATATCTGTGGCAGGTAACTTAAAATCCAAAATATATAACATCCTCTTACTCTCCTCTATCCCTGCTTGAGTGTATGGAGCTACCGACTTGTTGTGGTGAGCCCTTGTATTGAATCATCCAACTTTGAAGGTTTGCATGACATCGTGGCCGGCCCAGGTCTTTGCCCTCAATGATAGGCATGGCCCTTTAGCTACTTTTTTCTTTTGCAGCCTTAGCACAAAACCCACCTTGCTTTGATCCCTGGGAAACTCAGCCACTTTGCCCACCATGAAGAGCTTGCATTGAGTTGTAAAGGTCAGAATCGGTCCTGTTCTCTTCCGTATTTTTTTTGGTAAGCACCCAGTGAGAACACAGGGCCACCACCTGTGTTGCTGGTTGCTGTGCTGCCTCAGGTTGAGGGAAATTCTGCCGCTGCTGTTGTCTTAGCTGTATTCTGGCATTTTGTAAATTGGTTATCTGTGCATCTGCTTGCTGCTGGAATCACAACAACATTGCAGGGAGATTTCAAATGGATAGAAAACGTCCCACCCCCATTTTTCTTCAAAACAGGAACAATGTTTGCTTTTCTCTAATCCTCTTGTAGTAAACTCAGCCTTGATGATCTGTCAAACGTCATAGAAACACATTTTCAAGTGGTTTGATGAAACGGACCTAGGGACTCAAATTCATTTACGGTAGCCAGGAGTTTTCTAATCATCTTTCCTTAGCTTGAGTTGCATTCTCCTTGTTTTAATTGTTCTGCCAGTCTGTTTGTGTCACAGTTCCCCTTTGAGAAAAGACTGAAGTTAGGTTAAATAACCCCTCAGAAACACAGCTTTCTCACCTTACGTGGTAAGACCACACTTAGAATATTGCATTCAGCTTTGTTTGCCAAAATATAAAAGAGATGTTGAGACTCTAGAAAGAGTGCAGAGAAGAACAACAAAGAGGATTAGGGGACTGGAGGCTAAACATATGAAGAACAGGTGCTGGAATTGGATATGTCTACTTGTCTAATCTAGTGAAAAGAAGGACTAGGGGAGACATGATAGCAGTGCCCCAATATTTTAGGGGCTCCTACAAGGACAAGGGGGCCTTTTCCAGAAGGCACCAGAAGGCAGGACAAGAAACAATGGATGGAAACTAATCAGGGAGGGAAGCAACCTGGAACTAAGGAGGAATTTCCTGACAACAATTAACCAGTGGAATGGTTTGCCTTCAGAAGTTGTGGCTGCTCCATCACTGGAAGCTTTAAAGAAGAGACTGGACAGCCACTTCTCTAGAATTGTCTGGAGTCTCCTGCTTGAACAGGGGGTTGGACTAGAAGACCTCCAAGGTCCCTTTCAACTCTGTTATTCTGTAAGTGAGCAATACCTGTCACTGGCCTACTCACACCTCCTAGCAGTGAACCCACTCCTTCCCCTTTCTTTTTTTCTTGATTGATACAGCTCTGTGGTGAAATCCAGTTTTTTTTACTACCGATTCTGTGGTCATGGGTTGGTGGGTGTGGTGTGGTTTGGTGAGCATAGCAGGAGAAGGATACTGCAAAATCCCCATTCCTTCCCCACTCCTGGGGGAAGGATATTGCAAAAGCTCCATTCCCACCCCACTCTGGGGCCAGCCGGAGGTGGCATTTGCCGGTTCTCCGAACTACTCAAAATGTTTGCTCCGGTTCTCCAGAACCTGTCAGAACCTGCTGGATTTCACCCCTGATATAGCTCCACCCCCTTCCCTTTTTGTTGCTATTAGCTTTCCTTGCAAACCTATGTTAATGTTGGTCTTTAGAGCAGTGGTGGGATTCAGCCAGTTCGCACCACTTCGGGAGAACCGGTTGTTAAATTTCTGAGCAGTTTGGCAAACTGATTGTGGAAAAAATCATTAGGGCAGAGAACCGATTGTTAAATTACTTGAATCCCATCACTAGTCTTTAGCCTTTCTTATTGTCTTTCTTCAGATACCAGCTATCTCTGGTATCCTTCTAGATAATTACACATGTCTTCCTTTTCCTATGCACATCTCTTTTAACTCAGCTCATAAGAAATTTCTTTGAACATCCATGGTGATTGTCTAAAGTGGTTTTTTTCTTATTGGTGTTGGAAGAAATGTCCTTCTGGGTTCAATTCCAAGTGGGAAGAAAGACACTGGAAACACGGTGGCTGATTGGAAAGATGGTTCTAATGGTGGACAGGATCACATGCCTTGAAGATCTTGGGTGAAGGGAAAAAGGGCAGAGATGCTGAGAGTGCCTGAGTTTTATACCCGCTCTGGGCTTTTGCATTTGAGCTTGTATTCTGATTGGTTGTCAGACTCCCATGGAGCTATGCAGGGGTAACTTTGTAGGTTGTGTTTTTGAGTCCCAAGCTTGGTTGAGCCTTGCTGGTTGATGATGTAATGAAAGGGCGTTGGGATTCCTATTATGGCTCTGCCAGAAGGAGGTAGATCTTTGTTTTGTAAAATAGATGGGGGGTGGGGGGAGGGAGGGCACTGCAGGGCTGAGTTTCTACCTCCCTTTTAGGGGAAATATTCTGCCCTTTTAATATCTCCTAAAATGTCTCATTTTTCTAGGAGCGAGGTGGGTGCTAACTTCCTACATTGGTATGCGTGCGATTGTACTTCTGGTAACTTATTTTGAGAACTTCCTTTTATTTATTTCATATTTCATATGAAACTTCCGAATTCCTTCTGCCGCTGTGGCTGCCTGGTGGTTTACAGCATCTTTTCCAAACTTTGACTCTTCAGGAGGCTTCTGGTCATCATCCTTCATTTGAAGAGTTTGTATAATTGTTATTTTCTTTGAGACAATGTGTGTCAGTTACACATTTTTTTGATCATCAAGAGCTCTTCACTTGTGGCACAAGAGGAGGCCCACAAGTGTGCATTTATCCATTTTAAATCCTTTGTTTTCTTAAAAAGAAAACGTCCCCCCAAAGCTCTCCTGCAAGACAATATAATTAAATGAGGCACATTAATAGCATGAGATGAGCCTCGCTGGCCACATTTATGACAATATGAGAAGGAGAGGGAGGATCAAGAAGACTCCTCTTCAGTGCGATAAATCAGTGCATTTTGATGCATAAAATTTGGAAATACAACTCTATGAATTGTAATAGAGCATGACGAATTCTCATCAACAGAAGTAAATATTAAAACTGCAGTGACAGACAGCTGTCTTGCTTCCCAGTGGAAGGCTTCCTCCGTGTGCCCCTCCCATCTCCTAACAGGCTTCTCCTGGCTCCAAAGGGACAATTGCCCTCTTAATGTTCTGCTAATGGCTTCCTGGGTCTCTAGGCCTGCAGCTGCTGCTAGTGCCCTTCTTGCCTTGCAGACCTTGGATTCAGCAGCTGGGGGAAAGGCTGTGGGGCAAGGGCTCTCTCTCTCCCCCTTGGTTCACAGCTGCTTGGCCATGTTCTGGCATGGTGGGGCCTCAAACCTGAGCTTGGAATGGGACTGAGTCTGATTCCACCCCCTCCCCAAACCTGGAACGGCAGTTTGGTGGTTGTCTCTGTCAGAGTTGTTCACTGAACTTCCTCTCTCACCCAATCACAACCCTCAATTTCTATGTAAAAAATGTCCTGGGAAGGACACTTCAGGCACTCCGTCCCCCTTTTTTCCTGATTCCCCCCCCCCGCCAGGATCTCTAGGAAGTTAATCTTCTTACCCTAGTGAGAAATACCCTGGTGGGGTCATCCAAACACGAACCTAAAATTGCAGTGGCCTCCCGGCCCCTCCTGGCCCTGGAGAAAAATCATTGTTGGGAGATGACTGGTGGCTGACTGGCCAGGGACTCAAGGGAGCCATCCCAGCTGCCTCTTGGTCTTGCCCTGGGCTAAGGGTGGGATTCAAATAATTTAACATCCGGTTCACTGCCCTAATGAACCGCTGGGTAGGCGTGGCTGGGTGGTCATGTGACTGGGTGGGTGTGGCCAACTCAATGTCACTCACGTCAAGGGGCACCTCACCTCACCATGCCCAGCCCTGCCTCACCCCTCCCTTCCCCTAGTCACGCCTGCCCTCACCTCGCCCGGCCTGTACTCGACTTACGACCACAATTGAGCCCAAAATTTATGTTGCTAAGTGAGAAATTTATTAAGTTCATTTTGCCCCATTTCACGACTTTTCTTGCCACATTTGTTCAATGAATCACTGCAGTTCTTAAGTTAGTAACAGAGCTGCTAAGGGAATCTGGCCTCCCCATTGACTTTGCTTGTCAGAAGGTTGCCAAAGGGGATCACGTGACCCTGGGAGATAAGACAGTTGTCAACCATCTGAATTTTGATCACGTGACCATGGGGATGCTGCAATGGTCGTAAGTGTGGGAAACGGTCAGAAGTCACTTTGTTTCAGTGGCATTGTAACTTTGAATGGTCACTAAAAATACAAAAAGCTTCTTTGCTTGTAAAAAGCTGTCCTAAATACCAATCATTAGTCACACAGCCACACAGCCATCATGGAAACCTAAACCATTCTGTCTGATTACCTTCCTTTTCATCAGCAATACCTGCAACCTGGAGTTACAAATCAGGCTGGTTGCCAGAGCACCTTGAGGAATTAAAATAGCTAAAATGCAACAATTATCAGCAGCCAACTCTTGCTCGTAAAGTGAAACCCTTTAGCAGAGAGTTCATTTAAGCTCTCCAGAAAGTGGGTGGGCACACTTGGGCTACAAAATGCCGAGCTAAAGAGACTCAGGTTCAAGTCTCTGCCCTCCCAAGCTTGTCAGGATCTCAATAAAATTAGTACATGCCACAGATAGCTAAATAAACTTCCAGCCTGGTGCCATGTTGCTAAACCTTATTATCATGAGACAAAACTAAAATAAATTGGAGGGAGGAACCACACCCCTATCACCTATTTTTTTAATCTTACTATCAGTGAGCAATCATGTGCCTTGGCCACTCCGAAGCAATGCAAGAGACTCCTGTCCCAAAAGTGCTTTTTCAAGAGGCAACTGGACTTTCTGGAAACCAAGACAGTCCAGTTGCCTCTTGAAAAAAGCACCTTTGGGACAACCTGGATGACTGGAGAATCCAGATAGACAAGAGATTGCTGTGCTCAGTGAACTACCAAAGCAGCCTTTCCCACCCAGGAAAACAAATCGCACCACTTAAAGATACCGACTGGTTTCACTCACCTCACAAGATATTCTAAGGAAATCATTCAGATTTAAGGAAAGATCACATGCCCCCAGAAAGGCAGTAAAAAAAAAAAAATCAGATAGTGCCAAGCTTGCATCCTGCCTCTTGGAAGTACACCCCAAAAAGACATTGCCAGGAGCTAATAAAGCAGTGTAAAAAGCTGAAACCCATCCCGTTTAAGAAAAGCCCCTAATAAAAGTATCAGCAAAGGAAAAAACAACAACCAACTCTGGAGAAGCTCAGGCTAGAGAAAGTCTGGGCATATTGCCAAGAACCATTTGCTGTTACAATGTAACAAGGCTTAACCACAGAGGCAGTTTCTGAAAACATTTAAGCAGGGCAATAAAGATAAGGATTAGGCTAGAAACAACACACAGAGGCACACCAGAATGTCGCCTTCCTGACAGGATTAACTCTGGAAGGTGGGGGAAAAACAAAAGGCTGTTTCTTCCAACAGCCGGTTCACCTAACTGTTCAGAAAGTTAGCTAATGGTTCTCCCGAACCGGTGACAGCCAACTGAATCACATCACTGGGCTGGGCTTTCTCCCATATGCCAGGCTTCAGCGGTAGTAAGAAATTGCCCAGGTCTCCTTTGCAGTGCTCACTGAAACTGCCTCTTTCCAGCACCGTCCCTTAACTGACCCCACCTTGAGACCCCCCAGATGAAGGAGCCCAATCTGCAACCCTCACCTCCCATTACTTGGGGAAGGTTCTAGGCTCCTTGCAAGCTGATTTTCACAGCTGATTCAGGGTCTTGGAAAACTCAATTCTGAACAATGTTTAAAGGATTTAATACATTTATTGATTTGTATTTGTGTCTGTGCATGTTTTAAGAAAAAGAACATAAGACACTCTGTTTAGTCTGAACATAAACATGGCATAGTAGCATAGAGAGGGAATTTTGGGTGGGCATCTTGTTTGCCTCCTCCTCTTAATAAGAGAAACAAAGGAAGATAGCCAGGACTTAAGTATGACCTCTCTCCTGCCTGCCCATCTGTTTGGAAGAAAGGGTAGGTGGGTGGGGAAGGTCTTCCAATCTCTGGCAGGAAGTGCTCTTGCTCTTGGTCCTTATCCTAAAGCCTGAGACTCCAGAGTGACAATGGAGGGAGAGACCCCCAGAAAGGTGAACGCCTGAACTGGGATCCGGAAGAGGCAGGCAAGCTGATCACCACCACCTATTGGTCTGTACAGATCTCACAGGGGATTTATTTATTTATTTATTAAACTTATATGCCTCCCAAAGATAGATGGGCAGCATGTAACCTTAATAAACAAACAAGCAAGCCAATAAACCCACTGTGGAACCTTCCCAGACCAGTAGGTGGGGGGCGATCAGCTTGCTTGCCTCTTCTGGATCTCATTTTCCATGTGATTAGAATCAGTAAAGGTCAAGGGATGAGCCTGTTGGGCCTTTCATTGTGTCTGATCTGCTCACATTATGTCCTCTATATGTTGGGAAAAAGGGTTCTTCATGTAGCTCCTGAAGAGTTCCAATATTCCAGGTTTCTGCCTTCCATCAGGACCCTTTGGCAGGGGGGGAAACAGAAAGTAAAGTGGGATTCACCCCCCCACACACCCTCTGCAGGCATCCAGTCTTCATTGTGACAGTGTTGACATGTGTGTGTGTTTGTGAACTTCTGAAGAGAGCTTCTGTCTCAGAGCGAAGTGGCCTGTTTGCTTTCTGGCCCTCTCTTCCATCATTTGTCTTCTCCCTCTTGCGGTCCTATTAGCATATTGCCAAGATTCGTCTGGTCCACAGGGCAGTAATTGGGCTCTTTTAACAAGGTAGAGGAGGCATTTCCAATGCAAGTGCTCCTCTCAAATCAGGTTAACCTTTTCAACATTGTGCGAAGGAAATTAATTACTCATATCGGAACGTGTGACCTTTTCACGGCAAATGGGATTAGGGTTGGTGCGCCTCCCTCCCCTTCTCCCTCCCTTTTCCCTTTCATTTTTTCCTTCCAAACGCATCAAATCTGCATCATGGCTAACGCTAAGTTTTGGGGTTGTTTTTTTTAACTAGGTATAACTGATTGCTTCCAAATCAGGTTGCTTGAAAGGAGTGGCTCTCCCTGCCCTCTCATTTCATATATTTGCTTGCATCTTTGTGTTTCAGTGGTTTGGATCAACCTAGACATGACACCAATGGAATATAAACATTTCAAGTGTACACAAATATTTTTAAATGTGCAAACAGGTCATAAGTGAGAGGCCATAGGCCAGTAAACAGAAGATCTTACATCTTATATAAGTTATCCAGGGGGAAAGGTGGGATGGCGAAGTTAGGTTCAGGGGGATACCTATCGGAGCCATTGCTAGATCCTGTGCCGGCTCGCGGCATAATCATCATCGATTCTGAGGTGGAAGAAGAGGCTAGAGCTCATGGTCATGAGGATAGCTCTATCTGCACGGTGGGTGGGAGGGGCAGGTATGGCGGACGCGGGGGCCCATATCAGATTCGGGGAGTATGCCCGCGCTATTTACGAGCGATCACGCACTCCAGTCCCCTGATAGTTTCCTGTTCCCCGAGTGGCTTAAATCCTCAGAAGCTGGACCTTCGCCTGATGTTATGCAATGCCAGGTCTGTTATAAATAAAGCCCCCCTCATCTCCGATCTTATACAGGAGGGGGGTGCGGACCTGATTGGCATTTCGGAGACCTGGTTGGGCACGGAAGGGGGGGTTACCCTGATAGAGATGTGCCCACCAGGTTTCCTTGCGTTCCATCAGGCCAGGATCCAGGGTAGGGGTGGGGGAGTGGCGGTTATTATAAACGAGAGTCTTGAGCCGAGGGAGATCACTGTACCACAGATAACCAGATGTGAGTCCCTCCTTGTGAAGTGGGGCCATGGGGTTCAGGTGGGTTTACTGATCACATACCTAGCTCCTTGCTGCGTGACAGAAACCCTGCCTGAGCTGTTGGAGGTGGTCGCCGGGACGGCAGTGGAGATCCCCAGGCTTATGGTCATGGGGGATTTCAATCTGCCGTCGGTGGGGATAGCATCCACATCGGCTCGGGAGTTCATGGCTTCCATGACGGCCTTGAACCTGACCCAGTTAGTGAACGACCCCACTCACATCGGGGGAAACACTCTGGATTTGATTTTTGTCTCTGGACAGTGGTTGAATGATCTGGAATTAGGGGAGTTAGTTATCAGACCCCTGTCATGGTCAGATCATTCGCTCCTTCAGCTAGACTTTCGAACCACTGACCCCCGCCGCAGGGAGATGGAACCGACACGCTGGTTCCGTCCCAGGCGCCTGATGGACCCTGAAGGGTTCCAGACGGAGCTTGGGCTATTCCCTGAGGATTTAGCCCACGACTCGGCTGAAGCTCTGGTTGCCGCCTGGGATCGGGCGGTGGCTGGTGCTCTAGATCGAGTCGTGCCTTTGCGGCCTCTGACCCGGTGCCGATCTCGTTTAGCCCCTTGGTACTCCGAGGGGCTGAGGGAGATGAAGCGCCGGAAAAGACGCCTAGAGAGTATCTGGAGGGCCAGCCGCTCTGAATCTGACCGGACACTAGTTAGGTCTCAAATTCAGACCTATCTAGTGGCGATGAGGCTGGCAAAACGGGAGTATTTTTCCAACCTCATTGCATCAGCAGATAACCGCCCAGCCGCCCTGTTTAGGGTGACCCGCTCGCTCCTCCATCAGGGAGTGGTAGAGGATCCCTTAAAGGGTCGAGCTGAGGAATTTGGACAATATCTGTTTGATAAAATCGCTCAGATTCGGGAAGGGTTGGACACAGATTGGGTGGATCCGGACAGGGTGGAGGAGGCAGGTCTTGATGTTATTATCTGGGATGAGTTTGATCCTGTGGCTCCTGAGGACATGGACAGGTTAATGGGGGGATTGAATGCGACCACATGTTTATTGGACCCGTGTCCCTCCTGGTTAGTACTGGCCACCCGGGAGGTGACACGAGGCTGGCTCCAGAAAATTGTGAACGCTTCTTTGATGGAGGGTGTTTTCCCTGCCGCCTTGAAAGAGGCGGTGGTGAGGCCCCTCCTCAAGAAGCATTCCCTGGACCCAGCTATTTTAGCAAATTATCGTCCTGTCTCCAACCTTCGCTTTGTGGCAAAGGTTGTCGAGAGTGTGGTTGCACGACAGTTGCCCCAGTACCTGGATGAAACTGTCTATCTTGATCCATTCCAGTCTGGTTTCCGGCCTGGTCACAGCACGGAAACAGCCTTGGTCGCGCTGGTTGATGATCTCTTGAGGGCTCGGGACAGAGGTTGTTCCTCTGTCCTGGTCCTATTAGATCTCTCAGCAGCTTTTGATACCATCGATCATGGTATCCTGCTGCGCCGACTCGGGGGACTTGGAGTGGGGGGCACTGTTCATCAGTGGTTCTCCTCCTACCTCTCCGACCGGTCGCAGACGGTGTTGACGGGGGGACAGAGATCGACCCCAAGATGCCTCTTATGTGGGGTGCCGCAAGGGTCGGTTCTCTTGCCTCTTCTGTTCAACATCTATATGAAGCCGCTGGGTGAGATCATCCGTGGTCTCTGGGTGAGTTGTCATCTATACGCTGATGATACTCAGCTCTATATTTCCACCCCTAACCACCCCAATGAGGCTGTTGAAGTGATGTCCCAGTGCCTGGAGGCCGTACGGGTCTGGATGGGGAGGAACAGACTCAGACTCAATCCCACCAAGACCGAGTGGCTGTGGATGCCGGCGGCCCGTTACAGTCAGCTAATTCCATCACTGACCATTGGGGGCGAACTATTGGCCCCCACGGAAAGGGCTCATAATCTGGGCGTCCTCCTGGATGCACGGCTGTCTTTAGAAGATCATATGATGGCATCGCCAGGGGAGCTTTTCATCAGGTTCGCCTGATACGCCAGTTACGCCCCTTTCTGGATCGGGCTTCCTTATGCACGGTCGCTCATGCCCTTGTTACATCCCGCCTGGACTACTGTAATGCTCTCTGCATGGGGCTCCCCTTGAAGGGTACCCGGAGACTCCAACTGGTCCAGAATGCGGCTGCGCGGGTAATAGAGGGAGCACCTTGTGGCTCCCGTGTAACACCCCTCCTGCGTAATCTGCACTGGCTCCCGGTGGTCTTCCGGGTTCACTTTAAGGTACTTGCTATCACCTTTAAAATGCTCCATGGCTTAGGGCCGGGATATTTACGGGACCGCCTACTGCCACCATTAGCCTCTCACCGACCAGTGCGCTCTCACAGAGGGCCTCCTCAGATACCGTCAGCTAAACAATGTCGGCTGGCGACCTCCAGGGGGAGGGCCTTCTCTGTGGGGGCCCCTACCCTCTGGAACGAGCTCCCTCTGGGGCTTCGTCAACTCCCCGATCTCAGGTCCTTCCGCCGCGAGCTGAAGACGTTGCTGTTTCGAAGAGCAGGACTAGCTTGAACGTAGTTTTAAATTGGGGTTTTTAAATCAGGGGTTTTAAATGGGGTTTTAAATTTGTATTTAAAAGTTTTAGGGCATCAATTGAATTTAATTTTCTATTTTTTTGCTGTTTTATATGTATTATATGTTTTCTATTGTTTTATTGGCTGTGAACCGCCCTGAGTCCTGGGCGGTATACAAATATAATAATAATGGGCGGTATACAAATATAATAAATAATAAATAATAATAATAATCCCCATTGCACTCTTCCACCTAGGATGGTCAAAGTCAAAATGGACATAAGGTTGGGTTGAGAAAGACAAGAGAGTCTGGGGGAAGTTTGCCCCTCTCCCCCCCCCCCGTCCAGCGGCACCTCAAATTGGAGAATAATCAAGCATCTATGGGGTTTATAACTGAGAAGTAGCAACGCATGGCCTGGGCATGCAAGAAACATATCCCCCCTGATGCTACTTTTGATCAAAATGTGGTCACTTCTGTTGACATGTCCCAATTGTTGCTCCTTGGAGAGAAAAAAATACTTAGACTTTTGCTACAGCTTGGATTCCTAACACTTCCAATGGCCCTTATTGGATTCCATTGAAGGCTTCTTGCAGTAAAACATTGACTGGCAGGGAAGAAAAAGACATGCAAACCTGGTCGTACATATTGCCAGAGAGCAAAGAGGATGATAACAGCCTGTCACATTAAATGCCAATCCATATGATGCAGATGCACAGTGGGACCAGTAACCCAGGGAGGTGAGGGGCTTATTGGATGCGATAAAGCTGAGGCTGGATTACAGATCCTTCCCTTTGGAGTTTGCAGAGAGCACTTAAACAGCTAAAGGAAGCTACTCCAGGGGACCAGCAAGATTTTGTCTATTAGGTATAAGCATCTCCACTTGGATCTGAGGACAAGCGAGACTTAATTAACCAGTGGAATGGCTTCCCTTCAGAAGTTGTGGGTGCTTCATCACTGGAGGCTTTTAAGTACAGACTGGGCAGCCACCTCTCCGGCATGGTATAAGGTCTCCTGCCTGAGCAGAGGGTTGGACTAGGAGACCTCTAAGATCCCTTCCAACTCTATTATTCTGTATTCTATATGCAACTTAGGTTTTTGTCTTGGTCTGAGCGATTTGTCCTTCCAGTATGCCATAATCTTTTTTTTTTAATGTATTGTTTTCTTTTATATGTATAAATTATCCAGCATCATCAAAGAGTCACTTGGATTAAAAATCACATAAATGCTAAAAGGCCATTATTCCCCTGCTGCAACCGGCATCTTGCCTTTTTGCTTTTGGCTCACCCCATGGATGCCACTGGGCTTGCGCACGGCTAGCATTAGGAAGCTGAGTGACTGGAGACTTCCCTGCTGAATGTATATTACCTGGTAAAACAGGCAAAATGGCACTATTAATCCCCATCACATACCTGAGTCCCTGGCAAGACACCCCAGAATCATGCAGAATGCCAAATTAAAAAAACAAAACAAAAACCCATCCAGGTGATTTGTCCTGCAAGAGAGGAGTTATTGAGTGGCAATGTAATATGCTCTGAAGGTCAATGAGAAGTTGGGAAAACAGTCCTCAGTAAAGCTGCATTTGAAAATTAGGAGCTTTGGGTGTGCTGCAGAGGTGGTCTCAGGTAACAACAGTTCATACCACCTTGGCCCTCGTGATACTCTGGTACTTGAGATACAAGTCTAATGAATCATGTTGACTCATAACTGGCAGCAAACCGGGAGATGCCCATCTGCAATGCCACAGTGAGATCCCAGAGAAGGACCTGACCCACCCTGCTGGGTGGCTTGCTCAGCCCAGCCTCCTTCTTAGTGGGCTGATGTTGGGAAAACATGAGGTTAGGGAGGTCAACATCTTAGCCACCTTGTGCTTCTGGAGAAAAGCTGGGATGTGATGACAGGATATGAAGCTAGCAAACAAATCAAAGCCCCCCCTGCACCCCACCCACGAGAGGCATATTGTTTTTCTCACTCTAAAAGTGTGTCAGGTCCAACCTCAACTATAGGGCCGCGGTGTGGCTCAGGCTGTAAGAAGCCTGTTATTAAAACACAGCTGCCTGCAATTACTACAGGTTCAAGCCCGGCCCAAGGTTGACTCAGCCTTCCATCCTTTATAAGGTAGGTAAAATGAGGACCCAGATTGTTGGGGGGGCAATAAGTTGACTTTGTAAATATACAAATAGAATGAGACTATTGCCTTACACACTGTAAGCCGCCCTGAGTCTTCAGAGAAGGGCGGGATATAAATGTAAACAAACAAACAAAAAAAAAAAACAACTACTCCTGTATGTTTAGCCCAAACGCTTCCCAAATCTGTTTACAAGATCAGTACCCTTCCTCAGCTCAGAGTTAGAAACCGGAAGACCTATTATTAAAAAAAAAAATGTGAGGAAGGGAGAGAAGAAAGACTCCTGGTTCCTTTATGCTGTTTGCAATTCTGATAATAACTAGCCTGCCTAAAAGCAGGTCAAGAAGCCTCCGGGTATCTTAGAAACAGCCAAATGCAGCTGGATCTCTCCTCCAGCAAGCGGCAGATGAATGGGGGGTGGCTGGGCTTTTGAGAGGAGGGAAAGGAATTCTGCAGGACTTATGGAAATCTTTGGCTTCTCATCTACATACCGGTAGGTAATCCTCAACTTATAATTGCAATTGGAACTAGACATAAGTCAAGGCACCCATGTGACTGGATCTGGTCATTAATTTTTTGTGGCAGTTTTTAAGCAAATCAGCATGGTTGTTAAGCGAATACCACATTTGTCAATGCAGACTCATTCTTACTGGTTGTAAAGGGGAGCTGGTTGCCAAGCACCCCAAATACGGTTATGGGTGTGTGTGTGGCACAATGTTTTATAATGGCCTGCAGAGCTTTATGGACTGGAAAACACTCATTCCAGGCCTCTCATAATTTCCAAATGTTTGTAAAGAGACCAGTTGTATGTTAAGGATTACCTGTAGCCTGTTTGAACAGGTTTGCTGAAAAATTGGCTCAGAGAAGAGATGAATTTCAGGAGTTATGCATTTTTTCCCCTTATTAGACTGGTTTCCACATTCCCTTTCCCTTCTCTCCTTGTCTCAAAATTCAGTGCCTTGAAGTCCAACATTAATGAGCACTATTCAGTCTGATGCTCTGCTCCCCACTGCAGGTGTTTTTTTTATCCTTGTTTGATCCTAGACAAGGATACCTGAAGCAACATCCAAGTATTCTGAGTACTTATAGGGAGAAAACAGCATTCTTTGAAGAGAAGGATGATAAGCAGAGCAAAGTGCAATTTGAATCTTTCATAAGTTCAGTAGGCAGACAATTCAACTGGCATATGGCTCACAATATCTATCCTGGATTACATTGTGAAACACATTGTACATCCTGGAGTACATGTCAGAAGGTCTTGTGCATGATAAAAAGGAGTCCTTGTGGATTTTGCTCCGCTAGTCATTGCCAACGATAAGCGGTGTTCATCTCCGTTTCAAGGCCATTGGGCTAGCACTATCCAAAGATAGGTCTGCAGTCATGTGGCCAGCATGACATTATGGAGCGCTGTTACCTTCCTAACAAAGTGGTACCCATTTACCTACTCAAATTTGCATGCTTTTGAACTGTTACATTGGCAGGAGCTAGGACGAATACGGGAACTCACCCTGTTGTGTGGCACTTGGATCTCGAACCCAGCTGACGATCCCAATGGCTTAACCGCTGAGCCACTGTGCCTTGTGCATGGATCAATTCTTAAAATCACTAGACGGAACATGTAGCCCATCCTGATGATTTCCTCTGAGAGCTAGCTAATATACCCTGAAAAGGAGCCTCCTTAAGAATCCATTTTCTTTCTCATTCCTGTGGGTAAACAAGGCTTTGTTGCTTGCTTTGATACAGGAGAGTTTCCATTTCATTCATCAGAGAGCCGCTGAGCTACCTAAAGGGCAATGATGAATATGTTCTTGTGAAGGGGACTGTCCCATCAATCACCTGCAAGAACTCATTAATAAGGAAGATGTGAAAGAGCTCAAAGTCCTCCAGAGAAGATGACTTAATATGTTTTCTCTGGTTGAGAAAATTTGCTAAACAGAACACCCAAGAGCCTAAACCTTGATTACCAATTTTCTCTGCCTTAAGCATAGAGCTCATGGCTGCTGCCTCCTTCAGCAATTGGAGGATGGAGAGAGAAAAATGAATTCCTCCTGTCTTTGCAATTTTAGTGCTTGCCTAGTGCAAAATACTGATCTAGAAAGGCATCAGTGATTGGAGATAGGTTACCTTAAACCAGTGATGAAATCTAAAAAATTTCACTACCGGTTCTGTGGGCGTGGTTTGGTGGGCATGGCTTGGTGGTCATGTGGCCGGTGGGCATGGCCAAGATGTCATCACTCATGTCACTCACCGTGAGAGCCAGGAGCTGCACATTCTGAAGCCCATTCTGCCCATCTGAAGCCCCCAACACTTTGCGTTTCCCTCCACCACCTGGCTTGACTGCCCAAGCAAATCTCGGAGCCTTCTCTTGCCCTGCTCTCCATCCTGGAGGGCCGCGGATCCCCCCCCAATCCTCTGTACAAACCTCCCTCCCTGTTTCTGCAAAGCCAGAGCCCCACCTTGCAGGGCGATCGAAAGAGGGAAGGGGGATGTTGCAGAAAAGGCCGCCTTCCACGCAGGCCTCCTCCTGCAGCCAAATGTTCCCAGCCATGCATGCCCTTTCCTCAGATGGGCTGTGCATGGGGTGCTTGGAGAGAGAGAAAGAGCAAGAGAGCTCTCTAAACTCTGTTTTTGTGTGTGTGTGTGAGAGAGAGTGAGGGAGCGATCTGAAGCCGAGGCACCCAAACTTCTGGCAGCGGCACGGGTGGCTTCTGAGCAGCCCTCAGTCAGCCAGCTCCACTTGACCTACTCCCTGAGTCTCTCTGTTCTCCTTGCCCCCTGCCACCCCCAGCAGCAGCAGGCTGTGCGGGACAACAGGGCCTCTCATTTTTTCCATGGCACGGCGGCGTACGCTTGCTACCTCTGCCTGTCTCCTTGAAAGCAGTGATCTTCCCTGCTACTCTCGGGACACTGGTGTGGGCACCATGGATGCATTCCTTGTCGGAGCTGAGCAGGGAGGCCACTGTCATGCTACACCCCCTCACTTCCCCAAGATCAGAGCCAAGGCCATGTGCTTCCTCTCCGGGCTGGCCACCGGCTAAGAGCCATGTGGCTGGCAGCTGCTCAATGCCCCATGCACAGCATCGCCTGTCTGCTGGTGGGGATGCAGCAGCCAGCCCAGCTTGGGCTTGGAATGGCTGGTTGGAGCAACGCTGCAGTTGAGGCTCCTGCACCAACATTCACCAGTGAGCACAACTTTAGTTGGGCCATTCAAGCCGCCACTGTAGGGCAGATGCCTGGCACAAAATCTCATGGTTTTTTTCCTCCTCAGCAGCATCCTCCCTGCTCAAGCAGCAGCCTGTTGAGCGGGTGACCGGGCGGGGGTGGGGCCACCAGGGATGGTTACTACCAGTTTGGTGAACCAATGCCATCACTACCAGTTCACTTGAACCGGTCCGAACTGGTAGGATGTCACCCCTGCCTTAAACCTACTTCAGTATGACCATAATACTAGCAAGTCAGCATTGGTGCCACTGGACTAAATGGCCTTTCCTCTACACAGAATTGAACTGAATTGAATACTTTATCTGGCCAAGTGTGATTAGACACATGAGGAATTTGTCTCTGATATGGAAGTATACATGCAAAGCATCATCATCATCCTCCTCCTCCTCCTCCTCCTCCTCCTAATAAAATAATAATAATAAATGGAATAAATAATAATACTACAGCCATACTACATGGGTAAATGCATAGAGACATTAGACAGAACTGTGAGAATTGGGTATTCCGCAGAGTGATGGTACGAGGGGAAAAAAACCTGCCCCTGTGTCTAGCTGCTTTGGGTTCGCACCGTCAGCTTATGATGGGAGAGGCCCTCCTTCTGGCCCACGCAAGATACAGGTCCTCAGTGAAAGGGGGGCTGTTGCAATTGTTCTTTCTGTAGTTCTGTCTGTTGGAGTTTGTATCTGTTTGGCTGCTGAACCAAACCAAATAGCACTAGCACTAGCAAATAAATAGCAAAATAACAGAGTTGGAAGAGACCTTGGAGGTCATCTAGTCCAACCCCTGCCCAGGCAGGAAACCCCACACCATTCCAGATTAGCAATAGCACTTAGACTTATATACCGCTTCCCAGTGCTTTACAACCCTCTCTAAGCAGTTTACAGAATCAACATATTGCCCCCAGTGATCTGGGTCCTCATTTAACCGATTTCGGAAGGATGGAAGGCTGAGTCAACCTGGAGCCAGTGGGATTCGAACTGCCAAACTGCTGGCAGCCAGCCGGCAGTCGCAGATGTACCTGCAGTACTGCATTCTAACCACTGCTCCACTACAGCTTCTAAAATAGTTTAAGAAGTGCAAATGAGGAACTCAATAATTTCTCTGTAAAACTGAATCAGCAGCTCCTGAGGCAGTCTGAACTTCCTGAGTTGATGCAGGAAGTACCAAGGGAATTACATAGAAGCAAAATAAGCCCAAATCACCCAGTTTGCAAGTCATGCCTTAAGCTGCAGATGACTTGCAAATAAAAATATCCATGCAGGTAGGGTTAGTGCCAACTTGATTTTGGTCTCCCTGAATAAGCAGAGAGTTTAGCCCTCAGCACAGAATGAATGCAGGGTCATCATCAGTTGAATTCTATGCCTGTTTATTTGTACTGTTGAAGGAAAAATCCCGTTCCAGTCTGGCAGAAAGACACTCGACACACACGGAGGCTGATTGGAGAGAGAGTTTAATGTTGAACAGAACTACCAGTGCTTGTGGTTCTGCTGCAGCTGACAAAATGGACTTGAGAGTGGGGCTTTTTTATACCGTCTCTGGGCTTCGTGTTTGAGCTTCCTGTTCCTGTGCAAGAACATGCCCTTTAATATTCTATTGGCTGTTATCAGCTTCCTAGGGGGCCATGTAGGGGGCAAAAGAGGTGTTTATCTTGAGCTCCCAGGTGAAATTTGGATTGCCCTGGTCCAATGAATGATGAATGGTCCAATGAATGGTGCAATGAAGGGGCCTTGGATTGCTCTGGGCTGCTGCTAATCCTGATATTCTGCCTTTGTTTCAAAATATCCTGTCTTGAATGGATGACCAAATCTGCATTTCTAAAAGGCGGCCACCTAAGTTTCTGCTTGGGTGCTGGTTTCTGAATAGGCTGGTCCAGTCTTTCTTAATGGGCACAAAGTATCTGCTGGGGGCTATTAAGAAAGACTGAGTCTGCTTTCTGTCTTTGAGAGCATGTTTCTCCATTAGGGAAATATAATATTCTGCCTTTTTAATATTTTCCAAAATATTTCATTCTTTTGGGGGTGGGGGTGGCTTCCCACAGCACTGTAAATCGCTTGCTTATTTCTCCTTCAAATAATAGAATCCAAAAGGGTTTCTGCCTCATTTCTAAAGCCTGGTGCTACTCTTGAGACCAGCTGGGCATTTTAGCATCCTCTCTTTCTGCATTGTGGTGACTCCGGAATCCTTGGTGCTCTCTGAGCTTGATTGTTTTGTTGCAGATGTTTGCAGACCCAAACTACGTAACATCATCAGTGCTGGTCTTTTTATAGAAAGAGAGAGTCTGCAGAGTCTCAATTCCATATAATATCTAGGCAGAACAGAAGGTAGTTATCTCAGTCCCCTATTAGATGATTGGGAGATTGAGATTTCATGTGGTGTAGCCACATTTGGTACAGGCTACGATGAAACTTAAACAAGTGCTCCAATGGAATGTTTTACAAAAAAAATGCATGTGTTTTGTATATTGTTTCAGCTGTGATGTTTAATTTTGATGCATCCTTTCACTGCTATTTTATTTTTAAGTTAATCTGATCTAAAGTAACTCTCTCTTCCTGCAGCTTCTAAGCAAATGGATTAAGCGTTTTCTCTAAAACTGAGATCTTCCTGCTGAGCAAAGCTCCTTTGGAGTGCAGCACTGTATGAAAATAAGTGAGCCTAGATCGATTAGGATAGCGCTTTGCAAAGACCCGGAACTGGCTACATAAGAAATAGGCAGAAGATGCTTCCTTGAAATTACTCAGCGGATGCAAGCAGAGCAGTCAGGAACCTGAGTTCCCCCTAAGCAAGCCTGCTGCTGTTGGCCCCCCCCGCCCCAAAGATGATCAAATGCTATTCAAGGCCTTCAGGTATTTCAGCTTTAGCAACCCGAATGCCTATGACCATGTTGGTGAACCTATGGCACGCGTGACGGAAGTGGCATGCGGAGCCATTTCTCCGGGCACCGTGGAGCCCTCACCAATTGCTCTTCCGGGTTCCAGCAGGCTGGAAACCAGAAGAGCAGCCGCCCATTGCGCATGCGCCCTCCAGGAAGATGATCTTCTTGTTTCCAGAGTGCACACGCACACTGGCAAGCTGGTCTGGTTTCTGGTGTGCATGCAGGTGCAAAAACCAGCAACAGGCGCACAGGCCAAAAGACACGGAGAGGAGATCCTGGTGGTCACTCCAAAGGGAGCAGAACAAGGTAAGCCAGGGCTTCCTTCCCTGCCTGCCCGTGCAGGCTTCTTGCGCGGCCCCAGGCGGTCTGGACCAGCAGCCGGTGAAGGCGGGGTGGTGGTGGTGGGCTGCATGAGCAGATGACCCAGTGGCCTGGTCTCCTCCCCGCTAGGAGCCGCCCTACCCTGGCTGATGGCTGCTCTCTTGGCCCTGCCAGGGAAGCTATAAACGTGCACCTTTTTAAAAAAAATTTGAATTTATATCCCGCCCTTCTCCAAAGACTCAGGGCGGCTTCCATTGTGTTAAGCAATAGTCTTCATCCATTTGTATACTATATACAAAGTCAACTTTTTATTGCCCCCAACAATCTGGGTCCTCATTTTACCTACCTTATAAAGGATGGAAGGCTGAGTCAACCTTGGGCCTGGTGGGACTTGAACTTGCAGTAATTGCAAGCAGCTGTGTTAATAACAGACTGCTTTAGTCTGTTGAGCCACCAGAGGCCTTGCCTGGGCTCCTCCTTGCTGGGAGCCACAGGCTGAGTAGGAGCAGCTGGCGGGGCTTTGGCGGACCAGCAGCCGGTGAGCTCTGAATGCACGGCTTGCCTGGGCTCCTTCCCCACTGGGAACCAATGTTCCCTGGCTCGGCACGGCACCCCCACTCGACCCCCACCACTACACTGCTTGCGGTTGGGCCTGTCACCCAACCCCCGCCACACCTGCTGCTGCGCCATCGGCTGAGCCAAGGCCAGGGAAGGAGCAGCAGGTGGGGCATCCAGCTGCCCAGCCAGCAAATGCTGCCTCGTGCACCTGAGCTGGCCGGTTGCTCTTGCCCTTCCCCCTGCAGCCTGCGGCTCCCAGCAGAGAAGAGCCCAGGCAAGCCGCGCGTTCGGAGCTTCCCTGTTGGGGCCGAAAGCACTTCTGCTGTATGTTTGGGGAAGAAGTGAGCTGCTGGAGGATCAGGGAGCTGGTCAGGCAGTCTCCTCCAACCCAGCTGGCCTGCTCTCCACGATGCTGGTGAGAGCGGCAGCTTGCTTTCCTGCCCCGAGTGCGACACACAAACTTTCCCCAATGCTTCCCAAACTTCGGTGCAGGGCTGAGAGTGGGTGGGAGGCAGAGAGGGAGGAGCAGACAGCTGCTATACATTGGGGCTCTGGGGAGAGGCAGCCGAAAGCTCCATGCAGAGGCCACCAATCACGAGCCCCGGGAGCGCCTGCTTCCAAGGGAACGGCTCAGCTACTTTGAAGCGAGTGGCTTGTATTATGGGTCCCAGCACGCGGGAGCACGACAGCACTTGCACGCACAGACTTTTGACACGCGATGCCAACCAGGTTCACCAACACTGGCCTAGGAGCTCGGAATTCTTGCTAGTCTGATGCTGGCTCTCTTCTTCTGAAGATTTTGTAGGTATATCTGAGTTACACAACATAGCATTTTGAGACAACAGTGGTTCCCACACTGAATTATCAGGTATTATTTAAAGGACTGCTAATCAAAACTTCTCTGAGAGGTATGCTATTTCCTGAATTAATAATTTCAGCTAAAATGGGCAAGAACAATAGAATAAATATGACATCATCATTAATATTCACACCGAAGCCTAAAAACTACAAATCATGATATGACACATTCCAAAGCAAAAACACCCTTTTCAATCAAACTGGGAACTTCCCATCCCTTCCAAGCTGGCAAACATTCTTGGGATACAGGAGAGTCTGCAGCATATGGGGGAAAAAAGATGGCGGCTATGATGGACACAGTCAAATGAGTGTTGCCGTCCAGAGAACAGGTGAGTTTCAATTACACAATTCAGTATCCCTTCTCCAGACAGCAGACCTTATGCCATCCCATAGTGATGGAGCAGCCACAAACAACTCCATGAGGCAAGCTATTCCACTGATTCAATATTCTCACTGTCAAGAAATTCCTGCTTATTTCTAAGTTGAATCTCTTTTAATGGGCTTCCACCTACTGCTTCTTGTCCTGCTCTCAGGAGCTTTGGAGACTAAGTTGACCCCCACCTCTTTGTGGTTGCCCCTCAAGTATGGGAAGATCATAATCATGTCATTCCTAATCCTTTTCTTTCTTAGGCTAGACATACCTAGTATTGGGTTCTATAGGAATGGTTCCTATAACCATTCATCATTTGGTTTAGCCTCCAGACCCCTAATCCTCTTTCTTGCCCTTCTCTGCACTCATTTCTAGGGCAATTTTTTGTATTGTGATGGCCAGAACTGACTGCAGTATTCCAAGTGTGTGTCACCAGTGCAATATAAAGTGATACTATCACATCTTGATGCTGTTCTATGTTGATGTAGCCCTAGGTCTACATTGGGGTTTTTTTTTGGCAGCCACAGCACACTGCTGGCTAATACATAAGTGACTGTCCACTGGGACTCCTAGGTCCTTCTCATAGTTACTGTGTGTTTTGAATTCTAATTTTGACACTTCCCCTTAGCTTGCTGCTTTTTCAGACATTTTTCCAACTATGTAAAGGTGTTGACTCAGCTTCAACTGGGCAAGAGGCATCTGTTGAGCACTGTATCTTCTCCACAGCAACCACCCTAGTCAGTCTGGTAGAGGTTGCTTCCCCTGCCTCTGATCAGATATCAATTATTGGGAGCATCTCCTGCCTTGCCCAAGGAGGGGAGGTCAAAAAAGTCAAGATAGTGTCACAATAGTGCAACTGAAGCAGGGGTGAAATGCTCCTGGTTTGGACCGGCTCGCACGATATGGTAGCGATAGTGGCTGCTGGTTCAGAGGACCAGTAGCAAAAATCCCTGGCCCCGCCCCACTGCCTCTGCTGAGCCATACCATCAGCAGAGGGGTTTTTTTTACTTTTAAAAGCCGGCTTTTCTTCATGCCTTTAAAATTAAAAAAAAGTCTTTAAGGATCCCACCCCTCAGCTGAAATCGGCAGTCTTTAAACTTAAAAAAAAAAATAAAGTCTCCTCTGGCGATCTTACCTGAGTTTCTCATCAGCAGAACCTTATTTGTACTCTTACTTGTAGAAAACATGTTTTCTACAAGTAAGAGTAGAGATTCTAAGGCACTTACCTGATTACTGATGAACGCACGGCTCTTTTTCCAGCCTGAAAGCCCCAGTTTCACTTTCAGCCAGACAGAATCAATTGCTTAGCTAATCTATTTCCCCAGTGATCAACTAATGCTGGCTGGCCCTGCTGGCTGAGGAACTCTGGGATTTGAAGTCCAAAATAAAATAAAATAATGAAATAAAATATTTGTGCAGCTTTCTGAGATTTGGTGTGTTTCTGTAGTGTTTCACGCTAACTACACAAACACACAAAATCTCACAAAGCTGTATGTAGCATTGTGTGTGTGTGTGTGTGTGTGTGTGTGAGTTGTGTTGTGTGTGTGTCAGTTTTTTTTTGTTTGTTTACATTTATACCCCGCCCTTCTCCGAAGACTCAGGGCGGCTTACAATGTATAAGGCAATAGTCTCATTCTATTTGTATATATTTTTTTACAAAGTCAACTTATTGCCCCACCAACAATCTGGGTCCTCATTTTACCTACCTTATAAAGGGTGGAAGGCTGAGTCAACCTTGGGCCGGGCTCGAACCTGCAGTAATTGCAGGCTATGTGTTCTAATAACAGGCTTCTCTACTGCCTGAGCTATCCCGGCCCCAACAAGTTGTGTTGTTTGTTATACTTTGTTTATTATTTTTATTATTTATTGTTATTGGCCACGCCTACCCAGTCATCTGACCACCAAGGCATGCCCACCAATTAAGCCACATGCACAGAACTGGTAGGGAAAATTTTAGATTTCACCCCTGAACTGAAGTCCTGCCCTCTCTTTACAGCTAAACTTCAGACAACCTGGAAACACTTGTGAGTACTGCAAAGCCCATCCAGTCCTGGGGGAGAAATGCAGCTCCTGGCATTGCCATGATATAAAAAAGATGTTGAGACTCTGGAAAGGGTCTAAATACATGTTGGCGAACCTATGGCACGCATGCAGGAAGCAGCACGTGAAATCCTCCCATGCCGAATGCGCAGTCTTGCCGGCTCCTTGTCATGTTCCTGTGCTCCAATGTGCACTGGTCAGCTGGCTGTCGCATGCGGGGTACCGGCGGACTTTGGAAGTGTGGCGGTCCATCATGCATGCAAGAGCCGGCACCCAGCCTTCCAGGTTAGCGGTTTGCGCATGCGTGATGGACCGCTGCACTTATTGGGTTGACGGCACCATGTACGCAATGGCCAGCTGACTGGCATGCATTTCAGCATAGGAACGCGACGGGAGCCGGTGAAGCCGCGCATTTGGCACAGGATGGTTTCGCATGCCACTTCCGGCATGCGGGCCGGCAAGCAAGAACGCTGAAGGTTCATCATCACTGGTCTAAAGGGTAAAACATATGGGGAAGGATTGCAGGAATTCATCTAGTCTAGTGAAATGGAGGACTTGGGGGACATGATAGTTGAATTCCAATATCTGAGGGGCTGCCACAAATAGAATAGAATAGATTTTATTGGCCAAGTGTGATTGGACACACAAGGAATTTGTCCTGGTGCATATGCTCTCAGTGTACATAAGAGAAAAGATACGTTCATCAAGGTACAACATTTACAACACAATTGATGATCAATATAGCAATATAAATCATAAGGATTGCCAGCAACAAGTTATAGTCATACAGTCATAAGTGGAAAGAGATTGGTGATGGGAACTATGAAACGATTAATAGTAGTGCAGATTCAGTAAATAGTCTGACAGTGCTGAGGGAATTATTTGTTTAGCAGAGTGATGGCCTTCGGGAAAAAACTGTTCTTGTGTCTAGTTGTTCTGGTGTGCAGTGCTCTATAGCGTCGTTTTGAGGGTAGGAGTTGAAACAGTTTATGTCCAGGATGCGAGGGGTCTGTAAATATTTTCACGGCCCTCTTCTTGATTCGTGCAGTATACAGGTCCACAATGGAAGGCAGGTTGGTAGCAATTATTTTTTCTGCAGTTCTAATTATCCTCTGAAGTCTGTGTTTTTCTTGTTGGGTTGCAGAACCGAACCAGACAGTTATAGAGGTGCAGGGTCAACTCTTAAAGAAGAGAGGGTCAACTTTATTCTATTCTATTCTATTCTATTCTATTCTATTCTATTCTATTCTATTCTATTCTATTCTATTCTATTCTATTCTATTCTTCTCCAAAGTACCCGAGGGCAGAACAAGACACAATGGGTGGAAATTAAGCAAGGAGAGAGTCAACCTAGAACTAAGAAGAAATTTCCCGATAGTGAGAACAGTAAAATAGTGGAATGGCAAGATTTCTACATGTTTTCCATTCTCCTGCCTTTCTACACACCTTTCTGGTCTGCTTTCTTTTTTAGAGGCTCAAAGAAATTGAGGCAGAGAATCAGTCTTAGAAGGGAAACAGGGAAAGGAGCAGCCAAAGGCAAAAAGGAAACTGTCTGGTGACCCTCCAGAGACTGAATCGCGAGGCTGGTGAATTGATTAACACAGATTAATCTTTGAGAAACAGTGTCCTCCAACCTCCCAAAGAACTTAAGTCAACTGATCCACTGTGAAACACGTCTTTGCATCAGATTTGCTCAAGGTTTGTTACAGAGCTCCATCAGGAGAGTTCTAATCAAAAGAAATAAAATGAGAGGCCAGGAAAATGGCTCTTGAAAAATGAAATTATTTTCTCCTTTTTTCATTCCCCAAAGCACCAGCCACACCTCAGCTTTAATTAAATCATTCCAGGTGGCGTTTGTATATCAATTTTTACATTTGTTTCTGCATAGATTTCTAATATACACAAAGATTGGTTTTTTTAAAAAAAAACACCAGAAGTACAGGTTAGTGGAAGAGAAGAGAAGGGGAGCACCATTCTGGATTGTTTTTTGAGAGAAAGTGCCATCATCACAAAGCTTTCAAGTTTTACTATTACATTGATATACAAGAATATGTAGAATGCATGGAATTCATTAGAATTTTATGTTAACAGAGTAAAAATTAACTCAGAAATTAATACTTCTCCATTGCTCTGTTAATGCCTAATGTCTTTGTCTTATGCCTAAGGATATTTAATTATGTAGCAGGACTGTGTTACTATTATCCTTCTCACCTTTCCTGTTACCTAGTCCTATTGGAATCTCATGGCTGTCATTTGTTGGTTATATCTTATGACTTATGATGATACCTTAAGAGTTATGATTTATCACTCTGTTGCTTGTATGTATACTGAGAGCTTATGCACCATAGTCAAATTCCTTGTGTGTCCGATCACATTTGGCCAATAAAGAATTTGTTCTGTTCAGTTCTGCTCTGTTCCATTTGCATTCCATTCTGTTCTGTTCTGTTCCATTCCATTCCGATCTGTCCCTATCCTATCCTATCCTATCCTATCCTATCCTATCCTATCCTAGCCTAGCCTAGCCTAGCCTAGCCTAGCCTATTGTTTCCAGGATGAGTTTCTCTTTAATGAGGTTCCACCTCTGCCTTTTTGTCCTGAGCTCAGGTGCTTTGGAGAATAAGCCAAGCCCCTCTTCCCTGTGGCAGACACACAAGTACAGCTATCATGTCACTCCTAATCCTTCTCTTCAATAAGTTAGACATATCTAGTCCCTTTAACTGTATAACAAATTCTCTGATAAACTAAAAGACAAAAAGCACAAATATATAAAGTGGGAACAGCAACACATAACTAAAGCAGAAGGTCAGCATACGTAGTCCTTGACTTACAACAGTTCATTTAGTGACCATTTGAAGTTAAAACGTACTGAAAAAAGTGACTTATGATCATTTGCAGCATTCCCATAGTCACGTGATTTACATTTAGATGTTTAACAACTGGCTCACATTTATGGCAAGCACCCTTCTGATAAGCCAAGTCAATGGGGAACCAGATTGACTTAACAACCATGTTACTAATTTAAGAACTGCAGTGATTCACTTAATAAATGTGATGAGAAAAGTTGTAAAATGTGGCAAAACTCAACAAATTTCTCACTTAGCAAAATAAATTTTGGGCTCAATTGTGGTCATAAGTTGAGGACTACTTGTATAGCCGAATCTGCAAAGATAAAGTCAAGAAAGTTAAGGCTCAGAATGAACTAAGACTTGCAACAAATATATTTTATTTATTTATTTTATTTATTAAATTTTTATACCACCCTTCTCCCGAAGGACTCAGGGCGGTGTACAGCCAGAAATAAAATACAAGATATGTACAATTAAAACAAATTAAAACATAGCAAAATTACAAAAAGTGTAGTGACTAAACTTGGTTGCAGTATTCCAGGTATGGTCTTACTAGGGTTTATAAAACAGTACCATTACTTCATGTGATTTTGATTCTATGCCTCTGTTTATACAACTCAGGATTGCATTAGATTTTTTTGGCTACTGCCCAGGGGTGGGTTCCAATTTTTTTTTTACTACTGGTTCTGTGGGTGTGGCCTGTTTGGTGGGTGTGGCTTGGTGGTCATGCGGCTGGCTGAGCATGGCTTAGTGGTCACGTGACTGGGTGGATGTGGCCAACTTGATGTCACTCACGTCAAAGTAGGGTTACGGTGCCTGGCCTCTCCTTGCCACAAAGGTCTCAACAAGATACAATTTCCCTGTCTATTTATTTACTACTACTGAACATCCAAAATATACTATTAAATCCTATGTATACATGCCATACGTGTACATACATATTACATAGTATAGCGTGTATAGGCACACAAAAAGATACATTATCTACTATATATATACTGTATGTACACACACACACACACCCCTTCTAAAACTATACACATTCAACCTCACTTACTACATTTGGAAAAACACACCCAGAGTCCACTTTCTGCCACACTATAACTTCTGTACATTTAGAACATTAAACACGCCTTCAGATGTTCTTCCCTAACTTGCACATGATTTTTAGAGCCAGGAGAGGTCAGGGATTGAGTAAAATATGGTAAAACTCACTTAACAACACTCTTGCTTAGCAACCAAAATTTTGGGCTCAATTGTGGTTGTAAGTCAAGGACTATCTCTGCCTTCCTCTGAATGGCAGCCTTGTCCTAATAAACTCCTTCTCCTTTCTGGCAATTTTCCTCTCTGTTAGAGGCACCAAAATAATCCAGACAATATAAGGTTTTCTGCTGGAGTAGAAGGTTAGACTAGATGGCCTCCAAGGTCCCTTCCAGCCCTAGATTGCTGTCCTGTTTCTTCTGAAGCCACATCTAGTGCCAGGTTTTGTGGTTCTGCCTTCTTCTTCTTTCTCTTCCTTCCTTCCTTCCTTCCTTCCTCCCTCTCTCCTCTCTCCTTCCCATCTCCTTCCATCCATCTCATTTCCATCTCATTTCCATCTCCTTCCTTCCTTCCTTCCCTCCCTTCTCATTCCCAGCTCCCTCCCTCCCTCCCTCCCTCCCTCCCTCCCTCCCCTCCCCTCCCCTCTTATTTCCTATTGCAGTATATTATGTCGGAAGTTGATTCACTCTTCTTCTAGGAAAAGAAAAAGAAATTTAAAAAATATTTAAAAGGGCAGGAAAATTTCCCTAAAAGAAAATAAAAGCAGAAACTCAGTCAGAGATTCAGCCCCCACCTTTGTCAATGGGCCATTAAAAAGCTGAAGCCACTCTATTTTCCACAATAAAGGAAGGACAAAATTACAGCAGCCTGCAACATCCAAACAGGCATGGGACACAGAAAAAAGCCTACAAAAATTAGCTAAGACTCCCCTCCTCCCCTAGAAATTAAATAGATGGCAAATCTATAAACTTGTGGGGGAGGGGGGGGAAAGGAAACACCCAAAAAGAAAAAGAAATCAAGCCAAAGTAATTAGAACTTTAAACACACGAGAAAAGGAGATATTCACCAAAACACAGTAATAGCAAACTGATTAATTATAGGGAAGGAACAACTACAAACGGGGAGGGGGCGTAGCTTTAACCCCGGCAGCTTCGGGAGATGCTAGCCCAGTGGGGAAGGGGTGGCGGCCTGGAAAGCTTTGTGGCTATGCTGCTGCGAAGCTTACTAGGCTGCCCTCCCTCCACCCCGCCGCTTGGTGGACATTTCATGCGCTCTGGCTTCGCCCAGGGCGCTTTGCCAGCGCCAGATTGCTTTTCGATAGCAGCCGCCCGCAAACGCATGTCTCTGACCCCTGATGAGTTGCTCCAGCAGCACCTCGCCCAGGTCTCGTACCCACAGTCTTTGGAGGCTTTCCGCAGGGCGTGCCATGTAGTCGCCGATGGATTCGCCTCAGCTGTCGGCGCCTGAATTCAAACGCCGCACGATTTGGACGCGCTGGCGCCGAAATGGTTTTTTAGCAGGGTTTGCAGAGTTTGCCACGATACCGATTGTATCGGCGCTGGCTCTGCCAGGGCTTCCGCGATGTCGATGACCTCGGACCGCAGTGGCTCAAGAAGTATGCCCTTTGCGGTTGTCTGAACTCCTTGCAGTTCGTTGGCTTTAGAAAGCTTTCAAACGGGTCATACGCTCCCCATTTCTCTCTAGCTGGGTCAAACGGTGCGGGCGGAGTGTAACTGGCCATCTCCGCTTTTCTGCCCTGTGTTTGCTGGGTTCGCCCTTCCGCTTCAGCTCGGTTCTGGTGCTCTTAGCCTCGAGATCCCACCTTCGCCGCCAGTGTTAAGTTCGGAAGTAACGAGGCTGGAGACCAGGGTAGTGACAACAGCTCTTTAATATATGGTGAACCCAGCAACCTGGCTGGGGAAAAACAACCCTTTATATACTGTTTAACCGGCGGCTTCAACCAATCAGCAACGTGCTTGTTTCCCGCCTAAATATTTAAAGATACATAACAGCATCGTTTTGAGGGTAGGAGTTGAAACAGTTTATGTCCAGGATGCGAGGGGTCTGTAAATATTTTCACGGCCCTCTTCTTGATTCGTGCAGTATACAGGTCCACAATGGAAGGCAGGTTGGTAGCAATTATTTTTTCTGCAGTTCTAATTATCCTCTGAAGTCTGTGTTTTTCTTGTTGGGTTGCAGAACCGAACCAGACAGTTATAGAGGTGCAGGGTCAACTCTTAAAGAAGAGAGGGTCAACTTTTCTATTCTATTCTATTCTATTCTATTCTATTCTATTCTATTCTATTCTATTCTATTCTATTCTATTCTATTCTATTCTATTCTATTCTTCTCCAAAGTACCCGAGGGCAGAACAAGACACAATGGGTGGAAATTAAGCAAGGAGAGAGTCAACCTAGAACTAAGAAAAAATTTCCCGATAGTGAGAACAGTAAAATAGTGGAATGGCAAGATTTCTACATATTTTCCATTCTCCTGCCTTTCTACACACCTTTCTGGTCTGCTTTCTTTTTTAGAGGCTCAAAGAAATTGAGGCAGAGAATCAGTCTTAGAAGGGAAACAGGGAAAGGAGCAGCCAAAGGCAAAAAGGAAACTGTCTGGTGACCCTCCAGAGACTGAATCGCGAGGCTGGTGAATTGATTAACACAGATTAATCTTTGAGAAACAGTGTCCTCCAACCTCCCAAAGAACTTAAGTCAACTGATCCACTGTGAAACACGTCTTTGCATCAGATTTGCTCAAGGTTTGTTACAGAGCTCCATCAGGAGAGTTCTAATCAAAAGAAATAAAATGAGAGGCCAGGAAAATGGCTCTTGAAAAATGAAATTATTTTCTCCTTTTTTCATTCCCCAAAGCACCAGCCACACCTCAGCTTTAATTAAATCATTCCAGGTGGCGTTTGTATATCAATTTTTACATTTGTTTCTGCATAGATTTCTAATATACACAAAGATTGGTTTTTTTTAAAAAAAACACCAGAAGTACAGGTTAGTGGAAGAGAAGAAAAGGGGAGCACCATTCTGGATTGTTTTTTGAGAGAAAGTGCCATCATCACAAAGCTTTCAAGTTTTACTATTACATTGATATACAAGAATATGCAGAATGCATGGAATTCATTAGAATTTTATGTTAACAGAGTAAAAATTAACTCAGAAATTAATACTTCTCCATTGCTCTGTTAATGCCTAATGTCTTTGTCTTATGCCTAAAGATATTTAATTATGTAGCAGGACTGTGTTACTATTATCCTTCTCACCTTTCCTGTTACCTAGTCCTATTGGAATCTCATGGCTGTCATTTGTTGGTTATATCTTATGACTTATGATGATACCTTAAGAGTTATGATTTATCACTCTGTTGCTTGTATGTATACTGAGAGCTTATGCACCATAGTCAAATTCCTTGTGTGTCCGATCACATTTGGCCAATAAAGAATTTGTTCTGTTCAGTTCTGCTCTGTTCCATTTGCATTCCATTCTGTTCTGTTCTGTTCCATTCCATTCCGATCTGTCCCTATCCTATCCTATCCTATCCTATCCTATCCTATCCTATCCTATCCTAGCCTATCCTAGCCTAGCCTAGCCTAGCCTAGCCTAGCCTAGCCTAGCCTATTGTTTCCAGGCTGAGTTTCTCTTTAATGAGGTTCCACCTCTGCCTTTTTGTCCTGAGCTCAGGTGCTTTGGAGAATAAGCCAAGCCCCTCTTCCCTGTGGCAGACACACAAGTACAGCTATCATGTCACTCCTAATCCTTCTCTTCAATAAGTTAGACATATCTAGTCCCTTTAACTGTATAACAAATTCTCTGATAAACTAAAAGACAAAAAGCACAAATATATAAAGTGGGAACAGCAACACATAACTAAAGCAGAAGGCCAGCATACGTAGTCCTTGACTTACAACAGTTCATTTAGTGACCATTTGAAGTTAAAACGTACTGAAAAAAGTGACTTATGATCATTGCAGCATTCCATAGTCACGTGATTTACATTTAGATGTTTAACAACTGGCTCACATTTATGGCAAGCACCCTTCTGATAAGCCAAGTCAATGGGGAACCAGATTGACTTAACAACCATGTTACTAATTTAAGAACTGCAGTGATTCACTTAATAAATGTGATGAGAAAAGTTGTAAAATGTGGCAAAACTCAACAAATTTCTCACTTAGCAAAATAAATTTTGGGCTCAATTGTGGTCATAAGTTGAGGACTACTTGTATAGCCCGAATCTGCAAAGATAAAGTCAAGAAAGTTAAGGCTCAGAATGAACTAAGACTTGCAACAAATATATTTTATTTATTTATTTTATTTATTAAATTTTTATACCACCCTTCTCCCGAAGGACTCAGGGCGGTGTACAGCCAGAAATAAAATACAGGATATGTACAATTAAAACAAATTAAAACATAGCAAAATTACAAAAACGGCTAATTATTAAAATTTAAATTTAAAATATTTAAGAATATTAATAAAACCCCAATTTAAAATCAAACTATTATGCCAGTCCCGCTTGAGTAAATAAGTATGTTTTTAGCTCACTAATGAAGGTCCAAGATCAGGCACTTGACATAGGCCAGAGTTCATTCCAGAGCGTCAATGCTCCCACAGAGAAAGCCCTACTCCTGGGGCCGCCAGCCGACACTGTTTGGGCGGATGCACGCCTGAGGAGACCTCTCTATGAGAGCGACGGGTCGGTGGGAGGCATAGGGTAACAGCAGGCGGTCTCGTAAGTACCCGAGTCCTAAGCCATGGGCGCTTTAAAGGTGGTAACCAAAATCTTGAAGCGCACCGAAGACCACAGGAAGCCAGTGCAGGCTACGGAGCAGTGGTGTTAATGCGGAGCCACTGGCTCCCTACATTACAAGAGTCAGGCATTCTGGACTAACTGCAGCCTCCGGGTGCACCTCAAGGGCAGCCCCATGTAGAGAGCATTGCAGTAATCCAGCCAAGGCGTAACCAGAGCATGGTGACTGTGCATAAGGCATCCCGGTCAAGGAAGGGATGCAACTGGCGGAATAGCGGACTTGGTAAAGGCCCTCCTGGAGACGGCCGCCAGATGTTCATCAAAGGACAGCCGTCCATCCAGGAGGATGCCCAGTTGCGAACCACCTCCTTTGGGGCCACTAACTGCTTTAACAGCCAGCTGCGGATGCAGCTGACTGTACCGGGTGCCGCATCCACAGCCACTCCGCCTTGGAGGGATTGAGCTTGAGTCTGTTTCTCCCATCCAGACCCGTACAGCTTCCAGGCACGATGTTGACCCAACCGCCCATTGGGGTGGTCCGGGTGGAAAAGTACAGCTGAGTATCATCAGCGTACAGATGATAACTGACGAAACCACTGATGACCTCACCCAGTGGCTTCATATAGATGTTGAACAGGGTAGGCGAGAGAATCGACCCTGAGGCACCCCACAAGTGAGGCGCCTCATGGGCGACCTCTGCCCCGGCCAATTATCGTCTGCGACCGGTCGAGATAGGAGAGAACCACTGATAAACAGTGCCTCCCACTCCCAATCCCTCCAACCGGCGCAGCAGGATACCATGGTCGATGGTATTAAAAGCCGCTGAGAGATCTAATAGGACCAAGGCAGAGGAACAACCCCTGTCCCTGGCCCTCCAGAGGTCATCCACCAACGTGACCAAAGCCGTCTCCGTGCTGTAACCGGGTCGGAAGCCGGACTGGAACGGGTCTAGAAACATACTTATTTACTCAAGCGGGACTGGCATAATAGTTTGATTTTAAATTGGGGTTTTATTAATATTCTTAAATATTTTAAATTTAATTTTAATTATTAGCCGTTTTTGTAATTTTGCTATGTTTTAATTTGTTTTAATTGTACATATTTTGTATTTTATCTCCGGCTGTACACCACCCTGAGTCCTTTGGGAGAAGGGCGGTATAAAAATTTAATAAATAATAAAAATAAATAATAATAAAATAGATAGACAGCTTCCTCCAGGTGCCGGGGGAGCTGCCACGCAACCACACTCTCTACAACCTTCGCCACAAAGCGAAGGTTGGAGACTGGACGGTAGTTTCCCAAAATAGCTGGGTCCAGGGAAGGCTTCTTCAGGAGAGGTCTCACCACCGCCTCTTTCAATATAAAAATAATTTTTAAAAAGTCTCTTTCAACATGTAAAAAACCGTAAAAAAAAAAGTCAAGTAACGATCAGTCCACTAATGGGAGAATAGAATAGAATAGAATAAAATAGAATAGAATAGAATAGAATAGAATAGAGCAGAGCTGGAAGGGACCTTCGAGGTCTTCTAGGCCAACCCCCTGCTCAAGTAGGAGACCCTATTTCAGACAAGTGGCTGTCCAATCTGTCTAAAAGCCTCCAGTGACAGAGCACTCACAACTTGAAAGGCACTTCTATTCCACTGGTTAATTGTCCTCACTGTTAGGAATTTTCTCCTTTTTTCATTCCCCAAAGCACCAGCCACACCTCAGCTTTAATTAAATCATTCCAGGTGGCGTTTGTATATCAATTTTTACATTTGTTTCTGCATAGATTTCTAATATACACAAAGATTGGTTTTTTTAAAAAAAAACACCAGAAGTACAGGTTAGTGGAAGAGAAGAAGGGAGCACCATTCTGGATTGTTTTTTGAGAGAAAGTGCCATCATCACAAAGCTTTCAAGTTTTACTATTACATTGATATACAAGAATATGTAGAATGCATGGAATTCATTAGAATTTTATGTTAACAGAGTAAAAATTAACTCAGAAATTAATACTTCTCCATTGCTCTGTTAATGCCTAATGTCTTTGTCTTATGCCTAAGGATATTTAATTATGTAGCAGGACTGTGTTACTATTATCCTTCTCACCTTTCCTGTTACCTAGTCCTATTGGAATCTCATGGCTGTCATTTGTTGGTTATATCTTATGACTTATGATGATACCTTAAGAGTTATGATTTATCACTCTGTTGCTTGTATGTATACTGAGAGCTTATGCACCATAGTCAAATTCCTTGTGTGTCCGATCACATTTGGCCAATAAAGAATTTGTTCTGTTCAGTTCTGCTCTGTTCCATTTGCATTCCATTCTGTTCTGTTCTGTTCCATTCCATTCCGATCTGTCCCTATCCTATCCTATCCTATCCTATCCTATCCTATCCTATCCTAGCCTAGCCTAGCCTAGCCTAGCCTATTGTTTCCAGGATGAGTTTCTCTTTAATGAGGTTCCACCTCTGCCTTTTTGTCCTGAGCTCAGGTGCTTTGGAGAATAATTTGATTCCAGGAGAGAACACTGATAAACAGTGCCTCCCACTCCCAATCCCTCAACCGGCGCAGCAGGATACCATGGTCGATGGTATCAAAAGCCGCTGAGAGATCTAATAGGACCAAGGCAGAGGAACAACCCTCCTGGCCCTCCAGAGGTCATCCACCAACGTGACCAAAGCCGTCCAGTTGCAACGGGTGAAGCGGACTGGAACGTCTAGAAACATACTTATTTACTCAGCGGGACTGGCATAATAGTTTGATTTTAAATTGGGGTTTTATTAATATTCTTAAATATTTTAAATTTAATTTTAATTATTAGCCGTTTTAATTTTGCTATGTTTAATTTGTTTTAATTGTACATATTTTGTATTTTATCTCCGGCTGTCCACCACCCTGAGTCCTTTGGGAGAAGGGCGGTATAAAAATTTAATAAATAATAAAAATAAATAATAATAAAATAGATAGACAGCTTCCTCCAGGTGCCGGGGGAGCTGCCACGCAACCACACTCTCTACAACCTTCGCCACAAAGCGAAGGTTGGAGACTGGACGGTAGTTTCCCAAAATAGCTGGGTCCAGGGAAGGCTTCTTCAGGAGAGGTCTCACCACCGCCTCTTTCAATATAAAAATAATTTTTAAAAAGTCTCTTTCAACATGTAAAAAACCGTAAAAAAAAAAGTCAAGTAACGATCAGTCCACTAATGGGAGAATAGAATAGAATAGAATAAAATAGAATAGAATAGAATAGAATAGAATAGAGCAGAGCTGGAAGGGACCTTCGAGGTCTTCTAGGCCAACCCCCTGCTCAAGTAGGAGACCCTATTTCAGACAAGTGGCTGTCCAATCTGTCTAAAAGCCTCCAGTGACAGAGCACTCACAACTTCTGAAGGCAACTTCTATTCCACTGGTTAATTGTCCTCACTGTTAGGAATTTTCTCCTTAATTCCAAGTTACTTCTCTCTTTGATTAATTTCCAGCCATTGTTTCTTGTGTTGCCCTCTGGTGCTTTGGAGAATAAGCCAAGCCCCTCTTCCCTGTGGCAGACACACAAGTACAGCTATCATGTCACTCCTAATCCTTCTCTTCAATAAGTTAGACATATCTAGTCCCTTTAACTGTATAACAAATTCTCTGATAAACTAAAAGACAAAAAGCACAAATATATAAAGTGGGAACAGCAACACATAACTAAAGCAGAAGGCCAGCATACGTAGTCCTTGACTTACAACAGTTCATTTAGTGACCATTTGAAGTTAAAACGTACTGAAAAAAGTGACTTATGATCATTTGCAGCATTCCCATAGTCACGTGATTTACATTTAGATGTTTAACAACTGGCTCACATTTATGGCAAGCACCCTTCTGATAAGCCAAGTCAATGGGGAACCAGATTGACTTAACAACCATGTTACTAATTTAAGAACTGCAGTGATTCACTTAATAAATGTGATGAGAAAAGTTGTAAAATGTGGCAAAACTCAACAAATTTCTCACTTAGCAAAATAAATTTTGGGCTCAATTGTGGTCATAAGTTGAGGACTACTTGTATAGCCCGAATCTGCAAAGATAAAGTCAAGAAAGTTAAGGCTCAGAATGAACTAAGACTTGCAACAAATATATTTTATTTATTTATTTTATTTATTAAATTTTTATACCACCCTTCTCCCGAAGGACTCAGGGCGGTGTACAGCCAGAAATAAAATACAAGATATGTACAATTAAAACAAATTAAAACATAGCAAAATTACAAAAAGTGTAGTGACTAAACTTGGTTGCAGTATTCCAGGTATGGTCTTACTAGGGTTTATAAAACAGTACCATTACTTCATGTGATTTTGATTCTATGCCTCTGTTTATACAACTCAGGATTGCATTAGATTTTTTTGGCTACTGCCCAGGGGTGGGTTCCAATTTTTTTTTTACTACTGGTTCTGTGGGTGTGGCCTGTTTGGTGGGTGTGGCTTGGTGGTCATGCGGCTGGCTGAGCATGGCTTAGTGGTCACGTGACTGGGTGGATGTGGCCAACTCCAGTGTCACTCACGTCAAAGTAGGGTTACGGTGCCTGGCCTCTCCTTGCCACAAAGGTCTCAACAAGATACAATTTCCCTGTCTATTTATTTACTACTACTGAACATCCAAAATATACTATTAAATCCTATGTATACATGCCATACATGTACATACATATTACATAGTATAGCGTGTATAGGCACACAAAAAGATACATTATCTACTATATATATACTGTATGTACACACACACACACACCCCTTCTAAAACTATACACATTCAACCTCACTTACTACATTTGGAAAAACACACCCAGAGTCCACTTTCTGCCACACTATAACTTCTGTACATTTAGAACATTAAACACGCCTTCAGATGTTCTTCCCTAACTTGCACATGGTTTTTAGAGCCAGGAGAGGTCAGGGATTGAGTAAAATATGGTAAAACTCACTTAACAACACTCTTGCTTAGCAACCAAAATTTTGGGCTCAATTGTGGTTGTAAGTCAAGGACTATCTCTGCCTTCCTCTGAATGGCAGCCTTGTCCTAATAAACTCCTTCTCCTTTCTGGCAATTTTCCTCTCTGTTAGAGGCACCAAAATAATCCAGACAATATAAGGTTTTCTGCTGGAGTAGAAGGTTAGACTAGATGGCCTCCAAGGTTCCTTCCAGCCCTAGATTGCTGTCCTGTTTCTTCTGAAGCCACATCTAGTGCCAGGTTTTGTGGTTCTGCCTTCTTCTTCTTTCTCTTCCTTCCTTCCTTCCTTCCTTCCTCCCTCCCTCTCTCCTCTCTCATTCCCATCTCCTTCCATCCATCTCATTTCCATCTCATTTCCATCTCCTTCCTTCCTTCCTTCCTTCTCATTCCCAGCTCCCTCCCTCCCTCCCTCCCTCCCTCCCTCCCTCCTTCCTTCCTTCCTTTCCTTCCTCCCCTCCCCTCTCATTCCCTATGCAGTATATTATGTTGGAAGTTATGATTCACGCTTCTCCTAGGAAAAGAAAAAGAAATTTAAAAAATATTAAAAACGACAGGAAAATTCCCCTAAAAGAGAACAGAAGCAGAAACTCAGGCAGAGATTCAGCCCCCACCTTTGTCAATGGGCCATTAAGAAGCTGAAGCCACTCTATTTTCCACAACAAAGGAAGGAGAAAATTACAGCGACCTGCAACATCCAAACAGGCACGGGACACAGAAAAAAAGCCTACAAAAATTAGCTAAGACTCCCCTCCTCCCCTAGAAATTAAATAGATGGCAAATCTATAAACTTGTGGGGGGGGGGGGAAAGGAAACACCCAAAAAGAAAAAGAAATCAAGCCAAAGTAATTAGAACTTTAAACACACGAGAAAAGGAGATATTCACCAAAACACAGTAATAGCAAACTGATTAATTATAGGGAAGGAACAACTACAAACGGGGAGGGGGCGTGGCTGCAACCCCGGCAGCTTCGGGAGATGCTAGCCCAGTGAGGAAGGGGCGGCAGCCTGGCAAGCTTTGTGGCTATGCTGCTGCGAAGCTTACCAGGCTGCCCTCCCCTCCACCCCCGCCGCTTGGAGTTTGCTGCCGCCGCCTGAGCTCCAAGCAGCGGGATGGCCCGGCAGTGGCAGTGGCAGTGGCAGAAAGGCGGGTGAACTCCAAGCGGTGGGGAGAGGGGTGCAGCTGCAACCCCGGCAGCTTTGGGAAACGCTAGCCCAGAGGGGAAGGGGGCGGCGGCCCAGCAAGCTTTCTAGCTACACGGCTGCTGCGGAGCTTAAAGGGCTGCCCCATCCTCCACCCCCACCCCCGTGGCTGCAAAGGCAGTGGATGACTTCGGGACCTGCTAGCCGGCAGGAAGGGCATCCTGGCAAGCTTCAGCCACATGGCATCACCCAAGGCTGAGTGCGCCAGGCGCAAAAGGCGAGGGAGCCTCGCCACGTCCCCCTGAGACGGCTCTTTGGCCAAGCGTAGCAGGTCTTCCTCCCCCACTGCCAGCATCAGCCTGATCTTCTAGAACTTCCACGTGTCTCCGAAGGAAAGGTGGCAGTGGTGGCAGGAGTGGCCTGGGCAGGAGAGGGCAGTGGTGGTGGGGAGGGCAAAGCTGGCAGCCCGGCAAGCTGATCCCCCTCCCCACTGTGGCTGCAACGCAGACATGTGCATCCCATTGGACTTGCAAGGCAAGGGGATGCTTGTGGGTGAAGAGCATAGCAGTGAGGAATATGGTGGCCGGGGTGACTGAGAGGCAACCAGGGACTGATTCGGGGGTGTGGCCAGCCAGCCATTACTACCCGTTCTGTGACAGATGACAAATTTTTACTACCAGTTCTCCCGAACCGACGTGAACCGGGAGCAACCCACCACAGCTACTGCCGTACACTGCTGGCTCATTTTCAAGTGACCATCCCCTAGGACTCCAAGGTCCCTCTCACAGTTGTTTTTGAGGCAGATTTCACCTAATCTGTACTTGTACCTTTGGTTTTTCCTGCCCAGGTGCAAAACCTTGCTTTATTCCGCATTAAATTTCATTTTGTTGGAAAGGGCCCATTGTTCAAGTCTGTCAAGATCTTTTTGGATCCTGAGCTTGGTTTCAGGGGTGTTGGCTATTCCTGCCAGCTTGGTGTCATCTGCAAATCTGATGAGTTCCCCTTCTATTCCCTCATCTAAGTCATTTATGAAAATATTGAAGAGTACTGTGCCTAAGACAGAACCTTGTGGTACCCCACTGCTTACTTCCCTCCATGTAAATGTAGTTCCATTAAGGCTATTCATTGAGTATGATTTGTCAGTTACAAATCCATCTGGTGGTGTTGCTATTTATCCCACATGTTTCTAACTTACCAAGAAGTAGGTTGTGGTCTACTTTGTCAAATGCCTTGCTGAAATCTAAGTATATTATGTCCACAGCATTTCGCTGGTCTACTAATTCAGTCAGTTTATCAAAGAATGAATAGATTGGTTTTGCATGATCTGTTTTTAACAAACCCATGCTGACTACTAGTTATAACTTTGTTTCTAGTTGTTCGCAGATCTGTTTTTGATTATTGTTTCCAGGATCTTCCTGGGTATTGATGTTAGGCTGATTGGTCTGTAGTTTCCTGGGTCTGTTTCCCCCCCTTTCTTGAAGATGGGAACCACATCAGCTCTTTTCCAATTGTCAGGTAGTTCCCGGTGCCCCAGAATTTATGAAAGATGTGGTACAATGGTTTCGAGATAACATCTGCAAGCTCCTTCAGAACTCTAGGATGTAATCTGTCAGGTGTGGTAATTTATATTCATCAAGGTCAGAGAGGTGTCCTCTTACCATGTTCTTGCTTATTTTAATTTTTATTTCTAGTCTGTCTTTTACAATTATGTTTTTGGTAGGTTTGGCTATAGTTTCTTTTTGCGTGAAGGTTGATGCAAATAATGAGTTCAACAGCTCTGCTTTCTCCCTGCTGCCTGTTACTTCCTTGCCATCTTCTCTCTTTAGTGGACCGACTGTTTCCTTGACTTTTTTTTGGTTAGTGATATGTTGAAAAAACTTTTTAAAAAATTATCTTTGACTTTTGTAGCAAGCCTTAGTTCACTCTGAGCCTTTGCTTTCCTGACTTCATCTTTGCAGGTTCTGCTGTCTGCTGACATTCTGCCTTAGTTATGTGTCCTTCTTTCCATTTTTTGTACTTGTCCTTTTTGTCTTTCAGTTTAGCAGAGTAATTTTTGTGCAACCATGCTGGTTTTTTCTTGGATTTCTTTTCCCCCCCCCCAATATAAACATACATATATTGTGGACAGTGCATTGATTGAGTCGAGTCTTTTTTATACAATGTTAACAATAATAATATAAATAACATGTGTTCTAATCTTTCAACTTCAAACAATGCTAGTCTCATTTCACATTCCTTTACATTTTCCCATTGATTCATTTAAGCAATAAACAACATTTCTTTGCACCCTGTATTTGTTATCCCTTAGCAAATACTATCCTTCCCTATTTTAAAAATCACTCATTATTCTACCATAACATCAATATTCCAAATATATAGGATAATTAATAAGACAAATTTATTAACAATATTCCACCCATTACGGGAGTATATCTCAAAATCCCCACCATTTCTAATCCTTAATATTTTAAATTCACAATATTTTAAACACACTATTAACGTTAATACTATAGTTAAATTACCTACTCTTAATTTACCATCTACTAACCTAAACTTATTGGGGTTATGGTATTTTCCCATTTTATTAATATATTTTCACATTACCCATCATCTCTTCGTCTTTCTAAAATTCCATCATTTATTGATTTTTTGGTCAGCTCGCTCTCTCTTAGAATCTTGTATCTTGAATTTTTTTTTGTGTGTCTACTAATCTTTCCCTTCTGGGTGCCTTTTGTCTCTTTCTGTTGCATTGTTTGAACACCCATCCACAAGACTTCCTTCTGTTTTTTTTTTAAAAAGGTTTTTCTTTTTTCTCTCTATACCATTGTAAATTGAGAGGTTATGTAATTGTCTTCTGCTTATTAATCTTTTCTCCTCTTTGTTCTTAACTTCTTGCTTCTCATTTTTATTTTCCCCTTCCCCTGTTTTTTCTAGTTTCTTATCTATTTCTTGAGTATTGTGTTCCTCTTTCCCCCCCAGTTGTTGAGTAGCTTCTACATTCATTTCTGTATCTTTAAACAATCCCTTTGTCTCTTTGTCATCTCTTAAAGATTCATGCAAATTTTTAACATAGACAATATTTCTTCATACATCTCTAAATCCATTTTATAGTAATTTAATACAAATTATTTAAAGTATCTATTATTCCAGTACCTCAATATTTAAGAAATTCCTGCTTAATCAATTGCATCAATCCCATAATTATACCTCCAAAACTATACGTTTTATTTCATAATAGTTATGAATTAGGTAAGAAACCCAGCCTTATCGTTCCCCAATTATATATTTCCCAATTGTCCAAATTTTACAGTCTTATTTCCTTCTTCTCTCTTTTCTTCTGAGCTTTTTCTTCTTTTGCCTCATAGAATATTATATTAAATAGCATTAATAGTCCAAGTCTCAATTAATTCAAATTAAGCCACTAAATTTCTCCAATCTTTCCAATCCATAATCCAATCAACAATTTTAATAAGATTTAATTGTTTGCAAATTAGTTCCTTTTATAGCTCTTCAAAAGAGATAAAAAAACCTTTGAATGTTCTCAGATTTTCCAGTCTTCTAACAGCAGAGTCAACAGAGTCAAGATCAGGCCATTCACCAGATGTTGTTGCTTCTATTCTGTGTATTAGACTTTGTGTGTATTAGATTAGTTTTCATTGAATATACTGCAGCTATAGCATTGCAACACTTGGAGAAATCTAGTAGATGGCTCTTATTCCCAAATCCAATGTTAAGCAATCCATCAAAGACAGCTGATACCAATAAATCCAGGAGATTTAAAAATTAAAATAAACAAGTAATTTCTCCCTAAAATCATTTTCAAATTATTTGAGCTTTTTTCCCAAGCTTTCTGTATTTTATAACTTCTCTTGGGCTTTTTCTGCCTTTTTGTTTCCGTTTTTTTCTTTCTCCATGTATTAATTTGCAGCTATTTTAAGCTTAGGAGTTTCCTTTTCATATTCTCTTTGTTATTGCAAGTCATTACAGTGGAAGTTGGTAATTATCTCACCCAGTTTCAATGTTCTGTCCATACACTGCTCCTGCACTATCTTGGGTCCTGATTGTCCTGGCTTTGTGACTGCTAGCAATGGCGGTTGTGCCTGTTGCCGTTCCTAATGAGGAATTTGTGGGTTCCTCTTGGCCAGTGAAGTGCCTTTCCTTCCTTCACTACAAGGAGGCTATGACCCTGAAGGGTCTTTTGGCAGTGGTTAATGGATTTTTGAGGGGCTTGGCAGAGCCCGCTATTTTCAAGCGGTTCTTACCGTGGCTGCAAACAGAAGTCCTCCCTTCCCTTTGGATTTCTTGTTTTTCTTTTTCAGTGGTATTGTGCTGGACTGGGCTTTTATGATCACATTTTTCAGAGTTTCCCATGTTTTTTGAGTTGTTTTCACCTTTAGGATTTTCAGGCATGGAATCTTTCTTAGTTTTTTATGAGTTTGTTAAAAATAGCTCTTTTAAAGTTTAAGACACTGGTTGGATTATTTTCTATTGCTTGTGTTTGCATTTTATTGAATTCCAGCATGACATGGTCACTTTCACCCAAGGTTCTGGCAACTTCTACTCCCTCTATCACTTCTTCATTGAATTAGGTCCAGTATAAAATTAGGTCCAGTATAGCTCTACTTCTAGTACCCTTGTCTATCTTTTGGATGACAACGTTGTCAACTAAGTTGGTTAGGAATCTCTTTGATCTCCCACTGGCTGCAGAGTTTGTCTCCCAATTGATATCAGGATGGTTAGAATCTCCCATTACTACTGTGATATGTTTCCTATAAACATTTGTTAACTGGTTGGAAAGAGTGCATCTATTTCTTCTGATTGGTTGGATGGCCTGTAATATACACCTATGGCAATATCACTCTTTTTTCCTTTTATATTGACCCATATACATTCTGGAGGGGTTTTATTTTTGATCATGTGCATTTCGTAGATATGTAGTGATCTCTTACATATAATGTAACTTCACCTCCTCTTTTTATAGATCTGTTTATTTTGGACAATTTGTATCCATCCATCAGTACATCCCAGGCATGGGTTTCGACCCACCAGGTTTCTGTAATGGCAACTATGTCATACCTACCCTCATGTACTATTGCTTCTAGTTCACCCTGTTTGTTCCCCAAGCTTTGAGCATTTGCATATAAGCATTTAAGACTTTTATGCCTGTCCATGGGTATGATTCCTGCATCTCCTGATTATTGTTTGAGTTTTTATTTTTTCTCATCACTCCCTACCTCATTGTTTTCTTAGAATTTATGGTTGGTTTGTGTTCTAGAGATTCTAAAGATTGCTTACCCTTCCCCCTCAATTTTAGTAAAGCCCTCCTAATGAGTTGGGCCAGTCTTTTCCCCAGTACATTTTCCCCTGTTTTTGTGAGGTGCAGCCCATCACTTGCCAAGAGTCCTTTGTGTAGGTAATGCAGTCCATGGTCCAGGAAACCAAAGTTTTCTTGGTGACACCAACCCTTTAGCCGGTTATTTATTTCTAGAATTCTTTTTTCCCCTCAGTTGGTGTTACCCTTTCATTGGGAGTACTGATGAGAACACTACTTGTGCTCCTAGCTCCTTAACTTTATTATCTAATTGTTTATAAACTCTTAGTATTATACTCAGGTTCTTTGTTGTGTCTTTCATCCCTATATGAAGGAGGAGGAAAGGTTAGTAATCTATGGATGTAATTATTTTGGTTACATCAGCCACATCATTTATTTTTGCTCCAGGGAGACAACATACCTCTCTGGTCATACAAGAAGATGACAAGGAGGTCACCATCAAGAAGGAGAAACAGAACTGCTTAATTCATTTTTTAAATCTGTCTTTACACAAAACAAAAAATTAGTCCAACTTATCAAAGTGGTACTAGGAATACAAGTCAAAATAGGTAAGAAAATAGTAAAACAATGCCTATCCACTCTAAACAAGTTCAAATAACCTGGACCAAGTGGATTATATCCCAGAATTCTAAAGGAGTTGGCAGGGATGCTATCCATCTGTTGATGCAGTCCAGGAATGTATTGACTTTTTTGGCAGCTGCAGCACACTTCTGGCTCACACTTAAGTGATCGTCAGCTAGGAAACCCAGATTCCTCTTTTACTACCATTGAAACTAGAATGTCCCAGTTCAGATAACTCTTTGATTGGAGTGCTTGACCCACTCACTTTATTTTAGTCCCAGCCTCTCAGGAGGTTTGTGGGGATAAAATCAGAGGAGATACTTAAGCCAGCCAGCTTGAATTCTTAGTTGTAAGATGTAAATACAACGAATAAGGATATTTTAATGGAAGTTTGTGCAAGGGGATCTTCTAATTTCACCTTTCAACCTGATGCCTTCAAATGGGTTGAAGTTCAACTTCCGTAAGGTTATCCAGTACTATTCCTCCAGGATTTATTGAGCTGAGGCAGAGGAGACATGTTAGGTAATGCTGTCCTCGTGCTTTGTAACCAATAATGTATGTGGTTGAAATGCACTGGAAAAGCTGAGGAAGGTTAACATCTCCATCTCTTTTTCTGCCTATCTTAAATCTTGTCAAAAGCAACCTGAAAGAATGAAAGGATTGGAGCCAGAGAGACCAAGCTGTTTTGTTGCAATGGGCTGGTTTTTTCTAAAGCATTTCATCTGTCTCAATTCAGCTCTTCCAGATGCCACCCCAATACTTTATTCACTGCAGCAAATCACATGAACAAATGAAAAATTAGAAGTATTGTTATCCAGATAATCCATCAGGAAGTTGCTTCTCCCGCTCTCAGTGCTTTGCATATTTATAATGCCTCTGTTGGCAGCGTGTCCAATTAGAACAGATGGCTGGTAGGTTACCTTGACTTACTACCCAAAGAAATTGGACAGGTAGCTATAAAAGTTTGGCTCTTACATTCCAGATTTGTACTCCTAAAGACTGTTAAATCAATGTGCCCAAAGACAGCCAACTAACCAGAAAAATAAGTCCCACCATTAGAAATAATGATAAAGCTCCTAAACTGGAACATCAAGAAATATGCATTCCTTAGGTAGACCTTGGACAATTTGTGGGTCCTTAAGAAAAAATCAGCAGCAGAAAACCTGCAGTGGGCAGGGCAGTGTAGTGTGCATATTGCCCATGGGGGGGTGTGGGGGTGTGGTAAAGCTGGGTTCTCATGTTCTTAATTACAGGCTTGATTTCCAAGCACTTGTTTACTGACCATTTGACATTACAACGGCACTAAAAAAAAATGGCTTATGACTGTTTTCACATTTACAACTGTTGCTGGGTCACATGATCAAAATGTGGACACTTGCCAAGTGGCATGTATTTATCAGCATGATCCCTTTTTGTGACCTTCTGACAAAGAAAGTCAATGAGGACTTAACAATCTTGTTACTAACAGCTGCAATGATTCGCTTAGCAACTGTGGCAAGATATGTCGGAAAATGGGGCAAAACTCAGTTAAGATCTGTTTTGCTTAACAACAGAAAAAAATCTGAGCTCAGTTGTGGTCATAAGTCAAGGACTACATGTAGAATGTTTTCAGTCCTGTCAAAAGCTTTGCTGATCTTTCATCTTAAATGTTGGTTTGCAGTTTTGGTCTGTGCGGAGTCAGCCTGTGGTCTTGTTCCAGGGGCCTTGAAGATGATGAGATTTCCCTTACTGAAGCTGGAGGTACAATTTCCTTCATCCCCAGAGAGCTAGGGCCAATTACATATAATCTGGGATCCTTCAAATCTGAGAGTTGGGAGTGATGGGTAAGGATGCTTGCAGAGAAATTGTGTAAATCCCTGCTTGTCGACATTATGTCCAATACTTGATAGAACACCTTCTGCCTGCAAAGTATTTTCCTTGGTGGGAAGTCAAGAAGTCTTTTGGAGCAGCAGTAGTAATAATTACTGGAAGTTAACCTCTGCTCCAGACATTTTCAATTCTTTTATATCAATTCTGGAATGTAAATGACAGAATCATTAAATCTATTTGCCCAAAACTTCAGGCACCCTGCTGTGACTGGGTGATATGCCTGTATATGTATGTGTGTTTTAGGTATGTCTCTTAATAGAGGATTTGTGGTCTTTGCTAAACACATTCTTGCAGCTGAAACATTAAGGGTGGGAGTTTCTTCTGGGTCTAGAGGAAAAAAGGAGTTTGATGATAAATTAAAATGAGAACTATTTTTACTATTTCAGTGCTGGGTTCTTCAAATGGGAAATATTAGCAAATGTTTTTCTCTTGGAATTTGCATGAAAATCGGGGTGTTTTTTTATTCCGAATTTTCCCGGATACTTGCTGTTTAGTGCTTGGAATGGACTAATAGTTTTAACAAAGGATGTATTCAATTTATTTCTTAAATATGTTATATAGCCTATGTCCCAGGAAGACCAGGCAAACGAGCTAATTCTACTTTATTGTAAAGCTATATTTAGAATCTTGCAAGTATGAAAGTACAAATTTTCCACTATCTCCTTTAGAGCCTGAGAAACTAAGGGTGCCCTTTCTGAGCCTTTTCCCTTGCCTGCTGTCCAGCTGCAGGCTAGGTTGTCTCTCATCTGACTGTTTCTTAGGCAGCATCTCTTGGCCAGTTTCCCAAGGTCTGTCTCACTTACTATCACAGCCTGCTATTGATGGTTGTTAGCAGTTGATAATAAAAAAAAAAATCTAAATCCTGAGACATTAAAAACACTTAAAACAACAATTAAAAAGCATTAAAACTAACAACAGAAATTAGCAATTAATAGCCTAGTTAAAGGCATGCTTTAGGGCCTTTTAACAAGCCATCAAAGAGTCTGGCTAAGGATGTATATCTGAGAAGCAACATCCATTCAAGTAATGACTTGAGATTAGGTCGGAGGTCTGCTAGACTAGAATAGGAGACTTCAAATTTGCCACCAACTTTATTTTTATCCAGGGATTTATTTATTTATTGTATGGTACATTCACATCATTGTTCAGTAAAGAGAAACATGGGGATAAATACAAAACACCGAATGTAAAATCTGAAATTTTAACAGGCAGATTACAAAAGGATATCTAAGTGGCAAATATATATATATATATTTACTTCATTTGTCACAGCCAGGAAATCAGCAAAAACTCTGTTACAGGCTCCGTTTTGGCACTCTGTCATTACGTGTTGGGTAGTTTGTTTTTTGGCCTCAGATTTGGTGATGGTATTTTGCCCCACTTACAGAGGGCATCTGTGCATCTACCATATTCAGGGAAAAGGGGAACACAGGGAACAAAATTTGAAGCAGATTCCTTTGCAGGCATGTTATTGGGATAAAAGGGTCTAAGGAAGCATGTGATTTTTATTTACTAATTGAAGTAACGGAAGGCTTTGGACAAAATGCGAGCTGGCTCTAGATGTTTGGATGTGGTAAAGCCCCGTTTCTCCTATGGCAGCACCACCAATAATAATCATAATGTCCCAATATAAGTAGTACTTCTTCACATTGTTTATCCTGGGCTCATGCAGGCATTAAACAGAACCAGTTTGGCCTAGTGGTTAGGGCACCAGGCTAGAAACCAGGAGATGGTGAATTCTAGTCCTAGCTTAGACATGAAAGCTAGTTGGGTAACTTGAGGCCAGCCTCTTTCTTTCAGCCCAGAACATCAGACCTGGGTGACAAGCCAGTTGGTCAATTCCGATAGCAACTAGTGGTGGATCAACACCTGATTGGTCTGAAAAAAAGCAGACCAGCACTTGCAGAAAAAATGCTAGGAAGGAAAGAAATAACAGCATTAGACATGCAGACAAGGACAATGGTGAAGTACTACATTTGGACATTTAGCATTTTTTTTTAAAAAAAATAGGCACATTCATGGATGGTAACACTTTTAGGGCTGAGCAGGGCTTTGATTTGTTTCCAGAAGGTGCTTTGAAATCTGGAAAAGCACATGTGCTACATTTCTCTGTAATTATTCAAAGGAGAGCAGAGATCAGACAGTGAGATCCAATCAAGCGCAATCCTTTATTTGCTTATCCCTAATGGACAGACTCTTGCCAAACTCAGACCACTGACTCCCTATCTCAGGCCTGGGCCTTCTCTAATTTGGGCCTCCCTCTGGAAGAACTCCCTGTTGCCAAAACTCTGCCTCTGCGTTCCATCACATCTGCTCCTATTTTCTTCCCCGCAGCATGATATGGCTACTTTAAAGCTGGGGTCTCCAACCTTGGTCCCTTTAAGACTTGTGGACTTCAACTCCCAGCTTTGCTGGCTGAGGGACTCTGGGAGTTGAAGTCCACAAGTCTTAAAGGGACCAAGGTTGGAGACCCCTGCTCTAAATCTACTTATTGAAACACAATTCCCAGGGAAAAATAAAAGGAACCTCCTCTTTCAGTGGCAGTCTATCTTTGAAGAATCAGCAGAGGGAAGGACATTGTCTTCACATTTACTTGAAAATATCCCAGTGATTCTTGGTGACAGAAGGGATTGGCCTGTATCCAGTGATACCCCATGCACGCTTCCCTCCGTGTAGATATAGTTCCATTGAGGACTACAGGTTGAATGTGGTTGGTCAGCCAAGTTACAAATGCACCTGGTGGTGATGCTTTCTATCTCACATTTTTCTGTCTTAACAAGAAATATGGTAAGTGGTCTACTTTGTCAAATGCCTTATGTAATCTAAATAAACTATGTCCACAGTATTTCCCTGATTCACTAATTTGGTCACTTTATCGAAAAAGGTTTTCCGGCATGATCTGTTTTTAACAAATCCATGCTAGCTGCTAGCGATCGCTTTGTTCATTTCTATGTTCTCACAACTCTGCTGCTTCAAATGAAGAAGATATTATTGCAGAGCAGGATTTATGCTTAAAATATATCTTTGGCTTGGAGATCTCACTTTTCAGCCTGCTGGGGCCGTCCTGCACATCCAACCAAATGTTGTATACTTTGAAACATAATCCTTTTCTTTTATGGAGAATCCATTTTAATCTAATTTATTTTTAATACTACCCCATCAAATGCATAAATCCATTTAAATGTCAGATTAAAGAATAGTAGCACAAACCCTGCAGAAGTGCTATTTTACACAAGACACTCTGGAAGCTGCAAGAGTTGGGGAGGGGATCACAAAGAGGCCTCTTTCATTAGCCCCAAAGAGAAGAGGGTGTCTGCTGTGTTTGGCACTTTGGGAGAGACCTTATCAAGAGAATAAAAGCATATAGATTTAAAGCCAGAAATATTTTTGTTAGGTATAATACCATACAACTATGATAAAGGGACGATATACATAATGCTACATGTATTGACAGCAGTGTGTGTATTTGCACAATATTGGAAAAATGAGAACACCCCATCAGATGGAAGCATAATTTGGAAAATATTAGATTGTGCAGAGATGGATAGACTGACACTGAAAATAAAAGATAAAGGAGATACAGAGTACTACTCAACATGGGATAAGTTTTATCAATGGTTAGGCATAAGAGGTAGAGGTTTTTTTATATTATAAAAAAAGAGAGAATAAAAGTCAAGTTGAAAAAAAGCTGTTCATTCAGAAATAAACAATAGGAAAGGTCAGCCCTGTGGAGAGCTGCACTAGCAGGGCAGGATTGGGGCAGGGTGGCAAGGAAATTGCCCCAAGCAGAAGGAAGTGGACTTACTTTCTGGAAATGAACGGGGGTGGCAGGGGAATCAAGAAAGCTTTGGGATTGGCAGAGCCTGCTGCCATCCTGTCCTCTGTATGGAGGACAACTAAATCGCCACGATGGAATGAGATGGACACCCTCCCCCCCCCAATGCCAAATGATCAAGAGGACACCCTCGAAATAAATGACACAGAATGTTCATATAAGACTGAAAGACTCTAAACATCACATGGAAAGACGCTGAAGTTCTCGCCCAAGACCAACAATTCTGGAGATCCCTTGCTGCCCGATATGCTATGTAGCCTTGGAGAATCTATTGCTAATGCTGCCATCCTAATTTTCTCCTTTCTCAGGCTTCAGCTCACGGACGCTGCTTTTGAAGCCATCAGCTGCTCCCTTCCAACACTACCAAAGGCAGGGATCCTCAAGGCCCCCTGCCCAGGACAGGGCAGGCTTCCCATTCTGTGCCTCAGCTGAAGAAAGACTCTGATTTGGTGTTTCAGAATAACAGAGTTGGAAAGGCCCTTGGAGGTCTTTAGTCCAAACACCTGCTCAAGCAGGAGACTCTATACCTGTGATAGCGAACCTATGGCATGTGTACCACAGGTGGCACGTGGGGCCATGTCACCTGGCACATGTGGCAGCGCCCATTCCTCTTCCGGGTTTCTGGCACACGGGTTTCTGCACCGGCCAGCTAGACTTCTGGTTACTGGTGTGCATGTGTGCATGTGCTTCACACATGTGGCTGGGCCAGAAACCAACCAGAAGATCAGCCGGCCAGCTGATTGTTGTGCACGCATGCTCGCCAGTAACCAGAAGACTAACTGCCCGATGTGCATGCATGCACTGGAAACTGGAAGCTTATTTCCCAACACATGTATGCCTACTGGGCAGTTCCTCTTAGCGCGCATGCACACTGGCCATGCCATTGACAGCCGCTACCGAGAATCCACGTTGGAGGCTGTTCACGCTGCGAAAACAGCACTGCCTCTTTGCCTGCGCCGCTGCCTCTTTGCAGAGGCAGAGGCGGCTCCTCCTCCCCCTGCCAGCCTCTCTGTAATTCTCAGGGTTTTCCTCACAGGAGGGAGAAAGGTCCAGGGGGGGAATCCTCTTTGCAGATGCAGTGGCAGCTCCTCCCCCTCCCCCTGCCAGCCTCACTGGAAACCTTGGGGGTTGCCTTATGGGGGGAGGGGGAAAGGTCCTGGGGGAGGAAACGTCCTTATGGGGGGAGGGGGAAAGGTCCTGGGGGAGGAAACGTCCTTATGGGGGGAGGGGGAAAGGTCCTGGGGGAGGAAACGTCCAGGGTACCAGTGACTGCAGACATGTTCTTGAGAAGCCCTGTTGGAGCGCCAATCAGCTGTGTGCAAGACCAGCACAAGAGAAGCAGGACCCCAGACGCTCAGCTCTGCAGCCCCGCAGAGTCGGTCAGGCGATTTCTGGCATGCCGGAGAGGTGTAGGACTTACCTACATAATTTTGCCAGTGCCGCTGCCTCTTTGCCATTGTGAACAGCTTGCTGCTGCTGTCTCTTTATGGAGGCAGTGGCACCGGCAAAGTTATGTAGGCAAGCCCCGTGCCCTGCCGTGCCCTGCAGGCCATGCCAGAAATCTCCTGACCAGCTCCAAAGGGCGTCTCTGGAGCATGGCTGCAGTCACTGGCACCACAGACGTTCTCCCCCCAACCATGACCTTCCCCCCCCCCCGCAATAAGGCAAACCCCAAGGTTTACAGTGAGGCTGGCGGGGAGGAGGAGGAGCCTCTGCTGCCTCTGCAAAGAGACACAGGTATAAAAGCACTCGGAAGCAGCTGGTGGAGCACAGTGTTAATTAAACCATCTCAGAGTGATCTTGCCTGTTGCAATTTTTCAAGCCAAAGGTCCTTAGGAGGCGCATGAGAAGGAGGAGGGGAATAAGAAGGTTAGTTAGGGTAAGAAGGGAGGAGTGGAGAAGGAGGAGAGGAAGTAGTAAAGTGAAGGAGATGAAGGATGGGAAAGTAGTAGAGGGTAGAGAGGGAGGTTGTGAAGAAAGGAAGTGGCAATCGGGCAGGCCTGAATCAGTAATAAATAAAAATTAATGATTAATGATGGATAATAGTTTGTACATAAATATGATGTTGGAAAATGGAAATAAAAATTATTTATATATATATAAAAAAAAAGGAAGCGCATGTGCACCCAGGAAGGGAAAAGATGCCATGGAGAAAGGGGCGAAGGAGCGATGGCCAATGTCCCCCTCCCCTCTTTCTGGAAAACAGCTCCCCGCTTCTTGCTTTTCTCTGGACCTATGTCACCAGGCAGATGGCTCAACTTCAGGCAGCAAATGCGCCACAACCAAGTGCTTTCCTGGCCCCTTTCTCGGTGATCCCCACTTGGGGGTGGGAAGAAGAGGCAAACAGGCTTTTTAGGGAGTTATCCTAACCTGGCAGCGGCTGAGAGAGCCCGCCCATCTGGACACCTCTCCTCCAATGCAATGGAAGGGAGAACTCCCAATCCCTTTCCCAAGTAGCTGAAGGGAGCGTGTGATTCATAGTAATAACAACAACAGAGTTGGAAGGGACCTTGGAGACCTTCTAGTCCAACCCCCTGCCTAGGCAGAAAACCCTACACCATCTCAGACATTTTCTTAAAAAATTCCAGTGTTGGAGTATTCACAACTTCTGCAGGCAAGTCGTTCCACTTATTAATTGTTCTAACTGTCAGGAAATTTCTCCTTAGTTCTAAGTTGCTTCTTTCCTTTATCAGTTTCCACCCACTGCTTCTTGTTCTACCCTCAGATGCTTTGGAGAACAGCCCGACTCCCTCTTCTTTGCGGCAACCCCTGAGATATTGGAACACTGCTATCATGTCTTCCCTAGTGCTTCTTTTCATTAAACTAGACATACCCAGTTCCTGCAACCGTTCTTCATATAGCCTCCAGTCCCCTAACTGGACTCCAGTCCCTTTATAGCCTCCAGTCCCCTAACCATCTTTGTTGCTCTTCTCTGCACTCCTTCTAGAGTCTCTGCATCTTTTTTACATCGCGGTGACCAAAACTGAATGCAGTATTCCAAGTGTGGCCTTATCAAGGCATTATAAAGTGGCACTAACACTTCACGTGATCTTGATTCTATCCCTCTGTTTATGCAGCCCAGAATTGTGTTGGCTTTTTTGGCAGCTGCTGCACACTGCTGGTCATATCTAAATGGTTGTCCGACTCCAAGATCCCTCTCACAGGTACTACTATTGAGCAAGGTACCACATATACGGTACCTGTGCATTTTGGTTTTTTTGCCTAAATGTAGAACCTTACTTTTTTCACTGTTGAATTTCATTTTGTTAGATAGCCCCCAATGTTCAAGTCTGTCAAGATCCTTCTGTAACTTGAGCCTATCTTCTGGAGTGTTGGCTATTCCTGCCAGCTTGGTGTCATCTGCAAATTTGATGAGTTCCCCATCTATCCCCTCGTCCAAGTCATTGATGAAGATATTGAAGAGTACTGGGCCTAAAACAGAGCCTTGGGGTACTCCACTGCATACTTCCCTCCTTGTGGATGTAGTTCCATTGAGGACTACAGGTTGAGTGTGGTTGGTCAGCCAGTTACGGATCCATCTGGTGGTGGTACTGTCTAACCCACATTTTTCTACTTTATCTAATAGTAGGTTATGGTCTACTTTACCAAATGCTTTACTGAAGTCCAAGTAAATTATATCGACAGCATTCCTCTGGTCTACTAATTTTGTCACTTTGTCAATGCAATTAGATTAGTCTGACATGATCTGTTTTTGACAAACCCATGTTGGCTTTTGGTTATTACTTGGTTTGCTTCTAGGTTTTCAGTGATTTGTTGCTCGATTATCTTTTCCAGAATCTTCTCCGGTATTGAGATAAGGCTGATAGGTCTGTAGTTTCCTGGATCTGTTTTTTTTCCTTTTTTGAAGATGGGAACTACATCAGCTCTTTTCCAGTCCTCTGGTACCTCCCCTGTGCTCCAGGATCTTTGAAAGATATAGTTCAGTGGTTCTGAGATTTCGTCTGCCAGTTCTTTCAGAACCTTGGGGTGTAATCCATCCGGTCCTGCTGATTTGAACTCGTCTAGGATAGACAGATGTTCACTTACCATTTTCCTCCCTATTTTAACTTGTGTTCCTAATCTGTTTTTTGTGATGCTGTTTTTGATAGGTTGGATTGTTTTTTCCTTTTGTGTAAAGACAGATGCAAAAAATGAATTAAGTAGATCTGCTTTCTCCCTGTTGCTTCTCCCTCTTCTTGCCACTTTCTCCCAGCAATGGGCCAATTGTTTCCTTGACTTTTTTCTTGTTTTTAACATGTTGGAAAAAGCTTTTTTTGTTATTTTTTACTTTTGTCGCTAGCCTTTGTTCGTTGTGAGCCTTAGCTTTTCTCACTTCATCTTTACAGGCTCAGGCTATTTGCTGATATTCTGCCTTAGTTATTTGCCCCTCTTTCCACTTTTTATATTTGTCCTTTTTGTCTTTCAATTTGTCAGATAGTTCTTTATGCATCCATGCTGGTTTCTTTTGAGATCTATTATTTTTCTTCTTCATTGGTATTGTGCTGGACTGGGCTTTTATAATCTCACTTTTCAAAATTTCCCAAGCTTCTTGAGTTGTTTTCCCCTTGAGGATTTTCATCCATGGAATCCTTCTCAAGCTCTTTCTAAGTTTATTGAAATTAGCTCTCTTAAAGTCCAAGACTCTAGTTTGACTTTGTTCTACTACTTGTATTTACTTAATGTCGAATTCCAATATTGCATGATCGCTTGCCCCCATGGTTCCTGTAGCTTCAACTCCTTCTATCATTTCATCTCTGTTAGTGAGAATTAAGTCCAGTATGGCGGATCCCCTTGTTGCCTTCTCTACTTTTTGGGAAACAAAGTTGTCTGCTAGGTTTGTTAGGAACCTGTTGGATCTTCCACTTGGTGCAGAGTTTGTCTCCCAGTTGATGTCAGGGTAGTTAAAATCCCCCATTACTACTGTGATGTGCTTCCTACATACCTTAGTTAGCTGACTAGCAAAAAGTTCATCTACTTCCTCTGTTTGGTTGGCTGGCCTATAGTATAGAACTATGGCAATATCATTTTCCCTCCCTTTAATATTGACCCAAATGCATTCAAGATGATTTTCATCATTGTTGTGCTCTATTTCTGTAGAGATGTAGTTATTTCTTATATATAGTGCAACTCCACTTCCTCTTTTATTTGGTCTATTTCTTTTAAATAATTTATATCCCTCTAGCTATATGTTCCATTTGTTGGTTTCATCCCACCAAGTTTCCGTAATGGCAACAATATCATATCTGCCCTCATTTACTTGAATTTCTAATTCACCCTGTTTATTCCTCATACTCTGTGCATTGGTGTATAGACATTTGAGTCCATTTGGATTGACCTTGTGTTTACTGTCTACATAACCTGTGTTGTGCCTGACTGTCTCTACTTTCTTGCCACCACCTAAAATATTCTATAGTACTTGGAATATTTTACCGTAATAGCTTGGGGATGGCTTTGGCTCCCTCTTTTTGCCCCCTCCCCCCACATTGAGTGGGGCAAACCTGTTTGGGGAATGAGGATCTGGAGTGGCTCCCTACTTCAAGTCAAGGTTGGGTGCTGATCTTCTCCCATTAGGAGAGAGCCAATGCCATCCCTGTTTTTGGTCCCAGGAGGTTTCAGGGAGGCCTGCTAACACCAAAATGGGGTGCGGGGTGGTGGTGCATGCATGCGCAGCGTGGTGGGAGCTCATGCACAGGGGCGGGGCAGTGCAGGGGGGCACGCGCACGCATGTGCGAAGGTGGGGCACATGGGGGGCATTACATTATGGGTGTGGGCACATGGACACATGACCCCCCGTGCTCGCCCTGCTTTTGGCACGTGATACCAAAAAGGTTTGCCATCAGTGTCCTATTTGTTTTAGACAAATGGCTGTCCAGACTCTTCTTGAAAACCTCCAGTGATGAAGCACCCACAATTTCTGAAGGCAAGATATTCCACTGGTTAATTGTTCTCACTATCAGGAAATTTTTCCTTAGTTTTAGATTGCTTCTCTCCTTGATTAATGTCCATCCATTGCTGTTTCTATTGCCTTCAGCTGCTTTAGAGAATAGGTTGATCCCTTTGTGGCAACCCCTTTGATATTAGTTTGGGGGAAAAAACACAGTACAATGGTACATCATATAAAAACTGCCAGATTTTTGATGATGTGAAAGAATTTCAGCAATTTGAATATTAATAAAAGTTTTGGTCCGGGCTCCTGGGCATAGCAAGAGGTTCAAGTATTGCAGCTCTTGTTTCACAACCGAGCAAGCTTTTAGCAGAGTGTCTTGAGAGGAAGTTAGTCAGCCAGCTGAAGCAGTCTGAGATTTAATGGGTGAAACCCAGCAGAATTAGGGAATCTACTAGGGTCTTTTGCCTTTTTATAACCAGTTTGCCACCAGTTGTGTCTTATAATCTTAAAGTTCTATCAAGACAACCTATTGTCTCTTTTTTGGAATACTGCTGAACATTTCCAGGAGATTCATGGACCTGTACAAACCCTGATGTGACTCAGCTGCTCTGTGTCCCCCTTATAGGTTTTTCCCCCACCATGGCAATATCTATGTAGATGTTCCCCATTGTGGATTACATGTTGAACACAATTGATCAGCCAGTTACAAATTCATCTGGTGATGATGCTATCTAATCCACATTCTTCCATCTTGCCGAGAAGTAGACTTTGGCCTCCTTTGCCAAATGCCTTACTGAAGTCTGAGTAAACTATATCCATAGCATTTCTTTGGTCTGCTAATTTAGTCACTTTGCCCAAGAATAAAATAAGATTTGTTTGGCATGATTTCTTTTTGACAAACTCTTGATGGCTTCTAATAATAGCTTTGCTTGTTTTAAAGTGTTCACAGAACCATTGCTTGATTATTTTTTTCCAGGCTAGTCGAACGAGTAGCCTTGTGGTGCGACCGAAACAATCTGGAACTGAACACGCTCAAAACTGTTGAAATGGTGGTAGACTTTAGGAGAAGCCCTTCCATACTTCCACCTCTCACAATACTTGACAACACAGTATCAACAGTAGAAACCTTCAAATTTCTAGGTTCTATCATATCACAAAATCTAAAATGGACAGTTAACATCAAAAAAATCATCAAAAAAAGACAACAAAGACTGTTCTTTCTGCACCAACTCAGAAAGCTCAAACTGCCCAAGGAGCTACTGATCCAGTTCTACAGAGGAATTATTGAGTCTGTCATTTGCACCTCTATAACGGTCTGATTCGGTTCTGCAACCCAACAAGAAAGACAGAGACTTCAGAGGATAATTAGAACTGCAGAAAAAATAATTGCTACCAACCTGCCTTCCATTGAGGACCTGTATACTGCACGAATCGAGAAGAGAGCCATGAAAATATTTACAGATCCCTCACATCCTGGACATAAACTGTTTCAACTCCTACCATCAAAACGACACTACAGAGCACTGCACATCAGAACAACTAGACACAAGAACAGTTTTTTCCCGAAGGCCATCACTCTGCTAAACAAATAATTTCCTCAACACTGTCAAACTATTTACTAAATCTACACTACTATTAATCTCATCATCGTTTTCATCACCAATCTCTTTCCACTTATGACTGTATGACTGTATAACTTTATTGCTATCATTAAGGGTTAAAATGTTGTACCTTTGATGTATTTTTTTTCTTTCCTTTTTCTTTTATGTACACTGAGAGCATATGCACCAAAACAAATTCCTTGTGTGTCCAATCACACTTGGCCAATAAAATTCTATTCTATTCTATATTGACGTCAGGTTGATTGGTCTGTAATTTCCTGGATCTATTTTCTTTTCTTTTATGAAGATTGAAATTGCATCAGCTCTTTGGTAGTCTCTGGTAGTTCCCCAGTGCTCTGAGATCTTTGAAAGATTTGGTTCAGTGGTTCCAAGATCACCTCTGCCAGCTCCTTCAGAACTCTGGGATGTAACCCATCTGGTTTTGGTAATCTGAACTAGTCTAGGATGGACAAGTATTGTCTTACTATTTTCTTGTCTAATTTGACTTCTATTCCTAATCTGCTTTCTACAGTACTCTTTTTGATAGGTTGGACTGCTCCCCCCACTTTTGGGTAAAGATAGATGCAAAGAATTAATTTAGCTTTCTTACTGCTATCCGTTAACTCCTTTTTTTTGTTTTTGTTTACATTTATACCCCGCCCTTCTCCGAAGACTCAGGGCAGCTTACAATGTAGAATAGAATAGAATAGAATAGAATAGAATTTTATTGGCCAAGTGTGATTAGACACACAAGGAATTTGTCTTGGTGCATATGCTCTCAGTGTACATAAAAGAAAAGATACGTTCATCAAGGTACAACATTTACAACACAATTGATGATCAATATATCAATATAAATCATAAGGATTGCCAGCAACAAGTTATAGTCATACAGTCATAAGTGGAAAGAGATTGGTGATGGGAACTATGAAACGATTAATAGTAGTGCAGATTCAGTAAATAGTCTGACAGTGTTGAGGGAATTATTTGTTTAGCAGAGTGATGGCCTTCGGGAAAAAACTGTTCTTGTGTCTAGTTGTTCTGGTGTGCAGTGCTCTATAGCGTCGTTTTGAGGGTAGGAGTTGAAACAGTTTATGTCCAGGATGCGAGGGGTCTGTAAATATTTTCAAATATTTAAAATATATTTAATATTTTTAAAAATATTTATTATATTATATTATATTTATTTATTTATTATATATTTAAAAATATTTATTATATTAAAAATACAATATTTTCAAATATTGTAAATATAAGGCAATAGTCTCATTCTATTTGTATATTTTTTACAAAGTCAACTTATTGCCCCCCCAACAATCTGGGTCCTCATTTTACCTACCTTATAAAGGGTGGAAGGCTGAGTCAACCTTGCCATCTTCTCCCATTGTTGTTGTTGTTGTTAGTTGCGAAGTCGTGTCCGACCCATCGCGACCCCATGGACAACGTTCCTCCAGGCCTTCCTATCCTTTACCATCCTCTGGAGTCCATTTAAGCCAGTGCTTCTCAAATAGTGGGGCGGGCCCCCCAGGGGGGGCGCAAGGCTCCGTAAAGGGGGGCGCGTTTGACCTCGGCAAACACTGTTATAACAAGCTAAGCCCCGTGTTTACAGTCGCGCGGGGGTCCGCGAAAAATGTTTTCTTCTTCCTAGGGGGTCATGACAGAAAATAATTGAGAAGCACTGATTTAAGCTCACACCGACTGCTTCAGTGACTCCATCCAGCCATCTCGTTCCCTGTCGTCCCCTTCTTCTTCTTTTGCCCTCAATCAACGCACTCTCCAGTGAGTCCTTCCTTCTCACTTCTCACTTCTTTTTCCCATTAGTGGACCAATAATTTTCTTGATTTTTTTCTTGTTTTTTACATGTTGAAACAAACTTTTATTTTTAATATTTGTTGTAATCCTTAGTTTATTCTGGCCTTAGCTTTCCCAATGTCAACTTTGCAGATTCAGGCTATTTGCTGGTATTCTTTCTTAGGTATGTGTCCTCTTTCTGTTTTTTTTATACTTGTCCTTTTTGTCTTTCAGTTTATCAGAGAGTTCTTCTTCAGTGTTATTGTGCTAAACTGAAAAGAAATTGAGTCACTTTCCCCTTTAAGATTTTCATCCATTTCATCCTTCCCAAGCTCTCCTTTTAAGTTTGTTGAATTCAGCTTTCTTAAAGTCTAACATTGTTTGCTTGATTTTATTCTATTGCTTGCACCTGCACTATGCTGAATTTCAATATGACATGGTCATTCTCCCTCAAAGTACTTGCAAGTTCAGCACCTTTATCATTTCATCTCTGCTAGTAAGGATTAAGTCCAGTATAGCTGACTCTCTGGTCTCCAGCTCTACCTTTTGGATGACAAAAGTTAGAAAAAAATAGCAACTTTTCTTTCTTCCATCTTCTCTCTCCATGCCTCTTCCTCCCCTACCTTTCTCTATCCTTCTTCCTTCCTTGCTCCATTCCTTCCTTCTTCTCTATCTCTCTTCTCTTTCTCCTTTTTTCCCTTCCTCTTCCTCCCTCCCATCCTTTTTAATCTTCCCTCTCTCCATCCCTTCCTCTTTTTTCTCTCTCTCCCTCTTCTGCCCTTCTTCTATCTCTTCCTCCCTCCACCCCATCCTGCCTCATTCTTCCTCCATAACCCTTCCTTCCTTCCATCCTTCCTTCCTCCCTCCCTCCTTTTTTATAGGGCTGCCAGATGGCTATCAGTACTTCCCTTTTTTTTAATTTATTTACATTTATATCCCGCCCTTCTCCGAAGACTCAGGGCGGCTTACAGTGTGTAAGGCAATAGTCTCATTCTATTTGTATATTTACAAAGTCAACTTATTGCCCCCCCAACAATCTGGGTCCTCATTTTACCTACCTTGTAAAGGATGGAAGGCTGAGTCAACCTTGGACCGGGCTTGAACCTGCAGTAATTGCAGGCTGCTGTGTTCTAATAACAGGCTCCTTACAGCCTGAGCTATTACGGCCCCTTCCCTCCTGGAGGGTTTTAATTCTGCCTGGCAGTCATTTATTTCTTTGATGGGGCTTTCTCTTCCTCCTTTCCTCCCTCCATTTTGGGGACATCCTGGTGCGTCCCCTCTGCTTTTTCAGGCTTCCTGCATTTTCTCCTGTAGCTGGGCTGAGTAGAGGCTTGCTCCCATTGTGCTCCCCCTCCCAGCACAGAGAAGATACACCCCACGAATGACTGTCTGAATCTGGGTTTGAGAAATATCACTCTGGAAAAAGGCTGGGAGCCATCCCATCTGCATTCTCCAGGCAATGACCCCAGGAAAAGGAAATTGATGAGCACAATTTACACATACTGGATATATTTGGATTTTAAAAAAGAAATGTTCATAAATGAGCCTGGGGTGAAAAATCCATTTGCTTGCTTCATTTTTCCTTTTCTTCTCCAGGGATGAAAAAATGGAGGCAGCCTGACCTGCCACTTGGAAGATTGCAGGAAGGGCAGCAGAGAGAAAGGGCAGGGATGAAAGGGGCTTTTCAAACAGAGCCTTTCCTCAGAGGGCCTGGGGGCAGCAGGCACTTGTGAGTAGAAATTGGAAGCAGAAAAGAGCAGATCGGCCTCCCATTGACAGCAATAAGAAGCTTTCAGAAGAGTGGCCTTTTGCCAGCGCATTTAGAACGAGGCACCTTTCCCTGTTTTCTGAAAATCAGCAAGTCTTAAGCCTTGAAGGCATTTTGCTGGGCTGTTAAAACAGTGGGGAGCAAACACAACAAGTAATGACAAAAATAAATGGATTACTTCCAGACCAGTTAGAAAAAGGGAGGGAAAGCCAATGCCTTGGTGAAGCAAATTATTTTTTTAAATGAAATGGAGTAGCTAAACATTTTGTACATGGCCCCTATTCTTACCAGAATGTTGTTTTGTACACTCTCTTGAAAAGGAGATAGACTCCATTAGCAGGCAGACAGGCCGGCCGGCCAGCAGGACCATCAACGTCTATATAAATATTTTTAGCCTGTGGTACCTCCAAAGATCTCAGAATGGGATTAATAAAACCTATCAATGTTCAACCATACATAAGGGGAACTACCAGAGGACTGGAAAAGAGCCAATGTGGTCACCGCCTGCAGACTGACTTGGACTGGCTGCACCCGGACTACTCCTTGGAGGTCCCTGCAGACTTGACCAGCCAGCTCCAGTCATTCCCATTGGGTGACCTTGTCTACGCCCACAACTATGCCAGGGGCCCTTCCTGGATTCCTGCCCGGGTAGTGGATGTTACTGGGCCGCGTTCCTACAGGGTGGCACTTGAAGATGGCAGGTTGTGGTGCCGCCACATCAACCAACTGCACGGCCACCTCAGAACCTCTGTCTGCTGCCAGCCAGAATGGACTCCACCAGAGACAACCCCAGCTAAGGACACACCAACTCAGCCACCACCAACAACAGTACCGACAAGGGACTGTGGTGAGGCACAGATGCCTGCTGACCCAGTTCCCTTTGTGATAGAAGCACCAGTGACCGAGCCCTTGCTGCTGCCACAGGATGCACCTGAAGCAGCGTCAGCCACTTTGTGTAGTCAAGGCTCTGGAGCTACTGGTCTTTTTTTTTTTTCATAAAAAAGTTTTATTTTTACAATCATGTCAAACAATTCATTCAATGTACAGTTATATACAATTAGTCGGGCTTGCCCAGTCACCACCCCCCTTTTTAACACTCTTCCCTCTTCTACCTTCTTTTACTTTCCAGACCTTCCTCTCCTTCTCTTATCTACATCCTCTCCTCCCTCCACCCTACACCTTCCTTCTCCCTCTTCTACCCCTCTTCCTTCCTCTTCTCCTCTTTCCTACCTCCTACTCTCTCTTTTCTCCCTCCCCACCGTTCTAAAATGGTAACTGGGCAGACCCAACCCTACATTAATTATATTTATACATCTTCAATAATCCCTGTACATTAACCATCACTCCATCTCTAGCCTCAACCCCCAATTCCCTCCCCTTACCCCCACCCCCACCCCGACTTCCCAGAACAAAATGCAGGGTATCAAAACTAACAATCATAATCTAAAATAATTCCTAAATTATAATCTCTAGTCTCTCCACACTTAATCACACTCTCAATTCCCCTCTCCTTCAGAAATATATCTAATACAAAATATTTCCTAAATTTACTCATATGCTATTCGATATTTTTTTATCTGATACTTATTTTGAATATAATCAATCCACATTTTCCATTCTAAAATATATTTTTCTTGTGTATAGTCTTTCAAGTAAGCAGAGATTTTGCCATTTCTGCCAGATTTGATACTTTAAGTGTCCATTCTTCAATTGTAGGTAATTCTTCTTTCTTCCAATACTGAGCAATCAAAAGTCTTGCGGCTGTTATTAAGTTCAAAATCAATTTAGTCTCTATAGCTGTACAATCCATAATTATTCCTAGTAAAAGAACTGCGGGTAAACTTAATCTTCTTTTCAAAATATTCTGCATGATCCACCATACTTTAATCCAAAATGCTTTAACTTTTTACAAGTCCACCATATATGGTAATAAGTGGCATCTTCACAATCGCATCTCCAACATTTAGCCTGTACATTAGGATACATACATGACAACTTTTGGGGTCTAAATGCCATCTATAAAACATCTTATAAAATTTTCTCTCATATTTTGCGCTTGTGTAAATTTAACATTCCTCACCCAAATTCTTTCCCAAGTTTCCAACATTATTGGTTGCTGAAAATTTTGTGCCCACTTAATCATACAATCCTTAACCAGTTCAGTCTCTGAGTCTATTTCTACTAATACATTATACAACCTCTTAATATGCTGTTGGCCTTGATCTCTCATTTGTTTTAACAAATTATCCTCAGTTTGCTTAACACCTATTTTTTGATCTAATTTCCATCTAGCTTGTAATTGTCCATATTGGAACCATGTATAATTTTTCCCTTCTTCCCCCATCTTTTCTCTAGATTTTAATTGTAATTCCCCCTTTTCCATACAAAGAAGTTCTTTATAGGTAACTACCTCCATCTTTTGATATATATTTATATTTTCTATCATGTGTCTCGGGATTGCCCATATTGGAATCTTTCCATCTAATTTATATTGATATTTCCTCCAGACCCTCAATAATGCATTTCTAATTATATTATTTTTAAATATTTTATCTACTTTCTTATCATATAATAAATAGGCATGCCACCCATATAACAAACCATAACCTTCTATATTCAAAACTCTTTCCTCAGTTAAATTAATCCAATCAGTAATTAATGATAAGACAACTGCTTCATAATACAATTTTAAGTTAAGCATTTTAAGACCTCCCCTTTCCCTTGTATCCTGCATTATTTTTAATTTTTTTCTTGGTTTTTTGCCCATCCATACAAATTTATTAATCCCCTTTTGCCATTCCTGTAATTTAATATCATTCTTACGCACCGGTATCATTTGAAACAAAAATAAAAACCTGGGCAAAACATTCATTTTTATAGCCGCTATTCTTCCCAGCAAAGATAGTTGTAACTTCTTCCAACTCTCCATTTCTTTCCATACCTTCTGCCACAATACCTCATAATTATTTTTGTATAATTTAACATTTGAAGCTGTAATATATATTCCTAAATATTTAACCTTTTTAACAATTTCAAAACCTGTAGTTCTTTCTAACTCTTCTTTTTGTTGTATATTCATATTTTTAGTTATCATCTTTGTCTTTTGCTGATTCACCTTAAATCCAGATACTTTGCCATACTGACCAATTATATCTTTTAAACCAGTAGCTGAGTATATTGGTTGAGATACAGCTACTGGTCTTGAGATGGAACCTCATAGGTCAGGATGGACACATCACCGCTCTGCCTACCTAAAAGACTATGGGAAAATCCTCACTCTTAATTGGTTTTTTGACTGATCAGTTTCATATAAAAGGAGCTGTGTTAGCCAGGGAGTTGTTGTTGCCTCACAGGCAGTATTGAATAAAGAACTGTTAGAAATCATTCCGGCCTCGCCTCCATTCTTCGCCCAGAACTTAACAGTCTAGCTCTGGCAGGAACTCTCCATACCACTCCCTGGCCTTAAAGAGGGAGGCCCATCTTGGCCAGGCCAGAAGGAAGGGCATCCCACATCAGGTGTGGGGAGCTGAGCAGAGCAAGAACCCCTGGGCAAGGCCTGACCTCGGGAGTGGGAGACAAAGGAAGGAGGTGAAGGAGTCCCTCCAGAAGCCAGGCCAGGGTGACTCAGCTCGGTTGGCTTGTACCCTTAAGCAACTTGGATCAGACTGAGCAGCACCATTGACCCCTGCTCAGCTGGGCCCTTTTTAACACTGCTGAGTGGGTTTCATTCCATTTTGTTTAAGATGTTCTGTGAACCTCATCCTCTGGATAATTTATAGACTTTCATTAAAGGTGTGTTTTTATTTTCTATTCATGCTGCTGCTTTATGCTGGGAAATCCTTGTGAGGTCCAGTAGCTGGAATGTGTTGACTATTTAGCTGTGACAAAGTCACGTTGCCCATGGTGCACCACAAGGAGGCTGCTCTGCATGGCAGCCCTGCTCAATGGCTAAACAATCTATATAGCCAGCCATAGGTTTAGCCATGCCAGTAACTGCTCTTACATAATTTTATTTTGTACATAATTTTATTAATCACTTGTGCTATGTGTTTTTAAAATGGTTCACTGATGTTTTATATTTTGCTGCACATTTTATTTGCTGTTTTGGTGACTTTTTATGCATTACTGCTATATTTTTTTTTTTTGTTTACATTTATACCCCGCCCTTCTCCGAAGACTCAGGGCGGCTTACAATGTATAGGGCAATAGTCTCATTCTATTTGTATATATTTACAAAGTCAACTTATTGCCCCCCCAACAATCTGGGTCCTCATTTTACCTACCTTATAAAGGATGGAAGGCTGAGTCAACCTTGGGCCGGGCTCGAACCTGCAGTAATTGCAGGCTTTGTGTTCTTAATAACAGGCCTTACCAGGCAGAGCTAAACCGGCCCATATATATTCTCTTATGCCATATGAAGTTAAAAAAAATTAAAAGGTGTGGGGTAATTCAGCCACTTTGTGATTTCCCAATTGAGCTTTGGATGTGACAGCCAGCTGCTGCCTTCAATAGAGGAAGTCTCCCAACTGAGTACATAAAGGAAAGATCGGAAGGAAAAAGCAGAGAGAAGACTTTAGAAGGGTGGCTGGCAAACTTGCCCCAGCTAGGCCCTTAGGAAAGAAAGACCTTTGATTATTTGGTTGAAGTGATAGGTTCGTTTACTAAGGATTACTGGCTGTAGTAAAAGCAGGCTAAAAGTAAAGTTCCAGCACAAAATATGACAAACTTTTCTCTTTTGTTCTGTCCCTAGCCTCTTGATGAGTTGGTCTTTGGCCACTGAAGTGCTGTATAGTTGTTTGGGTAACCGCTTGGATGTTTGCTGCTACTTGGTACAGTTTGCATTCCTTTCCTAGACTCCACGGCCTTGATGACTGGAACAGGCTGGTTTTTACCCCTCTGGCTTCTCTCAAACCTGTCAGCCCCTCCCCTTTGGCTCATCTCTGCCGTCTACATGCCAATTGCCTACTTCTTCTTCCCCTAACAATATATGGCAGGATGCCAACAAAGCACTATGCTGAAGATGGAAGATCTGACAGTGGCATTTACATCTGGCTAGGGCAGCCCATGTGAAGGGTTTACTGCTTACAACCCTTGCTCAGCCCACCTTGAATCAAAGCTGGGGGAGCCAGATCAAAGCCCCCCATCCTTGCAGTTGTGTGCACTATGTGAAGAAAGTCAGCAACTGCTGCATTGCACTGAATAAAAGTTCCTCATGCATTCTGATTTCCTTGTCCAGACCCAGATCTCTCTGGGGACAAAGAGAACCCGAGAGCTTTGGAGAAATTTCAGACGAACATCTAAACCCAGATCTAGCTTGAAATGAAGCTTTGAACTGCCCGAGCTTGTCCAGAAGCTGCTGCCACTGCAGCAAAGCCAGACCTTCTGTGCCATTCAGAGCCGACGCCAGTGTGAAAAGTGAGTAAAAATGTAAATTTGATTCTTCTAAAATTGCCTTCATGTTCCTCTAAGTGTTTTTCCTGGATAAAGCAATGTATTTAACTAATTGATCCTGAACATGCCTTTGTGTTTTGAAAACACTCCCCACCATCCGCAGATGATGCATTATACAAAAGCAGCCGTGGACTTGTCGGTCCCTCATTGAGCGACTTCGTGCATTTTGTTATTTACATGCATATAAATTAACCACTTTGATCTGGGGTTGTTAATAAAACAACTAAGCCTCAAAGTCTCCCAGAAGGAAAGCAAGGCGGGCTTGTGTTAAGATGCTTTTAATTAATAAATCTGCAAGTGTTGAGGAATATGTACACAGGGAGCGATGAGTTAGGGAGGGGAGGCAGGCACAATCCTGGCTCCTTTGCCTTTGAAGGGAACCCTCTGAATGTGCCAGCCCTGAGCTGGGTAGAATGTGGGAGCAGCAGCAAGGATGAAGGGAGAACCAGACAATTCCCTGAAGCCAGTTTGCTTTTGGAAGCAGAAACTGGGGGCTGCTTAGGATTGTTCCTGAGAGATGGTCTGGGGGTGCAGTCCTCAGGCCAGGAGTCCCCAGATCTCGCCCAGGAGTCTGCAGGGCAGAGAGTTCTCCTGCCTCTTCTTGCAATAACCAGGAGAAGGAAAAGGTTCGGCCTCCAAAACACAGGAAGTGTTCTGTTTCCCTCCCCCAATACTCCCAAGAAAGAGTCTGTCAAAGGCCTCCTCTTCTTCTTTATTTACATAGATAAATGTCCTGGCCACGTCTACCCACGGGCCTGCCAAGTTTCTGGAGATAACAAGGAAATTATAGATAAGGCCAGAATTACTCACGAATATATTCTTCCCTCCATTGATACAGTTTGCCTGTGCAAATTCATTGCTTTGTCCAAGACAAAAAACCAGGAAGTCCCGCCTCCTATTTATAGTCTCTGCAGATGTCACTGCATGACCATCATTCCTTGGCCTTATCCCAACGCTGCTTCTGCTGCGCGCGCCGGTCACGTCTGCGCAATCTTGCATCACTCCAAAACTGTTCCTGGGGCATTGCCAAATCAGAAGAAGGCTCAAGAGAATCAGGCCTTGCCGGCCCCTCCTCCTCCCTTTGAGTGGGTGCCAGGGAGGGAGAGGGCCCAAAAGAAGCAGGGCTTGCCAGGTCTTCTCCCTCACTTTCTGAATCATCTGAGTCCAGGAGTCCAGGTCCAGGAACCTGGGTCACAACAGGAAGCCTCTTCATCCGCTGCCCAGATATTATACTCAAAGAAGCATGGATGGACACTGGGGCAGAGGCAGGGATTCGGACTGGACCGCCCGATCCGGTAGCGATGGCGGTGGGTGGTTCGGAGAACCGGTAGCAAAAATCCCTGTCCCCCTCCCCCAGCATGCCCAGCTGAGCCGCGCGATCATCAGAGGTTTTTTTTTTAAATTTTAGAAGCATTTTTTCTTCGGCTGAAAAAATGCTTCTAAAAGTAAAAAAAAAAGCCTCTGATGATGGCGCAGCTCAGTTGGGATCGTCTGAACCTTTTAAAAGCATTTTTTCTACAACCTCTTCGGCTGAAGAGGGTGTAGAAAAAATGCTTTTAAAAGAAAAAAAAAGTTGGCCACGCCCACCCAGTCACATTACTCCCCCCCCCCTCGAAGCCATCCCCACAGTAACAAATTTTACATTTCACCCCTGGGCAGAGGGACATAAAACATAGAATCATATGGCTGGGAGAAACCTCAGAGGTCTTCAGGTCCAAACCCCTGCTCAAGCGGGAGACCCTATACCATCCTGGTCAAACGGTTGTCCAAGCTTTTCTTCAAACTCTGGAAGCAATAGAACCCCCAGAACTCTGGAAAAAAAACAGTTCCCCTGATTAATTGTTCTCACTGTCAGGAAGTTTCTCCTTAGTTCCAGGTTCTAGGGTCTCTTTAATGAGCTTCCATCCATTGCTTCTTGTCCTGCCTTCTGGAGCTTTGGAGGATAGTTCAACCCTTTCTTCTCTGGGGCAGGCCCTCAAATGTTGGAAGACTGTCACATCTAATCCTTCTCTTTGATAGGCTAGACATACCTAGCTCCCTCAATTGTTCATCATTTGATTTAGCCTCCAGATCCTTTATCATCTTTGTTGCTTTCCTCCACACAGTTTCTAGGGTCTTGGAATCTTTTTTGTGTTGTGGCAACCAGAATTGGATGCAGATTGAAAGTGTGGTCTTATCAGTGCAGTATAAAGTCACTGCTCACGATCTTAAAACTATCCTTCTGTTGATGCAGCCTAGGACTGTGTTGGGTGTTTTGGCAGCTGCAGCACACATGGGACATAAAGGACATGGGATAAAATCCCCTGGTGAAGCCAAAGGACAACATGAACATACCCCTTGCTGGCATATGGGATTTGCTTGCCCTTTTCTCCTTAACCACCATGATGTGAAATGTAAAAAGGGATGTTGTCATGAAGTACCAGTACCTCCATCCTTCTCTATTTGCATTGTGATGGTGTGTGTTTCATCATGTCTCACAAATGACACTTACACTATTTCCAGGGTCTCTTTTCAATTTCCCAGACAAATCTAAAGGTCTGGGTGTTAGGTGTGCCTAACTCAAGAAAAAAAACAAAACCCAACTCCATGTTTGTAGAGAAAGGTACTTTTATTGAGCAACGAAAAGAAAGGAAGATCTGAGGCAAAAGGCGTGAAAATTACATATTGAAAGTATTCCCAAATCCCTCCCCGCAAGGACCTTGGCTGAATATCCAATCCCCAGCTCCCTAAGGTGCCATGTGAGGTGCATCTTCAGATGGTCCCATCCATCTGGTATGCCAGAATGGATGACCTTGACTGGCTATCAACAAGTTCATTCAGCTGCGCAGAAGACGATGAGAATATTCCTCCCTTTTCCTCCCTTTTGGTCACATCATGAGACATCTCCACCAGCTCGCTTCCCCTCCAAATACCTATACATTTCCCCCACTCCCATTACTATGGCAACTGATAGCAAGCAAGCATCATAGAGGCTGACATTCGGCCCTCCTGCAGAAGAGACATTAGTTCTAGGAAAGAAAACAAAAGTATCAAAACATAGAAAATTACATAGAAACATAGAACGATACAATCAAGGCTTATCAGGGTATTTGGAGTGGAATAACTGTAAAAGTTTTGGAGCTCTGACATCTCACTCATTTACCCATTCAGAATGAGAGGAAGGAAAATGTTTCCAGGCCATCAAATACTGTACTTTCCCCCTATGTTTTCTAGAATCAAGGTGTTGTGTCTGCGCCCCCTGAGCTGGGCCCCCTGCCAGAAAGTGACTCGGAAAGTGAGGGGGAAGGGCCATCAGGACTTACCTCAGGAGCACCGGCTTCCCTGGCTCAGCTCCAGGAGCCAGAGGCAGGCCAGGTGGAGGAGATAATGAGGCCTCCGTCCCCTGACTCTTTCCCCCCCCCAGGCCACACCTCCAGACCCGGCTGATGGCAATCAGGCCTTGCTGGACCCTAGGTTTTATAGGCAGGAGAGGCGGGAACAACAGAAGCAGGGGTGGGGCAGGCCTAGGAAGTGCTGAGTCATGGAGCCACACCCCACAGGATATAAAAGCAGCAAGGGCTGCTATACCACTTCGTGGCAAGCAAATCAACTGCTTAGAGGGAGAATTAGAAGTCCTGTTTGTTCCTGGTTTCCTGGCTGACTCATCGGCATCAAGAGAGATAACAGAGACACTTGGCAGATGTTCGCTAGTTTGCTGCCAGAGCTGATAGTTGCTGGCTAATTAAGTCATCGCTCGTGTCTCCTGGACTGCGGAGGGGGACAGAACACAAGGATCTCTTTGAATGTTGCTCTCCTTCAATGAGAAGGGGAACTGGAGGGGGGGGCGGTTGGTCCAGGCAAATAGAGGAGGTATATTCAGGTTTCAGTAAGCTAACATGAAACATTGGGTGGATCCTCCTGAGGGTTTTGAGTAGCTCTAACTGTACCGTGACCGGGTTTACAGCTAAAACTTTTAAACCTTTATAGGAAAAGGGCCTACATATTTAAGCCCAAGTTTTTTAGACTTTTGGGTAGTTTGTAGGTACTTAGTGGAGAGGAAAACCCTATCCCCCACTTGGTAGTCCTTTGGCATAGTTCTTTTCTTGTCAGCCTGTGTCTTATGGGCTTGGTGAACCTTGTCTAATGCCTTACAAGTTACGGGCCAGGTAAACTGAAGTTGCTCAATCCAGGCAACCAAGGAAGGGATTTGAGATTTTTCCTGTGGTAGTTCTGGGATGGGCACGAAGTCCTGACCAGACACCACCTTGAATGGGGTAAAACCAGTACTACTATATATGGAGTTATTATAAGCGACCTCTGCAAACAGCAGTAAGTTTGCCCAGTTACCTTGCTGATAATTTATATAACACCTGATAATTTACATAACACCTCATTCTAGCACTGAGTTAGTTCTTTCACAAGCCCCATTTGTCTGAGGATGGTGGGAGGAGCCCTTGGGTGGAATCTAACAACCTTAGGAACTCTCTCCAGAAGTGGGAGGTGAACTGAACCCCTCTGTCCAAAATTATTCATTCAAGAACACCGTGTAACTTATACACATGTTGAATAACAGTTAGCCAATACCTTTGATGAGGGAATCTTGGGGCATGGTACAAAGTGCACCTGCTTGGAGAACAAGTCTGTAATCACTCAAATGACTGTATTTCCACTATTTTTGGGTAGTTCAACAATAAAGTTCATGGATATCTCCTTCCAAGGAGCTCCAGGTCTGGCAACATTCTGGAGTAACCCAGGTGGCTTCCCAGGTGGCCTCTTGGCAGAAGCACACACAGGAGAGCTAGCGACGTATGCCTCTATGTCCTTCTTTAGTGAGGGCCATCAGCACTGTCATTTAACTAAGTGTAAAATATCTTCACGAACCCAAAATGCTCAGCAGCTTTTGCATTGTGGGCTTGTTGTAACACTGCTCCCCTCAGGCTGGTGGGGATGTACAACTTCGCACCCACCTATGTGAGACCATCATGAACAGTACACTCGTCGAAGTGGGATAGGAACCAGTCATCAGTTTTTAGCACTTCCTTTAACTGCTCGCTTAAATCGGTGGATAAATTCAGGTCCCCCTTCCCCTGGGCTCTGGTGATGACGGGAGCAGCCAGCTGCTTCAAGGGAATAACTGGGCGGATTACTTCCAGCTGTGTGCTATTATATTGGGGCAATCTCGAGAGAGCATCTGCCATAAAATTCTTTCCCCCAGGAAGGTAGCACAGAGATAAATTAAACCGATTAAAGTGTTTTGCTCAACAGACTTGTTTGGGGACACCTTCTGGGGTGCTTTTAGGGCCTCTAGGTTCTTATGGTCTGTCTTCCCTTTTCCTCCCTATTTGGTCATATAATGAGACATCTCCACCAGCTCGCTTCCCCCCACCCAAATACCTATATAGCCTCCCCCGTTACTATGGCAGCCGATAGCAAGTAAGCATCATAGAGGCTGACACTGGGATTCCCTGATAGATGTTCTGTAGCTATTAATTAGATCCAGCCCTATTTAACTTCCAAGACTGGCCAACATTGGGAAGATAGTGCTATTTATTTGATTTATACAGTCTGCTTAGCCATAAATGCTTCATATTTGATGTATCTACAAGAAGCAACACATCAAGGAGAGAAGCAGCCTAGAATTAAGGAGAAATTTCCTGATAGAACAATTAAAAAATGGAACAGCTGTACTTCAGAAGTTGTGGGTGCTCTATCACTGGAGACTTTTAAGAAGAGATCGGACAACCATTTGTCTGAAATGGTGTAGGGTTTCCTGCCTGAGCACTGGGTTGGACTAGAAGACCTCTAAGGTCCCTTCCAGCTCTGTTATTCTGCTAGAGGTTGCACCCAGCAATCGATTTTTGAATGGCTGCTGCTGGGGAGCCAATGGCATTTCATTTTCCCTGACTGCTGTAGCCCTTCTCTCTGCCAACTCTCAGTCTGTCTGAATGACCCACTCTGAAGAATCCTCCAGTGTGGTGCTTGGCTTTATTAGGAAAAACAAGTTTATAAACCACGATTTGTGTTTTATGGCTGGTACAAACCCAGGCACCTGCAATTTATGTTTTTATTAACTGGTGTTATTAATCACTGGCATTTTTTATTATTTATCATATTACTAATTTATCTTCTTAACACTGGTACACCACAGGGTTGCGTGTTGAGTCCCTTACTCTATACTCTTTATGTGCATGACTGATTCCCACTCATGCTAGTAATACTATTACTAAATTTACAGATGATACAACAATTGTGGGACTCATCCGGGGTGGGTGGGTGAGTCTGTCTATTGAGATGAGATGGACCGGTTGCTTTTGTGGTGTGGAGACAATAATTGGTCCTTAACACCGATAAGACTAAGAAGCTTATAGTGGACTATAGAAGGAATAGATCAGACATCCAGCCCTTGCTTATCTGTGGAGACCGAGTGGAGCAAGTGGCCAGTTTTAAGTTTCTGGGTGTTAGCATAAAAGAGGAGCTGACCTGGGGCTCTCACATTGCAGCACTGGTCAAAAGGGCCCAGCAGAGATTATACTACCTGAGACTTTTCAGGAAACAACAAGTGAATTAAAAACCTGACCTTCTACCGCTGCACCATAGAGAGTATTTTAACTTACTGCACCTGTGTATGGTTTGTGCATTGCACAGTGGCAGATAGGACAGCTCTCCAGAGGGTCAACATCATTGCCCAGAAGACCATTGGTTGTCCTCTCCCTTCCTTGGAAGAGCTTTATAGCTCCCAATGCCTTAAGAAAGTTCAAAACATTCTTAAACATACATCTCATTCTGGGCACACTTTTTTTGAACTTTTACCATCTGGCAGACGGTACAGGATAATAAAAACAAGGACAAATAGGCTGAAAAACAGCTTCTATCCTAGGTCAATAATCATATTGAATTCTACGGTAAAGTGCAATACTAATGCAATATCGGGTTTTCAATTCAATTATATAGAACAAGGGTCTCCAACCTTGGTCCCTTAAGACTTGCGGACTTCAACTCCCAGAGTCCCTCAGCCAGCAAAGCTGGCAAATAATAGAGCAAAGCTGGCTGAGGAACTCTGGGAGTTGAAGTCCACAAGTCTTAAAGGGACCAAGGTTGGAGACCCCTGGTATAGAATGTGAAGGATTTGTGTTTGTGTTTTATTTTTATGGCTACAATGTACACTGAAGATGCCATTTAATTTCATTGTACGAGGTGCAATGACAATAAACTAAACTTAATTTATTAACAAAACCTGGCTGAACATCAAGCGGGAACAGCCAGTTTCAAGTCCAGAAATTGGGGGTTTTCAGAATTGGGGCCTCCTGGTTCTGTGGCTTCCGTGCTGATTGTTCTGGGGTTGGCTGTGATTCACCAGCCTTTCCCTGAGGAATGACAGCAGGCACTTCCTGTTTGTTTGCTGCAGGGCTGCATAGAGAGGCCAGGTTGCCATAATGCCCAGATCCCTCCCTTTGACAAAACGCACCATCCTGGATTTCGAATCTCACTTCTTTACATTCTAGAGACCTGAAAACAATAGCAGGCCAGACACCCTCTTACTTGTATGTTTTCTGAGCAGCTACCAAGACTGAGGTGGGGGGAGGGGCTTGGCATTCAAACAGGCCTCACATTCAACACAGCTCTCTTGGTCTTGTGGTTGTCCTTTATCCTGTCCTAACTTCCAAGTAGGCTTGTTTCAGGCCTTGTGTTAGAAGAAGCAGCCACAGGTTGCCTGCTGGCCTCATTTGTGCAGTAGGCCGGGTCCAGTGGCCACAATGGCCATACTGACTGCTCTGTTTATCATCCGTTTGAAGGGAGAACTAGAGGGACATTTTACTGTGAGCCATGAAAGAGGGATGTCACAGTCAAATAAATCCAAGGACCTCTGCCGGGTCCCCTCGAAACAGACAGCATTCACAACATTCTCCTCTCCATGATAAGAGAGGGGATGCTTGACCGTCCTTGCTGCAAACTTTTATTTAATGGTTTCTAGTTTTCCATTATGTAATATGTAGTTCAATATAAATGTGTCCATAATTGTGGCTAAACATAAAAATACCGTATCTTGCCAAGGGGACAATACTGGGCTCTCTTAAGTGTCATGCAAAATGGCCACTTGACTTCCATATCCTTGGAAAGCAGCCTTTGGCATCGGCTAAAGGGAATAAGGTTGGATTCATTTTGGTTGTTTCCCAAAAGCTGAAGTAATTTGTCCTTCACAGATTCGTACAACTCCACAGCTCCAGATGCAGTTGCTCCAGAGGTACATGTGTATTGGGGGGGGGGGCAATTGTAATTCAGGCCCATCACAAAATCAGCCGTCACTGAAGTGGCTGATCTAAGCACTACAGAAAGGCAAAGAGCTCTTCTTCCACTGATGGATTTCTGTCTGCCCAACCTGCGATGCCACCTCTGTGGACGCAAAAGAGGAAAAGCAATTTCATTGTAAAATATTCATAGACAGCTGCTCTATTGCTTTTCATCTCTGGGTTGGTATAAGCTGAAGTTAGTCTATGATTAAATCATCTATGTTTTTCAGCAGCTTAATGGGGTGTTTGAAATGTTTGGGTCTTTTAAATGATGTTTATTGGTGGCAAGCTAATTATGTGCCAGCCACCAGAGCTCAAAGCCAGTCCAAAGGACCAGCCTTGATTTGCTGCAGGCTTCCTCCTGGGCAACGGTCAGTCTCTGTTTTGGGAGGAACTCAAGGCTTGCATCCAAGGGGACTAAGCCTTGAAATGGGGTGGGTGGAGCAAAGTTCTCCCTCCCTGGAGAAGATTGCTTCTTGATAAAGGAGGGTATTTGTAGCTCAGGGTTGAAATGATGGATCCCTGGTGGCCCCTGAGCTTGGTTGTTTTCTGGCAGACATTTTACTACCCAAACTAGGTAACATCATTGTTACATGCACTGATGAAGTTAGTGTTACGTAGCTGGGCAATGAAACATCTGCAAGAAAACAACCAAGCTCAGAAAGCACTAAAGACCCCTGGCTTCTTTCCTCCAAATAGCTTCATGGCCTCCTTTTGAGAAGAAAGAGGACACTAAAAGACTCCAAGCTGTAGGAACTCTGGACAACATTCACAAGTTCAGGAAAGATAAATGATACATAATTGTAGGGACAGGGAATGCAAAACTGCCCCTCTCTTCTGCCCCACAACTAACCACCAGCTGAGACAGTGGCTCCAGTTCTTGGCAGTTATTTTGTTGCTTATCATCCTTCCCCATCTCAGTGAAAGGAAGCTGTTTTCAAATGGTGCCTCCATACTCTTCTCTCCCCCCCATTTCTCTCTCTCTGTGTATGTGAATGTGTCCGTGTGTCCATGTGAGGCTAGGGAATTTGAGGATTCTGCACAAGATCTCAGCTAAGATAAAGAAGTAACGTGCCACCTTCATCACAGCAATTATAAACAAATTTTGTAACTTACCACCTTTAAGATAACATTTAAACACTTCTGTGGTTTAGTTTTCATTTAAATTTAAAATTTCAAGTTTTCAGACATAAACTAACAACTGAGGAGCATTTCAGCAGGTCTCTGAATTCTACCATACTGTAGTTAATTTAAGTAATTAAATTTAAAAAAGTGTTAAACTAAAAAAGGCAAAATAATAAAAGAAAAAATACAAGGTAAAGGAAAGAAAAAAGTAGAAAGAAAACTAGAAAAAAAAAGTATAGCAAAGAAAAAGTAAAGAAAATATAAAACAGTAACTTCCCACTTTCATCACAACAAATATAAACAATTTCAGTGACATCACTTTCTATACAAATTATCTAGTCTTCCCATATCCCATCTCTTCTCTATAAACAAACCCATACAACCTGTCATTTCAGTCCTGGTGTCAGCAACAGTCCATTAAGGTTTATCAGAGATAAAAACATACCTTTTTCAGCCTTGATCAAATAAACCAACTTTATGTTCCTTTCCTTTACAATAATCTTGCTCTTTAGTCCCTTCAAATAATGTTGTACAGGTAGTCCTTGACTTATGACTTTAATACAGCCTGTCCATTATGATCATAAATTTTAATGGTCATAATGTGGGTCACCCACTGATTTTATTACCTTTTTTGAAGCACTTAACACCATGGTTGTTATACAGGCCCATTGTTCACTTTGGGGCATTTTGCCTGAAAACCAGAAGTAAATGTCGATTCTTGGCAAAAATGTCATAAATTTCGGTCACATGACTATGGGATGTTGCAAACAGCCATAAATGTGGGCTGGTTGCCGTGCATCCAAAAACAATTATTCATTTATCTGATCATAGAAGTTAACAGAAATTGGATTTTGAAACTGGGATTCAGATTTAGGTCTCAGGAATTGGGGAGTTCACAATCACTTAAGAATGTGTATTTTCTGAGTCAGCCAATCAGTCAGGACTGTGTCTGGACCATCTCTACTGGCTATTCATTACATTGCTATCAAGGAACTTCTGGAAAACAGTGTTGGGAATGCTGGTGGACTTCTGGGTGGTAGAAGCTCATCCATCATGAACTCAGACAAACCCCACATCTTTGGACTGGAACGAAAAATATGATACCATGCAGTGTTTACAAAACTCAATGAAAGAGTGGCCTAGGTGACACTTTGGAACCCCCTAACGTCCTTGACTTTCAATTGTTGAACAACATTTCAGAAAATGTGGACTTTGGGAAAAGAAGCAGAACAGCCAGATATGTTCTCACTATATCTCTTGTGCTACTTTTGTTAGTTTATTTTGTAAGAAAGATTCCTAAAGTAATTTCATATTTCTAATCATTCCATATTGATATATCTTTTGTGGCTGGCAGCTGTCTGCCAATCTTGCAAGCAGAAAAGCAAGTGGAGAGTTTCCTGGTGTAAGGTGGAAATCACTGCATCCCCACTTAGCACAATACCAGTTTCAAGAAAAAACCAATGGAAGCAGGCTGAGAGAAGATAAATTTCAAGGAGAGGTGCTGGTTTTGCTGCTGCTCCCCTCTTCCACCTCTTCCATCCCCTCTTTTCTGACTCTTTCAGACTTGACAGAAAAAAAGAAAACCGAAGGAAGCCACAGGCAGATTTTATGCTGCTACCGCACGCTTCCTAGTAGAGCTATACTGAAAAATTAATAATGTGGAAAATATAGGACAGCGCATTCAATAATGAACCACTTTCATGTGCTTAAAAAGGGGTTAGCCTTTTGTGGCACCCATTTCTTTCTTACTGGTGTGTTACAATGATTGCTGTAATGAGTGCTGCACACGGCCCTTAAATCAGAATTAGATTCTCTAGGACAAGAAAAGGAGTCAGGTCACCGTAGAGCCCTTGCTTGGCACACCCATCCTTTCTTAGGATATTTTCTCCATGGAGATTTTTTTTTTCCAGGGGAGGGCAGAAAGCTTGCTGAAAGAGTCTGTGAAGGTTGTTCTCTGCCAGAAGCATGAATCAAAAAATGTCCCAGAACAACTTCCAAGGCTTACCGGGTTTGCCCACAATTATTCTATCATGCCAACATATGTGGGACAAATTATCCTTAAAAGAGCAATGAGGCTGCATAGCTAAGCCATAGGGTGGAAGTGTTTTCGATCTCCTCTCCCAGAAACCCTCTGAGCCACCATACCCTGAGCCCACCTACTGTTATTTGGGGCAGCAACAAAGGCAGTTCTCATTGACTCCCACCCAGTATCCTCCTCCTGATCTTGGTGTGGGAAGGGGGATGTCTTTCTGCTGCTGTTCTGGCAACAAAAAAGGTAAAAAAGATAATTGCCATATTGCCATATTTTGGTCTCATAACAGTGAGTCATGCAACTAGAAATATCATTCTTTCTACCCCTTGTGAGATGAACCAGTATCACAGGAAATAAAGTAAATTAAGCTTTATTTTTTTAAAAAGATAAAATTGTAGATCTTTTAGCTTTAAATATTAACATTTAGGTAGTCAATGTAGGGGAAAAAATAATTAGATAGTTGTCCTGATCTGAGGATCTAACAACTTGCAAATGAACAGGAGAAAGAAGAGATCCAATTGAAAGTTTGAAATTGAAAATTAGGATTCTGCAGTCCAGAAAAAGGCAGGGAGCTGTTAGAAAATTCAAGGAAACTTGCTATAAAGACACTAGAATGACATGAAAAATTCTTAGAGATTCCTTGAAGATTTTCAGTAAGCAAAATATTTTCATAAATTGTACAAGGAAATTACAAACAATTGTATTAGAGAAAATGTATGTAAATAAAAATATTAATCCAGTTCTTTGCTAAAGTGGTTGCTCCTATTCCTACAAAGAATATATGATTCTGGAAACAGATGCTTCATCTGCTAACTGGACATTCATTTTTCCTGGAAATCTGATAATTATTATCAGTTAAAATTGGAAATGGAAGACAGAGTTAAAAAATTGTATTGATAAACTGGACAAAAAATAATTCAATAAAAGATAACAGAATAATAAAATAACAGAAGGGACCTTGGAGGTCTTCTAGTCCAACCCCCTGCTCAAGCAGGAGACCCTAATACCATTCTGGGTAAATGGCTGTCCAGTCTCTTCTTAAAAGCTTCCAGTGATGGAAGTCCCACAACCTCTGAAGGCAACCCATTCCACTAGTTAATTGTTCTCACTGTCAGGAAGATACCAGCTGATCAATGGGAAAACATGTGGATAAAGAGACTAAAATTTATGTTATGTTATAACCCAAAAGAGAGCTTTTACAAAATGATCTATAGATGGTATTTATCCTCGGATAAATTGGCTAACATGTATAAAGCCTCCCCAGATAGTTGCTGGAAATGTAAAACTTGAATAGATATCTTTTATCACTTTTAGAGGGCTTGCAAAAGAACTAAGTAATATTGGGTAGAAATGAGTAATTCAAAAAATCTTAAAAATCAATGTACAATTCGGAGTTATCAAACTGGCGGCCCGCCGGCAAGTTGTGTCACATGCAGGCTACGCCCACCCCAGCTCTGCAAATGTCACGAAACATGTGTTTGACACCTGTGTTATATATGATAACATCAGCACAACTTTTATATTTATTTTATTTATTTTTATTTTATTTATTTATTTTATTAGATTTTTATACCACCCTTCTCCCGAAGGACTCAGAGCGGTGTACAGCCAAATAAAACCCACAATATACACATTAAAACAAGATTAAAACCGAACATATTACAAAGACGGCCAGAATTTAAAACAATTTAAAACCCTAAAATATAAATAGCCCCAATTAAAAATTTAATAAAACTTTTAAGCCAGTCCCGCTTTGGTGAAAAGTCCGAAGATCAGGCACTTGACGTAAACCAGGGGGAAGTTCGTTCCAAAGCGTAGGAGCTCCAACAGAGAAGGCCCTACCCCTGGGGGCCGCCAGCCGACATTGCTTGGCGGACGGCACCCTGAGAAGGCCCTCTCTGTGTGAGCGTATGGGTCGGTGGGAGGCATAAGGTAACAGCAGGCGGTCGCGTAAGTACCCGGGCCCTAAGCCATGGAGCGCTTTAAAGGTGGTAACCAAAATCTTAAAGCGCACCCGAAAGACCACAGGGAGCCAGTGCAGACTGTGCAGGAGTGGTGTTACATGGGAGCAACGAGTTGCTCCCACTATTACCCACGCAGCTGCATTCTGGACTAGCTGCAGCCTCTGGGTGCACTTCAAGGGCAGCCCCATGTAGAGAGCATTGCAATAATCCAAATGGGAAGTGACCGTGCATAAGGCATCCCGGTCAAGGAAGGGGCGCAATTGGCGAACCAAGCGTACTTGGTGAAAGGCCCTCCTGGAGACGGCCGCCAAATGATCGTCGAACGACAGCCGCCCATCCAAGAGGACACCCAAGTTGCACACCCTTTCCGTTGGGGCCAATAACTCGCCCCCAACAGTCAGCTGCGGTTGCAGCTGACTACCGGGGTGCCGGCATCCACAGCCACTCTGTCTTGGAGGGATTGAGCTTGAGTCTGTTTCTCCCCATCCAGACCCGTACGGCTTCCAGACACCGGGACAGCACTTCGACAGCTTCGTTGGGGTGGTCCGGGGTGAAAAAGTACAGCTGCGTGTCATCAGCGTACAGATGGTAACTCACCCCGAAACCACTAATGACCTCACCCAGCGGCTTCATGTAGATGTTGAACAGGAGGGGCAAGAGAATCGACCCCTGAGGCACCCCACAGGTGAGGCGCCTCGCAGTCGATCTCTGCCCCCCTGTCAACACCGTCTGCGACTGGTCGGAGAGATAGGAGGAGAACCACCGATAAACGGTGCCTCCCACTCCTAAACTCTCCAACCAGTGCAGCAAGATACCATGGTCGATGGTATCGAAAGCCACTGAGAGATCTAATAGGACCAGGGCAGAGGAACAACCCCTATCCCTGGCCCTCCAGAGGTCATCCACCAACGTGACCAAAGCTGTCTCCATGCTATATCCAGACCGGAAGCCGGACTGGAACGGGTCTAGATAGACAGCTTCATCCAGGTACCGGGGAAGCTGCCATGCCACCACACTCTCTACAACCTTCGCCATAAAGTGAAGGTTGGAGACTGGACGATAATTTCCCAAAATAGCTGGATCCAGGGAAGGCTTCTTGAGGAGGGGTCTCACCACCGCCTCTTTCAAGGCAGTGGGGAAAACCCCTTCCAACAATGAAGCATTTATAATTCCCCGGAGCCAGCCTCGTGTCACTTCCTGAGTAGCCAGCACCAGCCAGGAAGGACACGGGTCCAGTAAACATGTGGTTGCATGTAACCTCCCCAGTAACCTGTCCACGTCCTCGAGAGCCACAGAATCAAACTCATCCCAAACAACCTCAACAAGACGTGCCTCCATCATCCCACTTGGATCATTGCAATTTTGGTCTAAACTATCCCGAAGCTGAACGATTTTATCGTATAGATAACCGTTAAACTCCTCAGCACGTCCCTGTAAGGGGTCATCCTGCCCCTCCCGGTGAAGGAGGGAGCGGGTAACCCGGGACAGGGCGGCCGGGTGGTTATCTGCCGATGCAATGAGGGTGGAAATGTAAGAACGTTTCGCCTCCCTCATTGCCACTAGGTAGGTCTTGGTAAAAGATCTCACTAGTGTCCGATCAGCCTTGGCACGGCTAGACCTCCAGGTACTCTCTAGGTGTCTTCTCCGGCATTTCATCTCCCTCAGCTCCTCAGAGAACCAAGGAGCCAATTGAGATCTACGCCAGGTCAGAGGCCGCAAAGGCACGACACGGTCCAAAGTCCCAGCTGCGGCCTGTTCCCAGGCCGCAACTAGTTCTTCAGTCGTGCCGTGGGCAAGATCCTCAGGAAATGGCCCAAGCTCTGTCCGGAACCTCTCAGGGTCCATCAGGTGCCTGGGACGGAACCAACGCATTGGCTCCGTCTCCCTGCGGTGGTGAGCGGCGGTCCGAAAGTCCAGGCGAAGGAGAAAATGATCTGACCATGACACCGGTTCCGTCACTAAATCTCCTAATTCCAGATCATTAATCCACTGTCCAGAGATGAAAATCAGGTCTAGTGTGCCTCCCCTCGTGTGTTTAGGGCCATCAGTTACTTGAATCAGGTCTATGGCCGTCATGGAAGCCTGGAACTCCTGAGCCACCGTCGATGACAAGCCGGCCGATGGCAAGTTGAAATCTCCCATGACCAAGAGTCTGGGAATCTCAACTGCCACCCCGGCAAGCACCTCCAGTAGCTCAGGCAGGGCTGTAGTCACACAGCAAGGAGCCAGGTACGCGATCAACAGACCCATCTGATTCCTATGGCCCCACTTCACAAGGAGGGATTCACAACCAGCTATCTGAGGCACAGTGGACTCCCTCGGTTCTAGGCTTTCTTTAATCACAACCGCCACCCCCCCACCCCTGCCTTGGGCCCTCGGCTGATGAAATGCTCGGAAACCCGGAGGGCACAGTTCGACCAGGGGTACACCCCCCTCTGTGCCCAACCAGGTCTCCGTAATGCCCGTAAAGTCCGCGGACTCCCTCTGAATAAGATCACAAATCAAGGGAGCCTTATTTACCATGGACCGGGCATTGCACAGCACCAGCCGAAGACCCAAGCTCTGAGGATCTTGGCCATCCGGGGAACGAGTAAGGACTGAGGGGCCGGAGCATGTGATCGCTTTTAAACATCGAGCACGTGCTCCCAAAGAATGATATGGCCCCTTGCCTCCACCATATCTGCCTCTCCCACTTACCATACCAATGGAATAACACTCTACGCTCTGAACATCCCCCTCCCCCCTGTCTTCGGACCAGATGGAATAGTGCCGTGAGCACGCACTGGGACTGGACATACCCTCCCTGACGGGCTTCTCCCCCTACCCGTCAATCCCCTCCCCCCCTTAACCCCCCCCGATGGGTTACCCCCATTACCTGACCTTATCCTCCCACCCCTTAAAAATTCCCTATCTAAAAAACCCCACAGGTTCTTTTTTTTCGCATGCCACCTCTGTGGGTCCCAAAACCTGTCATAGAGGCCGGCCCTCGATAATGTGGAGGGCCATTCCTGTGAGGCGGGGGCACTTCGCAGGTGCAAGAGTTCACAAGAGGAGTAGTGCATAGCAACTGAAGATAAAATCGGCGATAAGGGGTCCATCTCCGAGTGGCAAGAATAATGACAAAGTGATGTTAGTCCAGAATGATGGTAATCCTGAATAGGGCAGGCATAGAATGATGACAGTGATGGTAGTCCAGAATGATAGTCGTCCCGAATGAGGACAGACATAGAATGGAAGACAAAGGACAGTCCAGATGGTGATCTGTCGGATGTCTAATACAAGCATCCTGGAGTAAGAAGTGGGGGGTGCTCCGGTCGTAAGCAATGTCGGCCTCCGTCCCCCAAACAAATCTACTGCCTCTTCCAAAAGTCCCAATAGGATCAACAATGGCCAAAGAATCCCAAAAGGCCGAAAAGAGGTGTAACTGATGTTAAACTGTCGAGGGGGGACTACAAGGAAATAAATCCGGAATACCTCCATCGCCCCCACCCCTGCCTTGGGCCCTCGGCTGATGAAATGCTCGGAAACCCGGAGGGCACAGTTCGACCAGGGGTACACCCCCCTCTGTGCCCAACCAGGTCTCCGTAATGCCCGTAAAGTCCGCGGACTCCCTCTGAATAAGATCACAAATCAAGGGAGCCTTATTTACCACGGACCGGGCATTGCACAGCACCAGCCGAAGACCCAAGCTCTGAGGATCTTGGCCATCCGGGGAACGAGTAAGGACTGAGGGGCCGGAGCATGTGATCGCTTTTAAACATCGAGCACGTGCTCCCAAAGAACGATACGGCCCCTTGCCTCCACCATATCTGCCTCTCCCACTTACCATACCAATGGAATAACACTCTACGCTCTGAACATCCCCCTCCCCCCTGTCTTCGGACCAGATGGAATAGTGCCGTGAGCACGCACTGGGACTGGACATACCCTCCTGACAGGCTTCTCCCCTACCGTCAATCCCTCCCCTTAACCCCCGATGGATTACCCCCATTACCTGACCTTATCCTCCCACCCCTTAAAAATTCCCTATCTAAAAAACCCCACAGGTTCTTTTTTTTCGCATGCCACCTCTGTGGGTCCCAAAACCTGTCATAGAGGCCGGCCCTCGATAATGTGGAGGGCCATTCCTGTGAGGCGGGAGCACTTCGCAGGTGCAAGAGTTCACAAGAGGAGTAGTGCATAGCAACTGAAGATAAAATCGGCGATAAGGGGTCCATCTCCGAGTGGCAAGAATAATGACAAAGTGATGTTAGTCCAGAATGATGGTAATCCTGAATAGGGCAGGCATAGAATGATGACAGTGATGGTAGTCCAGAATGATAGTCGTCCCGAATGAGGACAGGCATAGAATGGAAGACAAAGGTGATCTGTCGGATGCCTAATACAAACATCCTGGAGTAAGAAGTGGGGGGTGCTCCGGTCGTAAGCAATGTCGGCCTCCGTCCCCCAAACAAATCTACTGCCTCTTCCAAAAGTCCCAATAGGATCAACAATGGCCAAAGAATCCCAAAAGGCCGAAAAGAGGTATAACTGATGTTAAACTGTCGAGGGGGGACTACAAGGAAATAAATCCGGAATACCTCCATCGCCCCCACCCCCTGTCCTCCAACCACCACCTCCAAACAAGGTCAGAAAGTACAATCCAGGGGTCCCTCCAACTCCATCACCCCCTAGTACATCCTCACCAATTCCGGAGGCCAGGTCTCTCCAAACCTCTCCGTCCAAGAGGCCAGGCCTGTCCAGCAGGCTGAACCTCTCCGAGAGGCTGGAGGATATGAAGGACACCAAGATCGTAATCTGGCAGCAGGGAGAGGCCATGGACGACGTGGCAGAAGACAGATGGAACATCTCCGCTGTCGATATCGCCCAGATCAGAGCAGAAGAACCCGGACCCGAACAGCATAGCACAGCCAGGACGCCAAGACGCCAAGATGTAAATACCAGGAAGCAGACCAGCAACGAGAGACCAAATCCCGAAGAGTAGATTGAGGGAACCGGCTGAAAAATCGGCCGAAAAAACGCCGAGTTATATGCTTAGCTTTGGAAGGATCCTATGATACTCACAACAAAAGATAGTTGTTAATAGTTAATAAAGATGACAAAAGTGGCTAAATTAATGGCCCTCATGTGAGAAAATTCATTGAAGAAATTCATCTATAATTGGAAGGCCTTTGTGGATTTTTTGCAGGAGATGGTGAAAAATCAGATTTTGACATATGTATTGAGGATAACATTTGAAAAGGGAAACATAATTTTTTCTCCCTTTTATTTTTGGGGAAATGGACATTTTATTATTGTCTTAAACTAAGAGTCAAATTATATCCTTGGAAGTCAGAAGTCATTCTTTGTATATATTTGCATTTTTCTTTCTTTTTATTTATACTTTTTCATACTTCTTATTCTCTTTTTACTTTTAACATTTCTCTTGATTGTTAGTTTATGTTGCTTTTTATGTGTATGCTTTGTAAAATATAATAAAATTATTTGACAGAAAAAAGGTGCATAACTGAAAGCTGAGCTTGCTAGAACTCATGCTCAATTTAACTTAAATCAATTTAATTATTGTTATAATTATTATAAATTAATTATAATTAATTTAATTAAACTTAAATCAGTATAAATCAAATGCTTTTAACTTGCCAGCTAAATGAATTTCATATTAGAGCATTGAAAGGACTTGCTGATTATCTGTCTCTACACTTCATTTATGACCAATTCTGGAGATCTGAGGAAGTACCAGACAGGAGCAAGTGCCAGGGTTCCAACTGATGCCCTAATTATTTATTTATTTATTTATTTATTTATTTGCATTTATATCCCGCCCTTCTCCGAAGACTCAGGGCGGCTTACACTATGTTAGCAATAGTCTTCATCCTATTTGTATAATTATATACAAAGTCAACTTATTGCCCCCAACAATCTGGGTCCTCATTTTACCTACCTTATAAAGGATGGAAGGCTGAGTCAACCTTGGGTCTGGTGGGACTAGAACCTGCAGTAATTGCAAGCAGCTGTGTTAATAACAGACAGACTTAGTCTGCTGAGCCACCAGAGGCCCTTAAATTAAATCATGAGCCTCAAGCCAAGCTTCAAAAGAAATTCAGTTATTTATTATGCGCTTCATGTCGGCACGGACCAAGTGAAGCCAACTCTGATGTCACTTAATTCGCACCCCAGCTCTGACCCTGTTTCCCTCCCCCTCCCCCCGGTGTGTCATATGTCACATTCTCCAACGAAGCAATTTTGTGGGTTGTAGAGATCTCTCCCTCCAACCACTGTGGGTCTGTATGGATATGACCTTGACATGGCTGGCTGGAACGTGCTTTGTTTTGACTGAAATGCAAGTTCCTTAATGCAGCTGCAATGTTCGATTCCCCATCCCCCTGCCTATGGCAACTCAAGAGCAGGTCAGGAATGCTTGCAAGTTGACATTTGGCTTCCCTCATTTCCTGAAGGTGACCTGTGCAAGGCAAAAACAGTTTGAGTACAGGGGCCGTGATAGCTCAGGCTGTAAGAAGCCTGTTATTAGAACACAGCAGCCTGCAATTACTGCAGGTTCAAGACCAGCCCAAGGTTGACTCAGCCTTCCATCCTTTATAAGGTAGGTAAAATGAGGACCCAGATTGTTGGGTGGGCAATAAGTTGACTTTGTAAATATACAAATAGAATGAGACTATTGCCTTATACACTGTAAGCTGCCCTGAGTCTTCGGAGAAGAGCGGGATATAAGTGTAAATAAAATTAAAAAAAATACAGCTGTCTATACTACAAGTCTGTAGTATAGACAGTTGTATACGACACCAGGTATACTGTAACAAGTCCATACAGTTGCGCAGTAAAACATAGAAGCAATCCTCCTTACTTATTCACACAGGACAATCTCTCTCCAGCTCACATCCCCCACCCAAATGCCAACCTCCCCCCCCCCGATAGCAAGCAAGCATCATAGAGGCTGACATTTGGCCCTTCTGCAGGAGAAGTGTTAGCCCTGGAAGAAAACATACGACAAAATAGACAAAATAGTAACAACCCAATATATAAGATATTCTACAGTAAGAGGACTAAGGCTTATCAGGATACTTAGTGTGAAACAGTTGTAAAAGTTTTGGTGCTCTGACATCTCGCTCATTCCCTCATTCAGATTGAGAAGGTGGAAAATGTTTCCAGGCAACCAGATACTGTACTTTCCCCCTATGTTTCCTTGAGTCAAGGATCTCTGACCTTGAAATGCTGCTCACCTTTTTTGAGCAGGGGTATAGGAGGAGTAGGTTGATCTGGTTGGAGAGAGGAGGTATGTTCAGGTTTCAATAAGCTAACGTGAAACACAGGATGGATCCTTCTAAGGGTGTTTGGTAACTTTAGCTGAACTGTGACCAGGTTGACAATCCTGACAATAGGGAAAGGGTCCACATACTTAGGCCCTAATTTCTTTGACTTCTGGGTAGTCTGTAAGTACTTAGTGGACAAGAAAACCTTATCCCCAACTTGGTAATCTTTTGGCATAGCTCTTCTCTTGTCAGCATATTTCTTATGTGCTTGATGAGCCTCCTCTAATACCTTACGAGTAACAGGCCAGATAAACTGAAGCTGCTCGATCCACTCCACCAATGAAGGGATTTGTGGCTTCTCTTGCGGCAGCTCTGGAATGGGTACAAAATCATGACAGAAACCACTTTGAATGGGGTGAAACCGGTGCCACTATGGATGGACTTATTATAAGCGACCTCTGCAAAAGGCAATAAGTCGGTCCAGTTCTCTTGTTGATAATTTACGTAACATCTGAGGTACTGCTCTAGAACTGAGTTAGTGCTTTCACAGGCTCTGTTAGTTTGAGGGTGGTGGGCAGAGCTTAGGCCTTGGGCAGAGCCTAATACCTTCAGGAACTCCCTCCAGAAGAGGGAGGTGAATTGTACCCCCCTATCCAAAATAATACATACAGCAACCCCGTGTAACCTAAACAGTTTAGCTAGCATTTTTGCTGAGGGAATCTTAGAACAGGGTACAAAATACACTTGCTTGGAAAATAAGTCAGTGATCACCCAAATGACCATATTTCCCCCACTCTTAGACAGCTCAATGATAAAGGCATGGATATTTCCTTCCATGAAGCATTAGGGCTAGCAACATTCTGGAGTAATCCAGGTGGTTTTCCAGGTGGCCTCTTTGCTGAAGCACACATAGGACAGCTAGCGACATAGGCCTCTATGTCCTTTTTCAAAGAAGGCCACCAAAACTGCTGTTTAACTAAGTGTAACATTTTCGTGAACCCAAAGTGTCCAGCAGCTTTCAAATCATGGTCCTGTTGTAATACAACTCCCTAAGGCTGGCAGGGACGTGCAACTTAGCTCCCACCCATGCAAGGCCATCATGAACTGTACATTCGTTTGAGTGTGATATAAACCAGTCATCAGTTTTTAGTGCTGCTTTAGCCACTCAATTAAATCAGTGGATAGGTCCAGGTTCACCTTTCCCTGGGTTCTGGTGACCCTGGGAGCAACCAATTGCTTGGAGGGGATAACTGGGCGAATTACTTCTGGCCATTATACTGGGACAATCTAGATAGGGCATCTGCCATGAAGTTCTTACCCTCAGGAAAGTAGCATAGAGTAGGGGTGAAATCCATTTTACCCCCTACCAGTTCTGTGGGCATGGCTTGGTTGGTATGGTGTGGCTTGATGGGCCTAGATTGGTAGGCCTAGATTGGTAGAAAGATATTGCAAAAGCTCCATTCCCACCCCACTCTATACCAGCCATAGGTGGTATTTTCTGGTTCTCTGAACTACTCAAAATTTCCACTACCGTTCTCCGAACTGCTCAAAATTCCCAGTACCAGTTCTCCAGAACCTGTTAGAACCTGCTGGATTTCACCCCTGGCATAGAGAGAATTTAAATTAATTAAAGTGTTGTGCCCAAAAAACTTGCTTGGGTGACAACCTACGGGGTGTTTTTAGGGCCTCTAGGTTCTTATGATCTATCCACACCTCAAAAGGTGTTTTGCCCCTTTGAAGAAATGCCTCCAGGTTAGTAGGGCCCACTGGACAGCAAAAGCTTCCTTTGCCCAAATTGCCCACCTTCCTTTCAGTTTCAGTTAATTTATGGGAGGTGTAGATGCAGGGTTGTAGAGTTCCAGCAGCTTTTGCTTGAAGTAGTACTGCCCCAAAGACACGCCACTGGCGTCAGCTTGGACTACGAAAGGGGCCTCCATGTCAGGATGCTTAAGGATAGGCTCAGCTACAAACAATCGTTTCAGTTTCTCAAAAGCTGCCTGGCACTCCATGGTCCACTCGAGGCAAGGCTTCGGCTTTGCTTCTTCCTTTGTTTTTAGGAGCTTGGTAATCGGCAATGCAATTTTTGCAAATGAGGGAATGAATTGTTGATCAAAGTTGGCAAAGCCTAAAAAGCTTCGCAGCTGCTTGTGGGTGCATGAAGGCGTCCACTCTAAGACTGCCCAGACTTTCTCATTCTAAGATCTGCCCAGGATCCATTTCAATACCCTCATGCAATATGTGGTAACCCAGATAGTCAATTTTACTCTGGTGGAACTGCACTTTGACAATTTGACATATAGCTCAGCAGCCCTGAGTTTTTTCAGGACTGACTGTACTATTTTCACATGTTCGTCCATGGTCTCAGTGTAAATAAGAATGTCATCTAGATAGACTAGGATCCCCTTGTAAAGATGTTCATGTAGCACCTCATTAATAAATCAAATGAACACCGCCGGTGCCCCCTGTAACCCAAACGGAAGCACCCTAAACTGGACACAACCCAAAGGGGAATTGAAGGAAGTTTTCCATTTGTCCCCTTCCTTAATTCGAACTCTATAGTAAACCTCTCTCAAGTCCAGCTTAGTGAAAATCTTCCCCTTGGCCAGATGAGCTAACATGTCCTTCATACGGGGTAATGGGTAAGCATTTTCTGTGCAAATGGTGTTAAAGTTTTTATAATCCATACACAGGTGAAGAGAGCCATCTTTTTTTCCCCCCAGAACAGCACCAGGGCGGCCACTCGTGGCCTAGTTGGTTGGATGAAACCTGTTTCAGGATTTTATCAATAAAGTTTCACAAAGCTCCTTCGTGGCTTTGGCCATGCAGAAGGGTTTTCCCCCTTCCTTCCCCTGCTGGGTGGAGCGGATGCACAATAAACCCTTCCCCCAATTCACATGGTTCCATTTCCAGAGCCAGGGTAGTCCGAGCAAGAGGGGTTGTTCCATTCCAGAGGCTATGATAAAATTCAAAGTCTCTCAGTGGTCCCCCATCCACATCTTAACTGGTTTGGTCAAAAAGTGGGCTGTCCCCCTCCCCAGCTACTGACCCATCCAACTGGCAAAATGCTACGGGCATTTTCATTGTCCTCAGTCTCAGTCCCATTTTTTCCATCACCTCTGGCTGATTATACACCTAGTACACCCAGAGTCCAAAAGGGCTAGCATCTTCCCCTGGGTGCTGGATGATTGCACCGTTAACTCCACTGGAATGGTCATGGGACCCATGTGCTGACTTACCAGGGGATCATTGTTGGTGTCAGTTTCACCCTGCGGTGGTCGGAGCTCCCAACTCCTCCAGGCCTGGAGGAGCAAACTCTATGATTTCCACAACTTTCAGGGCCGTTTTGTGGTTCTTGGCTGGTGGCGTCTCAGCTTTCTTCTCTCTAGCTGGTGTCAGCATGGAGCCAGGTTTGGAGAAACAATTAGCAGCTCAGTGCCCCTCCTTCCCACATCTGAAGCATGCAGTGGACCTGGGCTTGGATGCTGGCCCCCCTTTGGCAGCTCTAGGGGTCTCTTTTGGAGTGGAGGGGGAAGGCTTGTTTCAGCTGCAGCCCCTCCAGTACCGATCTCTGGCCTGGTCCATTTTCACATCAGCCACCAACATACCAGCATTGCAGATCTCGAGGGAGGGGGGCTTTGAGAACAATAGCCTTGGTAAATGTCCTCATTGAGGCCATCCTTGTAGCATTCCACCAGTGCCTCTGGGGACCACCCCCTCATGTGGAAAACCAGCAGGCAAAATTCCTGGACGTATTCAGCCACCGATCTCCTCCCATCGGTTAGGGTTTTTATCCTGGTTCTAGCCTTTCATTCAGCCAGGGGGTCATCAAAACGCACTCAGAGGGCCATCATAAACAAGTCATAATCCCTCAGCAGTGGGGAATCCTCATTATGAAGGGCCACCATCCACTCAGCTGCGGTCCCCTCCAGGGCAATGGTGACACACCTCATTTTTGCTACCTCTGAGGTAAAATCCTCCCTGTACTCCTGCATATGATTCCAAACATGGGCTAGGAAGAATCCCAAAGCCTTGGGATCTCCTCCGCATTTTACTCCTGAGGAACCTTTGGAATTCAGTGCCTCCAGGGGATTACCTCTGGGGGGGGCTGCAGCTGCTGCTTGAAAACCCAGATGAGGAATCTCATCTGGGTTTTCAGGGGCTCCGGCTCCTCTCCCCCCAGTTGCTCAGCTTCCTTATGCACAGGTAAGGCATACCTTTCAAGAGCTTCATGCAGGAGATGCAGGGCCTGAGGGAGGCACTGGCTGCAGCCTTGGTCTTATTCTCCTTCTCGTGGGAGGAGAAGGGGGGCTGCATTCCCATCTGCATCTCCTCACTTCAAAGGGCTCAGTTGAAACCCCCCTCTCTTTTGGGCGGCACGACAGCCCCTCATCACGAAGGGTAGTTTGGTCAAATTCCTCCCTCAGCTGCTCTGTGGATCTCCCCAAGGGCTCCATCAGGGTTTTGGGGAGTCTGGCCTGTGCCCAGTCCCTTATCCATTCCACTCTTCCTAGCTTGCTCAGGGTTTTCCCCCAGCCCTGGGCTAGGGTGTGGGAACTCAACCTCAGCTGCTTTAGAGACTTCTTTCCACCAATACTCATTCTTTTTCATTTCAGTCGCTGGGGCAGGCGTCTCGGCTATCTCAGCTTTGATGGGTGGGGAGAGATGAACTCTGGTTCTGATTGGATTGCTGGGTCCTGGAAGTCCTAGGTCCTGGGTGGAGGCAAGTTCTGCCTTTTTCTGGGTCACCTGGAACAGGCTCTCTTCAGATAGTCCACCCTCTGCCATGGTAGCCTGAGTTTCTCTCCACGTACCCCAGGTGTCAGAGTGACTGGAGAGCCCGGAGCACAGGAATCCCGGTTGTTTTGATTAGTTTTGAAAGAGTTGGCTTGCTGTCAGGGTTCTGACTGATGCCCTAATTAAATTGAGCCTCAAGCCAAGCTTCAAAAGAAGTTTTGTTGTGGCCCGCCAGACTCGGACAATGAGGAGATTTTGGAGGAACTTGGGCCAGTTCTGTAGTCTGGGGAAGGCTCTGATGGATGCTCTATGTCAGATGTAGTGATAGAGCCAGGGCCGTCCGATATTTGCCAGCCACCGGAGAGGCAGCTGCATTTGGAGACTGAGATGAGTGAGGAGGAAGAACAGCTGGAGGATAAGGAGTTGACTTGGGAAGCAAACCACACATGGATACTGAATGGCTCCTCCCTGGTTGGGAAATAAATAAGAGGAAAGGGGAGTGGTTGTCGTAGGAGACAACAGCTTATATTTCTGGAGATTTTTCTCATTGTGTTTTGTGCATCAAAGACTGCTTTCCAGAACTTAATTTGCAGACCTTTGACTGGGAGCTCATGGCCTTGAAATTATCACTGAGAACTGGTAAAGTCTTGTTGCTGCCATTAACTCACTGCAGGACTCTTGTCTGGATTTTTCAATGGGTAAATGCAATTAATTCACAAGAAGTAAATAAAGAGGGGGGTTTCGTGACAAGGGGTCTGTTTCTTGCTTCTGCTAAGGCTGGGTCAAAACAGTTATTTATTAGGAGCTTCATGTCGGCTCGGACCAAATGAAGCCAACTCTGACCTCACTTAATTCACGGCCCGGCTCTGACCCTACTTCCCCCTCCCACAAGGTGTGTCATCAGTCACATTATCCAATGAAGCAATTTTGCAGGTTGTAGAAATCCCTCCCTCCGGCCACTGTGGGTCTGCATGGATATGACCTTGAAGTGACCAGCTGGTATGTGCTTTGTTTTGATTGAAGTGCAAGTTCCTCAATGCAGCTGTGATGTTTTGATTCTCCATCCCCTTGCCTATCGCAACTCAAGGGCAAGTCAGGAATGCTTCATGAGTTGACAGCAAGGTCTACTTCATCAGATCTCCAGAATTTGTCAAAGGGACAAAGGAGGATCCCAGGAAATACAAACCAGTCTGTCAACATTAATGTCTGAGGGTTCTTGAACAGATCACTAAGAGCCATAAGCATCTTGGACAATAAAGCAACCTTGCCCCCCACCTTTTTTTTGGGATCAGTTGAATTGTGGGAATGCTATAGATGTAAAATGTCTAGATTTACCAAAGACTGATAAAGTATCCCATGATATTCTGATTAGCAAGCTAATTAGCTAAATGTATATACAGTAAGTGCAGGGATGAAATGCTCCCGGTTAGGACTGGATCGCCCGATCCGGTAGTGATGGCGGCTGATGGTTTGGAGAATCGGTAGCAAAAATCCCTGGCCCCGCCCCCTGCCCCTGCTGAGCTGTGCCATCATCAGAGGGTTTTTTTTTTTACTTTTAAAAGCATTTTTTCTTCAGCCGAAAAAATGTCTTTAAAAGTAAAAAAAAAGCCTTTGATGATCCTGCAGTTCAGCTGGGATTGTCAGAACCCTTTAAACTCTTTTTTTAACAACCTCTTCGGCCGAAGAGGTTGTAAAAAAAAAAAGTTTTAAAAGGCTCCTCTGGTGATCCCAGCTGAGTTGCCTCATCACCAGAACCTTTAAAAAACATGTTTTCTACAAGCTCTTCGGCCGATTGTTAAAAACAATCCTTTTAAGAGGTTCTGGGCTGCAGTCAGGCAACTTCAGCTGGGATCGTCAGAGGAGCTTTTTAAAATCTTTTTTTCCTCTGACGATCCCAGATGAGTTTCCTGATCGTCACAGGCTTTTAAAATCATTTTTAAAGAACCTCTTACAACAGCCCCAGCCCATGCCCACCCAATGCCCTGTCCTCACTTACTTAATTGCTGCTTATTTGTTTTGCTTCGGCTGCTGCAATCAGTTGCATCAGCTAACAACTGAATCTGCCTGCGTGCAATCCATCTCCTCGGTGAGCAACTCAATCTGCCTGCCTCCAATTGGGTAAGTAAACTATTAAAAAATAGTTAATTGGGTGAACTAGAAGCAATAGTACATGGGGGTAGGTATGACATAGTTGCCATTACAGAAACCTGGTGGGACGAAACCCATGCCTAGAATGTACTGATGGATGTATACAAATTGTCCAAAATAAACAGATCTACAAATAGAGGAGGTGGAGTTGTATTATATGTGAGAGATCACTACATATCTACAAAAATGCACCTGATCAAAGATAAAACCCCTCCCAAATATATATGGGTCAATATAAAAGAGGGGAAAAGTGACAATGCCATAGGTGTATATTACAGATCACCCAACCAATCAGAAGAAATAGATGAACGCTTTGCCAACCAGTTAACAAATGTTTATAGGAAACATACCACAGTAGTAATGGGAGACTTAACTACCCAGATATCAATTGGGAGACAAACTCTGCAGCGAGTGGGAGATCAAACAAATTCCTAATCAACCTAACTGACAACTTTGCCATCCAAAAGGGTACTAAAAATACAGCTATACTGGACCTAATTCTTACTACTATAATAGAGAAGAAGTGATAGAAAAAAATGAAGTCCAGTGCAATACCACTGAAAAAGAAAAACAAGAAATTCAGAAAGAAACCATCATGGTGGCACAAAGATCTGAGAAACTGAAAGACAAAAAGGACAAGCACAGAAAATGGAAAGAGGGACACATAACTAAGGCTAATTATCAGCAGATAGCCAGAACATGCAAAGATGGTCAGGAAAGCAAAGGCTCTGAACAAACCAAGGCTTGCTACAAAAGTCAAAGATAATAAAAAGCTTATATCAACAAAAGTGAAGGAAACAGTCGGTCCACTAAAGAGAGAAGATGGCAAGGAAGTAACAGGCAATAGGGAGAAAGCAGAGCTGCTTAACTCATTCTTTGCATCAGTCTTCAGGCAAAAAGAAATTGTAGCCCAATGTATCCCAAAAGCTACTGTAAAACACAAACTATAAATAAAAATTAAAGTAAGCAAGAAAATGGTAAGAGAACACCTAACTGTCCTTGACTAACATAAATCACTGGGACCTGACAGATTCCAGAGTTCTGAAGGAGCTGGTAAATGTTATCTCAGAACCACTGTACCAAATCTTTCAAAAATCCTGGAGCACTGTGAAGTATCTGAGGACTGGAAAAGGGCTGATGTGGTTCCCATCTTCAAGAAAGGGGGGAAAACAGACCCAGGAAACTACAGACCAATCAGCCTAACATCAACACTTGGGAAGAGCCTGAAAAAGATCATCAAAAAACAGATCCGTGAACAACTAGAAACAAAGTTATAACTAGTAGTCAGCATGGGTTTGTTAAAAACAGATCATGCTAAGCCAATCTTATTTCATTCTTCAATAAAGTGACTAAATTAATAGATGCTGTGGACATAATAAACTTAGATTTCAGTAAGGCATTTGACAAAGTAGACCACAACCTACTTCTTGGGAAGTTTGAAAAATGTAGGATAGGCAACATCACCATCAGATGGATTTGTAGCTGGCTGACAAACCATACTCAATGAGTAGTCCTTAATGGTACTATATCCACATGGAGAGAAGTAAGCATTGGGATACCACAAGATTCCATCTTAGACCCATTACTCTTCAATATCTTTATAAATGAATTAGATGAGGGAATAGAAGGGGAACTCATCAAATTTGCAGATGATACTAAGCTGGCAGGAATAGCCAACACCGCAGAAGACAAACTCAGGATCCAAAAAGATCTTGACAAACTTGAGCAATAGGCCCTATCCAATAAAACAAATTTTAATGTGGAGAAAACCAAAACTTTACATATAAGCAGGAAAAACCAAAGATACAAGTACAGATTAGGTGAAATCTGGTTGAAAAACAGTAACTTTGAGAGGGACCTTGAAGTCCTAGTGGATGATCACTTGAAAATGAGCCAGCAGTGTATAGCAGTAGCAGTGGTGGGTTGTTCCTGGTTCACATCGGTTCCCGAGAACTGGTAGTAAAAAATTGTCTGATCAAAGGCCTGGAGACTAAACCATATGAGGAATGGCTGCAGGTTTTGGGTCTAGCTAGTCTAAAGAAAAGAAGAATTTGGGGGTTACATGATAACAGTATTCCAGTATTTGAGAGGCCGCCACAAAGAATAGGGGGTCAAATTATTCTCCAAAGTACCAGAGGGCAGGACAAGAAACAATGGATGGAAACTAATCAAAGAGAGAAGCAACCTGGAATTAAGGAGAAACTTCCTAATAGTGAGGACAATTAACCACTGGAACAGCTTGCCTTCAAAAATCGTGGGCGCTCCATCACTGGAGGTTTTAAAGAAGAGACTAGACAGTCACTTGTTTGAGATGGTACATAAGTTCTCCTGCTTGAGCAGGAGGCTGGACTAGAAAACCTCCAAGGTCCCTTCCAGCTCTATTCTATTCTATTCTATTCTATTCTATTCTATTCTATTCTATTCTATTCTATTCTATTCTATTCTATTCTATTCTATTCTAAATTCCATGCTAGAGGAAAGGCCATCTACAAAAAATGTTGGAAGCTGCCTTGTAACCACAGACTCTGCATAAAGTTGGCACTGGTTCCATTTTATGGAGACTCAGCCTTTCTCCCAGGGAGACATATTCAAGATCTATCTTTCAAGAATCTGGGTCTGAAAATTCTCCAGCTGACTGTCCAGGCTCCTATCATAGTAGCATCCTGATAACCAACAAGGAAGGCATTGTCTTGGGCATAAGTTTCTGCCAATTCCCCACTGCTGCTGGCTAGGTGGCCTTTTTGTGGCACTCAGAAGAGTGGGCCCGTTATTGGTGCCTTTTCTTGTGCTTCTTTTCTGGAGACCTTCTGTGGCTATGTTGCCTGCCTTCTATTCTATTCTATTCTATTCTATTCTATTCTATTCTATTCTATTCTATTCTATTCTATTCTATTCTATTCTATTCTATTCTATTCTAAATTCCATGCTAGAGGAAAGGCCATCTACAAAAAATGTTGGAAGCTGCCTTGTAACCACAGACTTGGCACTGGTTGCCATTTTATGGAGACTCAGCCTTTCTCCCAGGGAGACGTATTCAAGATCTATCTTTCAAGAATCTGGGTCTGAAAATTCTCCAGCTGACTGTCCAGGCTCCTATCATAGTAGCATCCTGATAACCAACAAGGAAGGCATTGTCTTGGGCATAAGTTTCTGCCAATTCCCCACTGCTGCTGGCTAGGTGGCCTTTTTGTGGCACTCAGAAGAGTGGGCCCGTTATTGGTGCCTTTTCTTGTGCTTCTTTTCTGGAGACCTTCTGTGGCTATGTTGCCTGCCTTCTATTTCTCAGCTTTTCAGGTTGTGCTATCTTTCTTTGGAGGTCTGCCACTAATAAGAATTTTTTAAAATGAGAGTCTCAGGACTCTCAGGAATTGTAGTTGCTCATCCACTGCAAAATCAAACCCACCAAAGTTCTCTTTCTGCCTTTTTGCTCTATAGAAGAAGCAATGCACCCCAAATGTCTTTCTGAAGATCCAGGATTCAGTTATTCAGCACAACTCAGGAGAAGAATTGAGGCTGGCAATATTATTATTATTATTATTATTATTATTATTATTATTATTATTATTATTATTATTATTATTATTATTATTATTATTATTGGACTGGGATGGAAGGAGGTTGAAGCATTTTCTGATTCAGGTGAAGGGATACCATTTGTGTTTGATGAGGCAAAACCAGGGCAAAATTGTCTATCCTGTTAGAAAGTTCCAAGAATGCAGATGCAGACTTAAAGTCCCCCTGTCCAGTCCCCAGAATCAGGGGTGAAATGCTCCCAGTTCGGACTGGCTCACGAGAACCGGTAGTGATGGCGGCTGCTGGTTCGGAGGACGGTAGCAAAAATCCCTGCCCACCCCCCTCCCCCCGCCTCTGCTGAGCCACACCATCAGCAGAGGGTTTTTGTTTTTTTACTTTTAAAAGCCAGTTTTTCTTCAGCCGAAAACAGCCTTTAAAAATAAAAAAAAGCCTTTGAGGATCCCGCCCCTCAGCTGAGATTGGCAGAGTCTTTAAACTTTAAAAAAAATGTTAAAGTCTCCTCTGGTGATCTCACCTGAGTTCCTCATCAGCAGAACCTTACTTGTACTCTACTTACTTGTAGAGATTCTAAGGCACTTACCTGAACACATGGCTTTTTTCCCGGCCCAAAAGCCCCAGTTTCACTTTCAGCCCAGACAGAATCAATTGCTTAGCTAATCTATTTCCTCAGTGATCAACTAATGCTGGCTGGCTTTGCTGGCTGAGGAACTCTGGGAATTGAAGTCCACAATAAAATAAAATAAAATAATAAAATAAAATATTTGTACAGCTTTGGTGTGTTTCTGTAGTGTTTCACTCTAACTACACAAACACACAAAATCTCAGAAAGCTGTATGTGGCATTGTGTGTGTGTGTGTGTGAGTTGTGTGTGTATAAAGTGTGAAAGTTGGTTTTTGAGCTTTTTGTGGCTGTGTGAAGTGCAGCTGCTTTTACATTGTGTGTGAGTCAGTTGTGTTGTGTTGGGCTGTGTGTGTGTAAAGTGTGAAAGTTGGTTTTTGGTACCTCTTATTGTTTATATACTTTGTTTATTATTTTTATTATTTATTGTTATTGGCCACGCCCACCCAGTCATCTGACCACCAAGCCACACCCACAGACAATTTTTAGATTTCACCCCTGCCCAGAATCCTAGACCTTAGTGGGCATCCCCAATCAGTGGGCACTGCTCTGCCCACAGCCAGGAATGGCTGGAAGTCTCCAGCTCTGGTATTGGAAGGAGCTGTGCAGGAGACCAAGAAGGGAGCAGGACTTTTCTTTCTATTGCCAGGTGCTACTGAAGCAGAATAATTAGATGTGTGTGCGAGGGTCAGAACTGATGGGAGCTGATATAAATTCATAGCATCAAATGGCATGAAAATGTTGTCAATTACTGTAAAGCAAAAAAATCCGGGATTGAATTTTCCACAACATGTTTAATACAGTCTTCCTACGGATGCTCAGATAAAAGTCTCCAAAATGTCAGAGAGCCAGAACTGATTTTGGAGGCATCGCATCCATTGAAAGGGGAACATTTTCTTTAAACTGCTTATTAATCTAACCTTGCCTTCTGCATTTTTCCATGTGAATCTTTCCCTTCAGTCTTTACAAATCAGGGAAATGTCACCCCTTGATTTACTGACAAAGCCGATGAGTGACATAATTTACCTCGCATGAGATCAGTTCATCAAACTGAGGAGCGCTTTAGTGGCCATAAAATCCTTGGCATTAGATACAATTGCGCCTGCTTAAAATGCAAAGGGGGTAACCTACATTTTGAAAATGCGGTAAAGGAGAACAAGAAACGATGCCAAGATGAAAATTTATGAGGCACAAAGAGCCTGCATATGAATTTAGCAATTGCGGAGTGGGGTGGTGGAGCTGGCATGGAAAGCCATCTCCTGCTCTCCAATTTCCAGAGGGCCTCCATGGACAGAAGCGGCTTCTTCCTGGGAATTATCCAGCAGGGGGCAAATGGTGGCATCCCTGTGGCTGCTCTACCTGGCCACCACTGTGTAGGTTCTTCAAAACCCCAGGGCTCCCCACATGCTTGCCTTGTTAGCGGGAGGTGGGGAGAAGAAAGCTTCCCTCCAGAGCAAGGAGCAAGAAGGAGAGGAGAGAGAGAAGATCCCCACCAACTTGTCCTCCACTGTGACGAGACTTCTTCCCGGGAGTCTTACTACAATTCTGGAGGCAGCTGGCGGCTCCTGTAAGATTCCCTTCAGAGAGGTGTACAAATGTGTTCTTTGTCTCTACCAATTCAGAATTTCCTAAATCCCTCATGGAATCCTTCCCATTGACGGTTCTGTCTTTGTAACACAGAAAGGAGGAGTTGGGGGGAAGGCAGGAATGTGTGTGGGTATGAATTCCCACCTTTCCCAGCCTCCTATTCTACATTTATAGAATATTATGTTTCCTTTAAAGATAAGGGCTGAGGAGCAGGTGATTTGATCATGTTTGCAAAGCATCCTGCAATTCGTATTTCTAAAATTGTAGGCAGGTGTTTCTATAAGAAGGTGTAGCATAAATATGCCACAATAAAAACTTTACAGGGAGACCCTGAGCCTTCATCTGGCATTTGTCCTGAGCCAGTTTCGGAACTGAGATGTCGCAGTGATAAGAAGCATTTTGCATGTATCCGGTTTCCTTTCCAAATGTACGTTTGAAGAAAAATGCATGCTTTTATCTGGTTTCAAAGTACCCATGGTTTTGTCTGTCTGGTTAGCAACCATGCTGGGTTGTTTTAAAAATAAACAGTATTTGCGGGAGAAACCTCTCAATTTTCACTGGGATCACAATACAGAGCAAAGCTATTGTTCTCTCTCCAACCATAATCTTGATTAAAATTGCGGAGATTCTCAGGGTGGCAATTTACATCGACTGGAGGTGCCAAGCTGTTCAGGGGCTTTCCATCAAGATTGCATGGGAAGGAAGGTAATTTTTTTTGGAAGTTTCCCCTTTTTATTTTAATAATGTAAGTACTGTCTCCCATTTTGAAGGATCTTATTCATTTAATGCAATATCTGCCTAAAACCAAATAGATGTGAATGCCTTAGGGCACAACTACTCATAAGAAATGAAGTTCTTGTAGGCAAATCTGTCTCTTGGGTAAAAGGAAAAGATAGATAGATAGATAGATAGATAGATAGATAGATAGATAGATAGATAGATAGATAGAAAAAGAAAGGAAGGAAGGAAGGAAAGGAGGAAAGAAGGAAGAATGAAAGAACGGACATCTTACTTTACCTTTAGTTGTATTTCTAAATAATTTCCAAGGCTTGCTTAGTTTAGTTCGATTTCCCACCAACTGTGAAAAGTAGCACATCTTGGAAGAAGGTGAATGAAGAGCTTGGTTCTTGGCCAGGTATTATAATGCCCTTTGAGAAGTTATTGACAGATCTTCTGTGGCACAAAGTGGATCCTGCTTAAGTGTCCCTCCCTCCCTTCAGCTCCTCTGACTGCTTAGACCAGTCCTTGCAGTATTCTTGTCAAGATGTTGGGCAGTGGTTGCCCTTGCCACTTTCTTCTTCCCAGGAGTGGGAAATTGGTTCAAAGTCACCCAACTGGCTCTGTGCCGAAGGCTGGGTGCCTGTTCCATCAGTTTCTAGCCCAGTTCCTTAACTGCTAGGCCAAACTGGCTTCCTTGGCATTGCGATACCACGGAGAAAAACAACAGCATTACATTTCAATTTCTTAAGCATGGGCAGAAACAGGGGGGAAAAATGTGCATCCCCAAACCAACCAGTGCTTTACAGTAATGCATTATTGCCAGTTGCCTTCATTACACATCATCAAGATGTAGAAAAAGAGCAGATGAGAAAATGCACCCGGGAAGCAAGATTCCATTTTAGATGCAGGCGAGGGGGGAGGGCAGCTCCAGCAACCAACTCATCGAAAGGCGGCAGCTGCCACTCCAATTTCTGTGATTAAGGCACCAAATTATATGTTCCTGCTGTGGAAAACGGGGAGGGTTGATAAGAGAGGAGGGTGGAGTTCATCTCCGTTATCTGTATTTTGCACACATTCCTCTCAGTTCCAACTTGGTCTTTAATATGAGAGGGTTTTCAATACCCCTCCCCCGCCATTGTTTTCATTTGTTTTACACGCAGCAGTGGTGACAGGTGGGGGTTTATGATTGCACCTGTTTCCCGATCCAGTTTCTCAGCTTGTCAAAATGGACGAAGGTTGAAGGGAGGCAAGAGAGAAGGAAGCTTCTGACATATCTGTAGACGCTTCAGAGAAAGGATTTTGTTGTCTTGGCAAAGACCAACGACAAACACCCCGTAAGAAAGAAAGCACTGATGATCAGGAAAATATTGGGAATATTTTTTAAAATGTAAGCATGTATTATTATGTAACTCGCTTTCAGAATTAATTCTGCCTGGGAAATTTTTTGATGGAAGAATCTTTAAAGCTACTGGGCATATTGTCCAAGTCTTTCAAGTTGAAAGATAACTTTTGTAAATCAGAAATGTTTTCCCCAACTAGCAATTATTGCTTTGATATCCCATTTCTCCCCCGATAAGTGTTTCTTTTGCCATCTGCAGAGAATAATCTATGATTCTCAAGTACAATGATCAGAAATCAAAGAGCAAATGATGTGCTATCCCTGTGCTACATAGTTGAGCAGATTTGGTTCTGTAAGACAAAAGAATTGTCAGGATCAAGTCAGTTGGGACCAGACACAGCGGAGGACTGAGCTGCAATATTGTATAAATGAACTGATGAACATTTCCCCATGCAGTGCTCAAAAATAATCAATCTTGTCAAACAGATTATGTGCAAGATGGCTGAATCCCTTGCTCTTTTGCTGCTGAGTAATTTTGAGGGCTGCCGTTTGAAGGAGAGAGAGAGAGAGCCCTGTTCTGTAAGGCCGCCCCATCTCTGCCACCCTCCCCCCCCAGAAGTCTGTGAGTCTAATGGGTCACGCTGCCTTCCCAGAAGCCATTTCTTGCTCGGCACTGGCACTCGCTCCTTCCTCCTCCTGGGATCGTCTGTCCCAGCAACTCTTCACACGCTTGGCAGATCCGGCATGAAATGTCCTGAAGCTGTGAATTAAGCAGTGAGATGCTGGTGCTGATGCATCTAATGGCATGGAGGACCTGGCACTCTTATCTGAAGACATCAGCGGAGAGTCAGCTTGGCTAGAAAGTTTCAAGCCATTAAACTCAAGGCTTCCTTCCATTATCAGGTTAGCATTGTTGATTAGAAACAGCCTCTTCTTCTCCTCCTGACTAGTGGAGCTCTTTAATGATAGTGCTGCTTTCTCTGCTTCATTTAATCCAGGGGACAGGAAGAGAAGAAAAGTTAACCCTTGCCTGCCTGCCTGCCTGCCTGCTCTGCCAGAAGTTGCAGCTATGAGGTGGATGCCAGGAGGCCTGGGAGCTGGAGCCAGGCATTGGATGCCTCCTGCCATTCTAGGCTACCATGAAGCTCACCAAGAAACCCCCTTCACCGAGCCTCATTCAAATTGCCTTCTGGCCAGCCAGGCCTGGAAGCAGCATCCTCTGAAGGAAGTGAGGATAACTGAGAAGGTGTTTAGCAGCATCGGACCCACTATGATCCTGAGATACTTTGGGGAATTTTCAATTTTTGGCTTGGGGCTTTAAAGGAAGGGCTTCAGGTTGGGAGTGGTTGATATATCAGATGCCACCCACCTACCCTTTCTCATCCTACTCCCTCCCTCCCTATCTTTTGGCTATTGTATTTTGCATTTTTAGATTTTTGTAGCATTTATTTTTAATATTGGAAGCCACCCAAAGTTACCCTGTGATAAGATAGGAAGCCAATAAATTTGATAAATAAATTTGATAAATAAGTCACTTTACAGAGTACGCTTAACTTGTTTAATGAATTACTTACTGACATAGCATATGCAATAAATGTGTCCCTCCCTTTCCTACAGGGCTGCTCAAGTGCCCTTTCCCAAGCCAGCCCCTGTGCTGGACAGGCAGCTCTGCCCCAGGGGAGGATCAAATTGAACAGGGGCGGCATTTCTCCCTCACCGCAGGATCTGCTTTGACTGACCTCTTGGAGTGACTATTACAGGTGCTTGCTGCTTGCCCCAAAGCCCCCAAAGTCTCAAAGGCAGCTATTTGAGCCAACAGAGCTCCTGCCAAAGAGACCTCAGAGTGTCGTGTCCCACTCCTCCTCTGACGGCCGGGTCGGGGAAGTCCGTATCAAGCGTGCCTCTGCAGCTCTGCCAAAGTCCTATCAGAGTCCTCAGGGCAGGCAGGAATCCAAGATGTGACTTCAGCAATCCAGATTAGACTTTGCCTGACTCAGAGAATGCCAGAAAGCAGATCCTTTATATAGGCCATGGGGTGTGGCTCCATGACTCAGCACTTATCCAGGCCTGCCCCTCCCTTCCTTTTGGTGACGTCGCCTCTCCATTCTCCGGAAGCATGGATCTATCCATTGCATCATTTCGTCTCCAGGTGTTGGTAATCGCAGCTCGTGGCTGGCTTCAGGCGTACATGCTATCGGAGGGAGGTTTGTTTGTTCGGTTTGTACGGGCATGGTGCCAGGGCTGGGGGCTGGAGGCATGCTAGGACATTCTTCAGCATTATCAGCATCCAGCAGGAGATAAGAGGGGCCCGGCTGCGGCGGGGGGAACGAGCGAGGCACAACACAGAGATTCTCAGTCATCCAGGTTGTCTTTGTCTCAAATATGCTTTTCCAAAAGGCAACTGCACTTTCTTATTGTTTTTCCTTGAAAACATTTTGCTTCTCATCCAAGAAGCTTCTTCAGTTCAAAAATGAATATCTATTCTTGAAAACCTAAAGAGATGGAGCACCCACAGCCCCAGGAGACAGGCTATTCACACAGCCAGCACTTGGCCTCCCTTCTCTTCTTGAATGACTTTTTCCCTCCACCTCCTGAGTCCCACTTCAAGTGTTGACCTGCCAAACGAATGACAGGATTTTGGTTTAATATGGCTTAGAGGCATCACCTCCAGTGGGTTGCCTCAGCACCCCCTCCCCCCCAGGCAGGCTTACAATTGGTCCTTATTTTGAACATAGAATCATAGGTCTGGAAGGGACTTGGAGGTCTTCTAGTCCAACCCCTTGTTCAAGCAGGAAGCTCTATATCATTCTGGACAAATGGCTGTCCAATCTCTTCTTGAGAACTTCCAGTAATGGAGCAACCACAACTTCTGGAGGCAAGCCATTCCACTGATTAATTGTTCTCATTGTCAGGAAATTTCTTCTTAGTTAGGTTAGATCACTCTTTAATTATTTTCTACCTACTACTTCTTGCTCCGGCCTCTGGAGAGAATAAGTTGACCACCTCTTCTCTATGGAAGCTCCTTAGATATTGGAAGGCTGCTATCATGTCCACTCAAATCCTTCTTTTCATTAGACTAGATATACTTAGTTCCCACAACTGTTCATCATATAGTTTAGCCTCCAGACCCCTAATGATCTTTGCTAGTCTTCCCTGCACATTTCTAGGGTCTCAAAATCTTTTTGATATCATGGTAACCAGTATTCCAAGTGTGTCTCACTAGTGCAGTGTAAAATGGTACTATTATTTCACGTGATCTTGAAACTATCCCTCTATTGATGAACCTAGGACTACATTAGCGTTTTTGGTAGCTATAGCACACTGCTGGCTCATACTTAAGTGGTGATCTACTAGGACTCTAAGATCCTTCTCATAGTTATTGCTCTTGAGTCAGGTACCACCTATTCTATACATGTGCATTTGGTTGTTCTTGTCTATGTACATGACCTTACTTTTCTCACCACTGAATTGCATCTTGTTGGATAGGGTCCAATGCTCACATCTGTCAAGATCATTCTGACTTAAGTCTTAAGTCTATCTTCTAAAGTGTTAACAGTTTCCCTCCAGCTTGCGGTCATCTGCAAATTTGATGAGTTCACCTTCTATCTCTTCATCTAAATCATTTATGAAGATGTTGAAGAGTATTGGGCCTAAGACAGAATGTTGTGGTACCCTACTGCATGTTTCCCTCCATGTAGATGTATCTTCATTGAGGACTACAAACTGAGTGTGGTTGGTCTGCCAATTGCGAATCCATTTAGCCCACCAACTGGTGATCCATCTGGGGTGATGCTGTCTATCTACATTGGTCTCTCTTACCAAGAAGTAGGCTGTGATCTACTTTGTCAAATGCCTTACTGAAGTCCAAGTATTCTATATCCACATTTTTCCGATCCACTAATTTAGTCACTTTATCAAAGAAGATAGTAAGATTTGTTTCACATGATCTAACAAACCCATGCTGGCTTCTAGTAATCCCCTTATTCATTTCTAGATGCACACAAATCTACTGCTTGATTATATTTTTTCAGGATTTTCCCAGATATTGATGTTAGGCTGATTGTTCTATAGCAGGGGTGTCAAACTGGATTTCTTTGAGGGCCAGATGAGCATTGTAGTTCTCCTCTGCGGGTTGGCCGGGAGCGGGGGTGTTCTGTTTCCCTTCCCACAATACTCCCAGCAAAGAGTCAGTCAGAGGCCTCTTTTCTGATTTATTTACATATATATCAATGTCCTGGCTACGTCTACCCACGGGCCTGCCAAGTTTCTGGAGATAACAAGGAAATTACAGATAAGGCCAGAATTACTCACGAATATATTCTTCCCTCCGTTGATACAGATTGCCCGTGCAAATTCATTACTTTGTCCAAGACAAAAAACCAGGAAGTCCCGCCTCCTATTTATAGTCTCTGCAGATGTCACTGCATGACAATTATGACTTGGCTTTGTCCCAACTCTTCCGCTGCTGCGCACGCCGATCACGTCTTCGTAATCTTGCATCACTCCAAAACTGTTCTTGGGGCGTTGCCAAATCAGAAGGAGGCTCCATGGAATCAGGCTTTGCCGGCCCCTCCTCCTCCCTTTGAGTGGGTGCCAGGGAGGGAAAGGGCTCACGAGAAGCAGGGCTGGCCAGGTCTTCTCCCTCACTTTCTGAATCATCCGAGTCCAGGAGTCCGGGTCCAGGAACCTGGGTCACAACACTATCCCTCACCGCAGGGCCCTTCCCCCGGGGCTGACGATCGGGATGCGGTCGGGCTGGGTTCTGCTCATGGAAGGCCTGCACCAGGTCAGGGGCATGAACGTCGGAGGCATCTACCCAGGAGAAATCAGTCCCGTATCCCTTCCACGCGATCAAATATTGGAAACGACCCTTCAGCCAGCGGGAGTCTCGTACGCTGTGGACTTCGTATTCCTCCGATCCGTCCTCGGCGACAGTGACGGGTGCTGTTGGGCACCGAAGGGGACTCGGTGTGGCCTCAGGAACCAGAAGGGACCGGTGAAAAACGGGGTGGATCCGCATGGATCGTGGCAGGGTCAGTCGGTGGGCTACCGGGTTGATGACTGCCTCGACAGGGAACGGGCCGATGAATCGGTGGTCCAACTTCTTTACCGGGCGGTCGGACGGGAGGTGTTTGGTGGAGAGCCACACCCGGTCTCCAACTGCCAGCGGGGGCGTTGCCCGTCGGGAGCGGTCGGCGGACCGTTTGTAGTCCTCCTTTGCCCGATTCAGCTGCTGACGTACCAACTGTTGGACCGCATGCAATTCCGTCAGGAAGGTCTGCGTTTCGGGAACAGGAGAGTCCGGTGGTGCCAGAGGGAAGAGCCGCGGATGGTATCCCACATTGGCAAAGAACGGGGTCATCTGAGTAGAGGTGTGCTGAGAGTTGTTAAAAGCAAACTCCGCCAGGGACAGGTAGTCGGCCCAGTTGTCCTGTTGCTGGTTGATGAAGCAACGGAGATACTGTTCCAGTATACCGATGACCTTCTCTGTACCCCCGTCGGTCTCCGGATGGTGCGATGACGACAGACATACCTGCACCTCCAACGCGGCCATCAGGCTCTTCCAGAAGCGGGCTGTGAACTGAACTCCGCGGTCCGAAACCACCCTGTCCAGCAGACCATGGAGGCGGAAGATGTGCTGCAGAAAGAGACGGGCGTTTTGCGGCTGTGGGCAGTCCAGCGGCATGGGATGAAGTGTGCCATCTTGGTGAGCATGTCCACCACCACCAGCACCGTGGTGAACCCAGAGGACGGCGGCAGGTCTGTCAGGAAGTCCATAGAGATCGCCCCCCAGGGTCTGTCGGGTGTCGGCAAGGGCTGGAGGAGCCCGGGAGGTGCCCCCGTGGCGGTCTTGGCTTGCCGGCACGGTACGCAGGATGTCACGTAGGCATGTATATCATGCCGCACTCGGGGCCACCAAAAGGTCCGTGTCACCAGGTGGAGGGTCTTGAAGAACCCAAAATGTCCTGCTGCAGGGTTGTTGTGGCACTGGGTCATGACGAGGGCTCGGAGTGGTCCTGTGGGCACATATAATCGCCCCCGAAACTTGAGTAAGTCCTCCTCCAAGGTCCAAGGAGACGTGGGGCCCACCTCCGCTCTCCTTTGCTGCGACCAGGCGTCCTGGCGCTGCGCCTCGCACCTGGGCCCGCAAGTCCACTGGCTCCGTGCTGCGGCCAAGGCTTCTGCCGCAGCACTGTCCGTGGAGGAAGGGGGTCCTTGGCGCAGAGGTACTCTGGCTTGCGGGACAGGGCATCTGCCCTCCGGTTGTGACCGCTGGGAATGTAGGTCACGCGGAAGTTGAACCGGGCAAAAAACAACGACCACCGGATCTGCCGCTGGTTCAACTTCCGAGCTGTGGTGAGGTGCTCGAGATTCCGATGGTCCGTTCGGACCTCCACCTGATGTCGGGCCCCCTCCAGATGGTGTCGCCAAGCCTCGAATGCAGCCTTGATAGCCAGCAACTCTTTTTCCCAGATAGTGTAGTTGCGCTCGGAAGGATTGAGTTTCCGGGAGTAGTAAGCGCAGGGAAAAAGTGTGCCGCCATTCGTCGGAGCCTGTAGCAGCACCGCTCCCAGAGCCACATTGGACGCGTCCGTTTCCACCACAAAAGGCCGGAGCGGGTCGGGATGCCTCAGGACGGGTTCCGTGACGAAGGCTTTCTTGAGGGCTGTGAATGCTTCTTGCTGCAGGGGACCCCACCGGAACACAACCTTCTTCCTGAGGAGCTGGGTAAGTGGAGCCGTCAGTGTGGCGAAGCCCGGGATGAAGGTCCGGTAGTAGTTGGCGAAGCCCAGCAGGCGCTGAACATCCTTCACCCGACGAGGGGCTTCCCAGCTACACAAAGCTTCTACTTTACATGGGTCCATGGCTATGCCCTCGGGCGAGATGATATGCCCGAGGAATTTTATGGAAGTCCGGAAGAAGATGCATTTCTCCAGCTTTGCATTGAGTTGTTGCTCCCGCAAGCGTTGCAGAACCAGACCGACGTGTCGAAGGTGGCTTTCCCTGGACCGGGAGTAAATCAGGATGTCGTGCAGGTAGATAACCACGAACCGATCCAACATGTCTCGGAACACGTCGTTCATGAAGTGCTGAAAAACGGCGGGAGCGTTGGTCAACCCAAATGGCATGACAGTGTATTCGTAGTGTCTGTATCGGGTGCCGAATGCCGTCTTCCATTCGTCTCCTTCTCGCATCCGTACCAGGTTGTAGGCCCCCCAGAGATCGAGCTTGGTGAAGATCGTGGCCTCCCGCAACCTCTCCAGTAGCTCCGGGATGAGCGGCAGGGGGTAGCGATTCCGCACCGTAATGGCGTTTAGCCGGCGGTAATCACAGCATAGGCGCAAGTCCCCTGTCTTCTTCACGAAGAGGACCGGGGCCGAGAGAGGGGACTTTGAAGGCCGGATGAACCCTCGGGCCAGGTTTTTGTCCAGGAAGTCCCTGAGGGCGGCCAACTCGGGCTCCGACATGGAAATTACAGATAAGGCCAGAATTACTCACGAATATATTCTTCCCTCCGTTGATACAGATTGCCCGCGCAAATTCATTACTTTGTCCAAGACAAAAAACCAGGAAGTCCCGCCTCCTATTTATAGTCTCTGCAGATGTCACTGCATGACAATTATGACTTGGCTTTGTCCCAACTCTTCCGCTGCTGCGCACGCTGATCACGTCTTTGTAATCTTGCATCACTCCAAAACTGTTCTTGGGGCGTTGCCAAATCAGAAGGAGGCTCCATGGAATCAGGCTTTGCCAGCCCCTCCTCCTCCCTTTGAGTGGGTGCCAGGGAGGGAAAGGGCTCACGAGAAGCAGGGCTGGCCAGGTCTTCTCCCTCACTTTCTGAATCATCCGAGTCCAGGAGTCCGGGTCCAGGAACTTGGGTCACAACAGGGGGGGAGATGGGATGAACACCTCCTGCAGCACCCTGCCAACCAAAGTGGAGCATGTGAGGGCCACGCGTGCCTCCTAGTGCTGCAGAAGGCAGTCCGGGCTGAAAATGGCGCTTAGTGGTGCTGCACGTGGGCCCCCGTGCCTCAGAGGCACCACAGGCCAGTCCTTTGCTATTTCCAGGCCGGCCCAATGGGTCAGATTTAAGCATCCCTGGATTATAGTGTCCAGATCCATTTTTTCCCCTTTTGTAGGTTAGAACCACATCAGATCTTTCTACCAGGGAATTACCAGTCCTTTGGTAGTTCCCTGGTGCTCCAGATCTTTGAAAGGTATTGTTTAGTGGTTCTGGGATCACATCTTCCACTTCCTCCTGTCCTTCTTTTCTGCTGTCAGGTTAGGATTTTTAAAAAGGTCCAAAAGGAATGTAGGTACATACATGGAAACCAACCAGTAACTTTGGTGAACCCCACACTGGGGCATATGCCCTCTCAGTAGCTGAATGGGCTCGTTCAAAAGCCTTTTCAAATAACTAGTGTGAGAATGATAATTTTCAGTTGTGATTGAGTGCCAAAATGAAGACATCCCAAAGAAGTTTTTTGAAACAAAAGCAAAACAAAACAAATATTTTATAGAGCCTTGCAATGATTTTATGAGGCTTCATAGAAATATCTCAAAGGACCTCTTCCAAGAAATACATTTTAAAAACAAAAACAAAAACCCAAACACACAAGACTTTGAGTAGGCATCCACAAAATGGATACAACAACAGTTCCACATTGCTGTTGGCAGGAACCTCACCAAAATTCTTGCCAGCATTCAGTCAGTTGAGAAAGAAACGCAGTGCCATTACTTCTCACAAGCTCCAACCTTAATTCTGGCCAGTGGCAGCCATGTTGGCATCCAAGAGCACATGGAACCCACTGACAGAGGGGAGCCCCTATATTTCTGGGCACATACCCTGCTTTTCTTGAAAAACAGTCCTAATTTTTTACCAATAATAAGGACAATTTTTTCCCTTTTCTCTCTCCTTTTTTCCCAGGAATAATTTGTATCCTGTTCTTTCTTCAGGGAAGAAACATTCATAAGACAGTGTTTTTAAAGTGCTTCATGCCACATTTTAAATATATGACTTTTTAAAGATATTTTTACTGTAACTAAAAGATGTGAATGGTTTTTAAAGAGCTGTATCCCCAGTAGGAAATTGTTTTTCACAATGAAAATGTGGCTGAAAAGCTTTATCCGTAGAAATCAATAAAATCATCCAGAGTCACCTTGTAGGGGACATGGGCAGCATAAAAATTTAATAAATAAGTAAATAAAAATAACCAAGTTCTCAATGAACTTTTTGGCAGAGAAGGAAAAGCACAAAGGCATTACAACTAACAGGCTAACTACTGGAAGGACATTCCTCATTCAGAAGGAGAAGAAACGAAATGAGCATGGAAACTATAGACCCATAGCCAGTTCGCCAATCACATGCAAGCTACATACAATAGGCATAACTGCAAATCAAATCCACAACTATTTAAAAAGAAATGGCTTATTTTCTGTAGAACACAAAAGGTGCTACAGAAATTTGAGTGGAACGAAGGACCAGTTATCGATTGAGAAACTGATTTTCCAGAAAGAGCTGTGGTGGCCCAATGGTTAGAATGCAGTATTGCAGGCTGACTCTGCTCACTGTCAGGAGTTTAATTCTGAACGGCTCAAGGTTGATTTAGCCTTCCATCTTTCTGAGGTCAGTAAAATGAGGACCCAGATTGTCGGGAGCAATATGCTGACTCTGTAAACCACTTAGAGAGGGCTGTAAAGCACTGTGAAGCAGTATATAAGTCTAAATGCTATTGCTAGTACTATTGCTATTTTAAAGAATTTGAAAAAAAAGAACAAATCTGTTTATGGTTAGGATAGACTATAAAAGAGCATTCAATTCTGTTTCACAGAACTAGACTGAGAGATCCAGCTCTGTGAAACAGAAACATGTGAAACATGAGACGACTTCCGGTGTCCGGTGGCAACGGACGTCTGGAAGGCTTCTCCTGCCTCCAGTGTCCGAATCCGGCCGCCGCCGAGGCCCTTAGGGGCCAGGTGTTCCGAAAAGGACACCTGCCGCAGACGGCTGCCAGGGGTCTCCCAGCCGATATACAGGACTGGGGGACCGATGCTGGCGTCTAGGCTCGGCGGGGTTCGGAGGCCACAGGCCGCGGCCATTACTTTGGTCGTCGCCTGGGCGCTGTGCCCGGTGACACGGGCTTTGGATTTATAATTGCAGCAGCCTGGTGGTGAACAGGAGCGGAGAAGAATTGAGGAATGAAGAAGGGAAGGGATATCGGCAAAGCGTGAGTGGAGTATTCCGGAGTCGGGGGTTTTCTCCCCTGCGACTGGAAGAATCTGAATCACTTTGGAGAGAGGAGAACTTAAAATAACAAGATTACGGTTTTGTGGAGCTCTGGAGAGAAGAGGTGATGGAGAAATTTAGGAGGGAGGGTTTGAGGCCCCCTCCTCTGAGAACAATGGTGGCGTCCACCTTCCGCCTTCACTATGAGAATCTTGATGACATCACTTCCCTTCGGCTTCCTGGTTGGTTAACTGTACTCTGGGCTCGTTGCTCCTGTGGGTGGCCCCTGGTGGATCCCGGGGAAATTATAAGAATACTGTGCGTGCCTGAGGATTTTGAAAATTTTTTTTTTAAATGGCAAAGGTCAGAGACCAACTGCTGGAGAAATGGAAGAATTCTGGAAAAGTTATCTAATATGGACAAGAAACTGGATGAAATAAGAGCAGAAATTGTGACTATCCAAAAGGATTTAAAGGATACTCAACAAGTCTCAGCAGAAAATAAGCAGAAAGTGGAAGGTCTGGAGGGTGAGATGCGGGCAGTGCAGAAAAGAGGCGACAAGCAATGCTGTGCTTGGACTACAGATGGATAAAATGTCTTATTTCCTTAGGTTTCAAAATTTGGAAGAAGTGGACCAAGAAGACTTGAGAGATGTTGTGACTAAACTGTTGGGAGAATTTCTTGGGAGAGGTGTTGATTTTATGAATTGGGATGTGGATCGAGTTTATAGAGTTAATTCACAATATGCACGCACGCATGCAGTTCCTAGAGAGGTTCATGTCAAATTTGTGAAAGAGAGAGATGAAATTCTTAGAAAACATAGGAGTGGGGCACTGACTTATAGGGGCAGGAGATAGCCATTCTGAGGCAGATTCCCAGACAGGTACGTGAAATGAGAAAGAAATATTACTTTTTATCAAGCAAATTGTACCAGAAGGAGTGGGCTTCAGATGGCTGATGCCAGAGGATTGATGATTTTCGGGAGGGCATTACGAAAAAATTAGTACAATTGCGGAGGCTGCGGCCTCGTGGAGGAACACAAAGCCCTCCTGGATTTAGATGACCCAGGAATTGAAGAAGGGAGGTTATAGACCATGGGCGGAGGCGGCTGCGCTGTTGCGCCCTGAGTTGGGTCAGGCTGAACCCAGAGTTCTGAGATCCAAAACTAGGAAGTGACAAAGATATTTGGTATTGTGTTGGTTTTCCTTATTCTCTTTCGTATGATATTCTGATTATTCTTGACCCTTCCTTATTGTGTATGTAAGATTGAAACTTAGCTACTTCGTATCACCTGCTTGCCATATGGCTGTTGTATGTGTTTAAAATTTTGAGCAAAATTCTTATCATGTATAAGAAAAATGAAAATTTACCATACCTGATATGTATTTGCATAAATCTTTTTTGACCAATAAAACTTTTTTTATATAGAAACATGTGAAACATGTTCAGTCTAATGAAAAGAAGGACCCCCACGTCTGCCCAAGTCCTTACACGTCTTCTTCCTGAAGATTCATTAAACTGAGCATCAGTCAAGGAAGAGGTCTGTTGATGCGGCTTTTACCATTTGGGCTTGTTGTTTTTGACTTGAGCATCATCTTATAAGCAGTCAAACAAAGTGGGCTCATGTTGCCACTAAAGAGAAATCCAAACCTTGAGATCCTTGAGGTTTGAGAGTTGCTCTTTTCTGTGGAACACTTGTCCAAAGAATAATCTTGGTGGAGGTGCTTCAAGTGCTCCTTGTGCTCAGTGTTATACCTGACACAGGGACACCTTCAAGAAGTTAAGAGAATCAATATGGCAGCCCCAACTATATGATTGAAACCCTGCCCCTTTTTATATGCACATTAAAAACAATTTATTAAACTTGTATGCTGTAAAGATGCCCTGAGCTGCCATTTTTTGTAAACTCTCCTGTTTAAACATTCAAAAAATGTCACCAGATTTGACCCTTCCTTCCTTCCTTCCTTCCTTCCTTCCTTCCTTCCTTCCTTCCTTCCTTCCTTCCTTCCCAAATCTGACACTAACTTGGACCTCCAACTCACAGAAGTGCCAGCCAACAGAGCCTGTGGCCAGATGGCACATTCTGAGACTTGTAGCATATAAATGGAAAGCAGGGGAATCAAGGTCAATCAATGCCTCATTTGATGCTCTTACAGATTTATTCTTTTGTGATACTTAGTTTGAAATGTTCTCATAGAATCCTAGGGCTGGATGGATCCAGCCTAGCCCAACCCCTGCTCAAGGCAGGAGTCTTCATACTATCTTGGGCAAATGGTTGTCCTTCTTGAAAACCTCTAGTAATAGAGCCCCCACAACTCTAAGAGGCCCACTGAACAGTTCTCACTGTCAGTAAATTCCTCCTTATATTCAACTGATGAGCTTCCATCCATTGCTTCTTGTCCATCCTTCAGATACCATGGGCAATAAATTTACACCCTCATCCCTGGAGTAGCCCTTAACCCATGGATGCTCAACAAAGGATCATTGAGATCGACTGTGGATCTCATGATTAATCAAAAATTTGTCTGTCTTCTGTGGAAACCATGACTTATAAAACAACTTCTAAATTTAGCAATTGAAACCATCAATGTCTTCAGGCCTTTATAATCTTTACATCAGCAGGACAAGATGCTTACTCAATAAAGAGTTGAGCTAAGTTGTCTCAGCATGTAATTCCATAAGGATTTTTTTCTGGGGAAAATGCTATCATTTTCCATCTCTGTTTAATGAATCATGTGAATTATAGGAACATTTACAAATGGTTTTCTCTGCAGCCTATTAGTTTGTTTCTGTAGGGTTCTAATGGAAGACATGCCTCATTTAGAACTCGCCTTGCCCTGCAGCCATAAAGAATAAATTGTATTATTATAAGCAGTTACCTTTGAAAATGATCTTGTAAAAAAAAATGTACATTGCATTATTGGCAAAGCAGGGGGTGGGGATAGGAAGTATTGTCATTATAGACCAAGATTGCTAGCAATGACTTATGTCTACTTTTATTTTTGTGGCTGCTTGCAAGGCACCAAGCCAACTGTTCTGTGCAATAAAAGTATTCAGTCCAAAGCCCCTTCAGCTCCTTCAGGGGCTACCCCCAGGAACAAGCAGGTGATCCTGGAGAAGGGGAGATATTGGTCTTGGGTTGCTTCTCCATGGGTGACTCTCACCTGCTACTGAAAGCAAGACCCAGAAAAGAAAACTGTCTTTTTTACTTGCCAAGTCCTTCCTGTCTAAGATGAATTTTCCCATCTGTTGGGAAAGAGCTTCCTGAGTGATTGTTTTGCCCACAGTGCAGGAGAGCCTGCGATCCCATCCAAGTCTGGGGAGATTTCTTTTTCACAGACCATAATGAATCATGCACGCAGATGAAACTGAAGAAAAGAAGGGACATTGCAGGTCTCCTTAGTTAGCAGGACAGTCGACTGACGGCTGCCCCCAAATTTTCCTGAATAAAAAGAGGAGGCAGTCAAAGTAGTGTCCATACCCCTGCGGTGATTCTTGGATGAAACTCAATCCATCTATCAGGCAGGCCAAATTCAGTTGAAGTTTCCAAAAGGGTTAATACGGATTGAGTGCCCTAATTGTGCACAGGTGGAACTGCTGCTTGGAGCCTTTTTTAAAAGCAGCCATAAGGGGCTGATATCCCCCCAGGCAGACTTGGAGGGTTTCGTGAAGGCACTTAAGGCTGAGACTTCAGACTGGGGTGGCCATTGGCTGCTTAAAGATTAAACTCTGTCAGAGGGAGAAGAGCCTTCTGTGTTGATGCAGAAGGAGGGGGCCTCTCCATCATGGTGCCCCAGCTGTGAAATGCCTTTCCCGAGGAAGCCAGGGCAAGACTGAGGTGGTGGGTGTAAAAATCCACATCTGGCCATGCCAGGTTGTCTCTCAGATGGGCAGTGTCTAAACTCTGGTTTATCTCTTTTTTGAAAGGGGTGGAAGGCTAGTTGGGCAACGTAGATGGCTAAACCTGCCATTCAGTGTGCCAGTCCTCTAGGCCACCCACCCAAATTAGAGAGACGGGAAAAATTTTCTTTTTCTCACCAGTGAATGATTTTCAGTTGATGGGGAGATGAAGCCAGGGGAATCACCAATACTTGTCCTTAACTAGTCCCACATGGAGTGCAAGGGCAGCAGCCCTCACTGGCTTCTTTATGGAACAAGAAAAGGGCTTGTCCATCTGGCAGGAGAAAACTGCTCTGAGACTTTTCTGCTGCTTTATGGATGGGTGGGTCACATTTAATGCACCTGCTTGGCTGGGGCCCTATTTCAACCAAGACCCCCCAAAATGAAGAGAAAGAGCATGTCTACCACCATCTCTGCAGGATTCATACACAACCACATAGGCATCTTCCATGCTGAGCCTTGCAAATGAAACCCAGAGTGGGATTCGACAGAGACTTTTATGGACGCTTCCAGGATGCGCATTCAATTGCATGTCAGGAAATGACAAATTCATTAGCCCGGCTTTAACAGGCCTTGAAAAGTTTGCCTGAGCTCCGAACCCATGAGCAGGGCTACATTGAGCTGCCATGTGGGGGCTTCCGGAGCCAATTCCTTAATTTCCATGCCATTTTTTCCACAACCTTTCCGGAAAATGGGTTTTTTGAAGACCTATGGGTTTTGGTGTGCAGATTCAGTGACATGGTTGAATGACAGAGTCTGGTTCAGTTATCCTTTGTGTGGGGATGATCACAGCACTGCTGTAAATTATATGGAAATAAAGCCATCTCAAGTATTCTATTGTTTTATTGCTCACTCTTCTCTGTTTTCCAATTCTAATAGAACCGGAGGAAGCTCCAGAATTAATTATGGAAGTGGCACATACAGATTGATGGATTTCAGTCCCTTCATTTGCATCTTTTACCTTATCAGTGGATGATTGTGTATGCATGTGGGCTGATTAAACTCTACAACAAAGCAATCAAGGTGATTGTATGTGTGATTTCATTAAGATTTTTTTTTTAATTAATGCACGTGTGAAATATTAAAGTACCAAAGAAAAGAAAATGTTGATGCCATCATTTCTATACAAGCATCAGCACTAACAAAGTCACAAAAGTGATTTGCACACAGATGTTTGGAGTGACGGGGAAGGCCTGCGTGGAATGAAAGAGCTTGAAACCTGAGGATTCAAAAGTTACAAAAAACAATTTTTGACCTGGTCAAAATTCAAAAATATAACTATATAATTATAAAATATATTTTAAAAATGGAGCAATAGAACAGCTTTATTTTAATCATAACCTGAATTTTTATTGCAATTTTATTGTGATTTTATTATGCACACACACACACACACACACACACACACACACACAGAGAGAGAGAGATGCTGCCCATGGTAGCCTTGCAGCAAGATGGGTGGCAAACAAATTTAAAAATAAATAAATAAATATTTTCCTCTTCAGAAAAGAAAAGAAACAAAAAGATAAGACAAGACCTCCATAAACAGTAGAGAAAATTCAGTTGTGGGGCATTTTGGAACCATTCCTTGCTATATGCAGAACATTGTGTTTTAACTTCTCTGACAAAAAGGGGGTGAAGCCAGGAAGAAACTAAAATTCCCAATGGCAGCCTGGTTCAGTCAGGAGTGAGACAAGAAGCCACCCGACAGCCCTCCAAAGGTTACTACTGAATTACAATATTTTGCCTTTGAAGACACCAGCCACAATCCCCAGCAAAACCTCAGGAAATTTGTTCTGTAGACTGCAGTCACTGAAGCCCAAGACTACCAAAATATGATTTTTTGGTTCAGGAGAAAGAAGAAGTAGTCCCGGCGGATTTTACTCCGCTAATTGTTGCCGCCTACAGGGGTCAGTGCTCATCTCTGTTTCAAGGCCATTGAGCCAGTGCTGTCTGAAGAAGTTTCCGCAGTCATGTGGTCAGCATAATGTCACAGAGCGCTGTTACTTTCCCACCAAAGTGGTACCTATTTATCTACTTGCATTTGCATGCTTTTGAACTGCTAGGTTGGCAGGAGCTGAGACGAGGATGGGAGCTCACCCGTCGCATAGTAATTGGGTCTTGAATGTGAGCTTTCCAGAAGAAAGAAAGAAAGAATTATTATTCTCCAATAATAGATTAAGTAAATGCACAAAAGAAGCAGGAAAACTCGCAACCTGCTATCTTTCCATGAAACCTTTTAAGGTTGTCTTCCAGGCAAGGTCTCCCTCTCTGCATTCCTTCACTGCACCCTCAGACTGAGTGCAAGAAGGTGCCTTCGCTTCCCCATCCAGCTCAGGTCTATGCAGTCTGTCAATTTGGACTTCTCCCTGGAATGTGCTGCCTCTTTTCCTAGGAAACTGATGCAGTCACAATCCCCCTCCTTCTCCAGGGGCAATCTAAAGTAATCTTACAGAATATTCAGAACTTTCTATCTATTCAATGAATCAAGTACTTCCTGTTTGTTTGTTTCTGTGGATCTTCCATATTGTAAAAGATAGCAATGTCACTTAGACTTATATACCACTTCACAGTGGTTTACAGCCCTCTCTAAGCGGTTCACAAAATCAGCATATTGCCCCCAGCAATCTGGGTCCTCATTTTACCCAGAAGGATGGAAGACTGAGTCAACCTTGAGCCTAGTGAGATTCGATCTGCCAAACTGCTGGCAGCCGGTGATCAGCAGAAGGAGCCTCTAACCACTGCACCACTGTGGCTCTCTAAAAGATACTTAGAGTATCTCTCTAAAGATACTTTAGTTGGCAACACTATAGCAATATTCCTTAGCTTCTTTTCCTAACTTTGGAACACCCATCTCCCTTGAATTTTCTGGAGAGAAAAACAAATTTTTCCTTAGAGAATGGGAGGTAGGGGTGGAGGGATAACTTTTCCTATGTGTTCAGGTAACCATCTTTCTGTAGGAAGATCCTGTTTCAGAAATGACTTGTATTGGAAAGTCAGCAATCTATGTGAACTGCCTTTGATAACCTGGAATACTGTGAAGGGAGGTTAGCTTCACAGCTCAAGGGTTCCTGAGAATCAAAAATGAATTATGGTAGAAACAGAGCTGGATTCCAGACATACCCAATCTGTCTGTCTGGGGATATTATTATCATTATTATTTGCCCTATCAAGGATATCAATCTTTAGCTCTGGATTTGAGTCTCGTGTTTATGCTCTACCAAATTTTATAAGTTTGTGAAAGTCTGAGACACAAGGGTTAATAACTCTTATAATCCACTAAACCCTATGTCAGAGTTCTGAGTAATACACCCATTGAAGATTCCTCAAAGAACACATTTATTGGATATATCATATCGGCACAGCCAGTGAAAACCAACACTGAGAGTTCCCACAGTTTTCACCTAGTTAAAAGAGTAAAACTCCCCCCTCCCAGGTGTCACTGGTCACATTGTCCAAATGTGAAGATGAATGGCAGGCTCCTCTCTTTCAACAGCCACCTGTTTCAATGACCTTGGTTCCCACAGGAAAACCTTTTGTTTTGATTGCAGCTAGGCTATCTACTTTCCCTCCTCCCTTCCTCCTCTCTGGCTTCTTGGCAACTATGAGGTTACAAGATGGCTTCAGCTCTGCTTCAGTTTAGGATGTCAACTCTTCGCTTCAGAGTTGACACCCAAAACACAAAGCAGTAGCTGTATTCACTTGACATGCTGCACTCAAATATACAAGCTACCAGATAAAGGCCAGTATTATTATTATTATTTAAAAAACTAAGACTAATTTTTTAGAGATGCCTAGAGGTCTGTAACAGAGCCAGAAATACATCATTTCTGCTTTTGAATACAGTGTTGCGGTCCCACAGTAAACTAGGGCTGCTTTTGAACCAAGGCAGAATCCTCTTTTTCAGGTGCCCATCATCCCACAATTACATAGAAATCTGAGTCAGGCCCTTAGAGGAAATAAACTGCCGTTTTGCTTAATCAGACAATAACACTTCATTTCTATTGTTGAGATTTAACTTTCAATGATGGTCAGTTTTAAGTGGATAAACTATTATGCAAAAACAGTTAAATTGTACATGAGTGGTTAAAAAAAGATTAATTAGCCCTGGCCTCCCATTCTGCTAGTATCATGTGTTAGAGGGCAAGTGCTGAGCCATATTAAAGGATTGGGCTCTGTCACCAATCAGGGAGTGATCACAGACCTGTGGTTTAGTTGGGGTCTTAAAATCCAAGAGCCAGAAACACATTTCATCTTGCACTAATTACCATTTTTGAAGAAAAATCTGTTGTTCAGTAAGTGAAGAGTGAATGAACCTGAACACACTTAAGTAGGTTTGCCTGACAAGTTCTACTACACAATTGCATCACATTCCACAACATACCACCATCCAAATAACAAAGCCTCAATAAATGCAAACCTGAAGTTGATTTTTCAACAAGGCATTGGGATAATCACTCAGAGACAAGCTGTTTAAGAGGGTTGCCAAAAGCTGTTTTAATATTGTTGTCAACCAACATCTTGACAATCTGACATGAAGACTGCTTCTTTTCTGTGGTCTTCCTGTGGTTTCTTCTCTACTTCAAAAATGTTGAAGGCCGAGAAATGGAGAGAATTCTGGAAAAGTTATCTAATATGGACAAGAAACTGGATGAAATAAGAGCAGAAATTGTGACTATCCAAAAGGATTTAAAGGATACTCAACAAGTCTCAGCAGAAAATAAGCAGAAAGTGGAAGGTCTGGAGGGTGAGATGCGGGCAGTGCAGAAAAGAGGGGAGACGACAAGCAATGCTGTGCTTGGACTACAGATGGATAAAATGTCTTATTTCCTTAGGTTTCAAAATTTGGAAGAAGTGGACCAAGAAGACTTGAGAGATGTTGTGACTAAACTGTTGGGAGAATTTCTTGGGAGAGGTGTTGATTTTATGAATTGGGATGTGGATCGAGTTTATAGAGTTAATTCACAATATGCATACGCATGCAGTTCCTAGAGAGGTTCATGTCAAATTTGTGAAAAGAGAGGCGAGATGAAATTCTTAGAAAACATAGGAGTGGGGCACTGACTTATAGGGGCAGGAGATAGCCATTCTGAGGCAGATTCCCAGACAGGTACGTGAAATGAGAAAGAAATATTACTTTTATCAAGCAAATTGTACCAGAAGGAGTGGGCTTCAGATGGCTGATGCCAGAGGATTGATGATTTTCGGGAGGGCATTACGAAAAAATTAGTACAATTGCGGAGGCTGCGGCCTCGTGGAGGAACACAAAGCCCTCCTGGATTTAGATGACCCAGGAATTGAAGAAGGGAGGTTATAGACCATGGGGCGGGCGGCTGCCGCTGTTGCGGCCCTGGAGGTGGGGCAGGCTGAACCCAGGGTTCTGGGATCCAAAACTAGGAAGTGACAAAGATATTTGGTATTGTGTTGGTTTTCCTTATTCTCTTTTATGATATTCTGATTATTCTTGACCCTTCCTTATTGTGTATGTAGATTGAAACTTAGCTACTTGATCACCTGCTTGCCATATGGCTGTTGTATGTGTTTAAAATTTTGAGTAAAATTCTTATCATGTATAAGAAAAATGAAAATTTACCATACCTGATATGTATTTGCATAAATCTTTTTTGACCAATAAAACTTTTTATATAAAAAAAAAAAAAAAAAAATGTTGAAGGCCAATCAAGGGAGAGGTCTAAGACCTCTGGGTCTGCTCCCTTTGAGCCAAGGCCAGGCCTTGCCTTCAGTTCTTCTCTAGAGCAGGGGCCTCCAAAATTAGCAACTTGAAGAGTTGTGGACTCCCAGAATCCCCCAGCCAGCCTTGCTAAAGTCCACAAGTTCTTTGAAATCCCTCTATGTTCTATGAGTTGCCAAGTTTGGAGGGCTCTGCTCTAGAGGTACCAAGACATTCTCATATAATTGTTCATTAAATTATGGAACCCTCAGTGTCTTTTTTATTGTTCAGATCCATCCAGGGACACTGGGAGGCCACATTTCCAGTGAAAAAATGAATCTGTCAGCCCTATCAGATAGACCAAACTAAGGAATAGACACAGTGCAGACCTACAGCTACTTTTATTAAAACAGCTAATGCTGCTGTCTGATGACTAATATACCACTTCACAGTGCTTTACAGCACTCTCTAATGATTGTAAATGAGTGAATGAACCTGAACACACTTAAGTAGGTTTGCCTGACAAGTTCTACTACACAATTGCATCACATTCCACAACATACCACCATCCAAATAACAAAGCCTCAATAAATGCAAACCTGAAGTTGATTTTTCAACAAGGCATTGGGATAATCACTCAGAGACAAGCTGTTTAAGAGGGTTGCCAAAAGCTGTTTTAATATTGTTGTCAACCAACATCTTGACAATCTGACATGAAGGCTGCTTCTTTTCTGTGGTCTTCCTGTGGTTTCTTCTCTACTTCAAAAATGTTGAAGGCCAGAAATGGAGAATTCTGGAAAAGTTATCTAATATGGACGAGAAACTGGATGAAATAAGAGCAGAAATTGTGACTATCCAAAAGGATTTAAAGGATACTCAACAAGTCTCAGCAGAAAATAAGCAAAAAGTGGAAGGTCTGGAGGGTGAGATGCGGGCAGTGCAGAAAAGAGGGGAGACGACAAGCAATGCTGTGCTTGGACTACAGATGGATAAAATGTCTTATTTCCTTAGGTTTCAAAATTTGGAAGAAGTGGACCAAGAAGACTTGAGAGATGTTGTGACTAAACTGTTGGGAGAATTTCTTGGGAGAGGTGTTGATTTTATGAATTGGGATGTGGATCGAGTTTATAGAGTTAATTCACAATATGCATGCAGTTCCTAGAGGTTCATGTCAAATTTGTGAAAAGAGAGGCGAGATGAAATTCTTAGAAAACATAGGAGTGGGGCACTGACTTATAGGGGCAGGAGATAGCCATTCTGAGGCAGATTCCCAGACAGGTACGTGAAATGAGAAAGAAATATTACTTTTATCAAGCAAATTGTACCAGAAGGAGTGGGCTTCAGATGGCTGATGCCAGAGGATTGATGATTTTCCGGGAGGGCATTACGAAAAAATTAGTACAATTAAGGCTGCGGCCTCGTGGAGGAACACAAAGCCCTCCTGGATTTAGATGACCCAGGAATTGAAGAAGGGAGGTTATAGACCATGGGGCGGGCGGCTGCCGCTGTTGCGACCCTGGAGTTAGGTCAGGCTGAACCCAGAGTTCTGAGATCCAAAACTAGGAAGTGACAAAGATATTTGGTATTGTGTTGGTTTTCCTTATTCTCTTTCGTATGATATTCTGATTATTCTTGACCCTTCCTTATTGTGTATGTAAGATTGAAACTTAGCTACTTCGTATCACCTGCTTGCCATATGGCTGTTGTATGTGTTTAAAATTTTGAGTAAAATTCTTATCATGTATAAGAAAAATGAAAATTTACCATACCTGATATGTATTTGCATAAATCTTTTTTGACCAATAAAAACTTTTTATATAAAAAAAAAAAAAAAAAAAATGTTGAAGGCCAATCAAGGGAGAGGTCTAAGACCTCTGGGTCTGCTCCCTTTGAGCCAAGGCCAGGCCTTGCCTTCAGTTCTTCTCTAGAGCAGGGGCCTCCAAAATTAGCAACTTGAAGAGTTGTGGACTCCCAGAATCCCCCAGCCAGCCTTGCTAAAGTCCACAAGTTCTTTGAAATCCCTCTATGTTCTATGAGTTGCCAAGTTTGGAGAGCTCTGCTCTAGAGGTACCAAGACATTCTCATATAATTGTTCATTAAATTATGGAACCCTCAGTGTCTTTTTTATTGTTCAGATCCATCCAGGGACACTGGGAGGCCACATTTCCAGTGAAAAAATGAATCTGTCAGCCCTATCAGATAGACCAAACTAAGGAATAGACACAGTGCAGACCTACAGCTACTTTTATTAAAACAGCTAATGCTGCTGTCTGATGACTAATATACCACTTCACAGTGCTTTACAGCACTCTCTAATGATTGTAAATGAGTGAGCATATTGCCCCCAACAATCTGGGTCCTCATTTTACCAACCTTGAGTCAATTAGGATTGGACTGCTGGCTGTGGGCAAAGTTACCCTCCAATACTACATTTTAACCACTGTGCCACCACGCATCAGGAAAGTGAGATCTTACCCTTAGACATGAAAAAACAAATGTGTGGATATAGAATAGGTGGTATCTGGCACAACAACAGTAACTGTGAAAGAAATCTAGGTGTCCTACTAAATCACCACTTAAGTATGAGCCAGCAATGTGTTGTGGCTGCCAAAAAAGCCAATGCAGTCCTAGGCTGCATCAACAAAGGGAAAGCAGCAAGATCATGAGAAGTGATATTAACAATAGCACTTAGACTTATATACCGCTTCACAGTGCTTTCCAGCCCTCTCTAAGCAGTTTACAAAGTCAGCATATTGCCCCTAACAATCTGGGTCCTCATTTTACTGACCTTGGAAGGATGGAAGGTGGAGTCAACTTTGAGCCTGGTGAGATTCAATCTGTCAGACTGCTGGCAGCTGGTGATCAGCAGAAGTAGCCTGCAGTACGGCACACTAACCTCTGTGGCTCTTAAATATTGTTCTAGAATGCCATTGGCTCATTCCACCCCGCCCCCCATTTGTCTGTGAGTCAATTGAGCCTGGTGAGACTCAAACTGCCAAATTGCAGGCAGCCAGCAGTCAACAGTCAGCAGAGGTAGCCTGCAATACTGTATTCTAACCACTGCGCCACCACGACTCATAATGCATAATACTATATATTACTATTATAATGCACTGGTAAAACCAGTGGTGGCTTGATCCTGGTTTGCCAGGGTTCTGGCAAACCGGTAGTGGCAGCAGTGGGAGGCTCTGCCCACCCGCCAAGATGTCATCAAAAATGCTCTGCACATGCACAGAAGTTTCATGCGCAGAAGTGCCACGTGCTCGCAAAGTGAGCACGCACGGCTGCGCACTACCAATAGCAAATTGGTAGCAAAAGAGCAAACCGAGATTTGAAATCCACTATTGGGTAAGACCACACTGGAATACTGAGTCCAGTTTTGGTTACCACAATACAAAAAAGATGTTGGGATTCTAGAAAGAGTCAGAGAAGAGCAACAAAGATTATTAGGGCATTTGAGGCTAAATGAATAGTTGGTATTTCTAGCCTAACAAAGAGAAGGACTAGGAGTGACATGATAGCATTCTTCCAATACTTGAGGTGCTATCACAGAGAACAGAGCTGACCTATTCTCCAAAACACTTGAGGGCAAGACAAGAAGTAATGGGTGGAAGTGTAAGGACCAGCCTTTTCCCCCTTCCAAGAAAGTACAAACTCATGAAAGCTTTGTATTTCAAAAGGAACCTTTTATTGAAAAGGGATGAAAGCGAGTCAAAATTCAAAGCAGGCTCTGAGGTCCCTCAGGGCATGCAGTTCAGGATAAAGGAAATTAGGAACCCCTCCCCACTTTCTGATGTGGATTTCCACCAATCCGGCCTCTCTGAGAAGCAGATAAGAAGAGCTTCTCAGGGCCATCTTGCAATCCACACATTTCCCTCCCCTCCCCTCTCATTTCCCAATAGGTGAGAATTCTCCAGGCACTCCTGGTGCCAGGCAACAGTTATAAATCAGGTTAAAATTTATACAAAAAAGACCAAGCAGGAAATAGAACAAAACAGAACAGAACAGAACAGAATAGAATTTTTTATTGGCATATGCTCTCAGTGTACATAAAAGAAAAGATACATTCATCAAGAATCATAAGGTACAATACTTAATGATAGTCATAGGGTACAAATAAGCAATCAGGAAACAATCAATATCAATAGGATACTTAGGATATATAGGAAAGAGAAATAAAAGGGCATGCCGAGGAGTTTAACGGTTATCTATATGATAAAATCATTCAGCTTCGGGACGGATTGGATCAAAATTGGGTAGATCCAGGCGAGAATTCCGAGACCCGTCTTGTTGAGGTGGTTTGGGATAATTTTGACCCTGTGACTCCCGAGGACATGGACAGGTTGCTGGGTAGGTTGAATGCCACCACATGTTTACTGGATCCGTGCCCCTCCTGGTTGGTGCTGGCCACGCAGGAGGTGACACGAGGCTGGCTCCGGGGGATTACAAATGCTTCTTTGCGGGAGGGGGTCTTTCCCACTGCCTTGAAAGAGGTGGTGGTGAGACCTCTCCTCAAGAAGCCTTCCCTGGACCCGGCTGTTTTAGGAAATTACTGCCCAGTCTCCAATCTTCGCTTCACGGCGAAGGTTGTAGAGAGTGCGGTGGCATGTCAGCTACTCCAGTACCTGGATGAAACTGTCTATCTAGACCCATTCCAGTCTGGCTTTCGGCCTGGATACAGTGGGGAGACAGCTTTGGTCGCGTTGGTGGATGATCTCTGGAGGGCCAGGGATAAGGGTTATTCCTCTGCCCTTGTCCTATTAGACCTCTCAGCGGCTTTTGATACCATCGACCATGGTATCCTGCTGCGCCGGTGGGAGGGGTTGGGAGTGGGAGGCACCGTTTATCGGTGGTTCTCCTCCTACCTCTCTGACCGGATGCAGACGGTGTTGACAGGGGGGCAGAGATCGACTCCGAGGTGCCTCATGTGTGGGGTGCCACAGGGATCGATTCTCTCACCCCTCCTGTTCAACATCTATATGAAGCCGCTGGGTGAGATCATCAGTGGTTTTGGGGTGAGATACCAACTGTACGCTGATGATACGCAGCTGTACTTTTCCACCTCAGGCCACCCCAGCGAAGCTGTCGAAGTACTGTCCCGGTGTTTGGAAGCCGTACAGGTCTGGATGGGGAGAAACAGGCTCAAACTTAATCCCTCCAAGACGGAGTGGCTGTGGATGCCGGCACCCCGGTACAGTCAGCTGCAGATGCGGCTGTCTGTCGGGGTCGAGTCGTTGGCCCCGATGGAGAGGGTACGCAACTTGGGCGAGCTCCTGGATAGGCGGTTGTCCTTTGAAGAACATTTGACAACCGTCTCCAGGAGAACTTTTTATTAGGTTCGCCTGATCCGCCAGTTGCGTCCCTTCCTGGACCGGGATGCCTTATGCACAGTCACTCATGCTCTCGTTACCTCTCGCTTGGACTACTGCAATGCTCTCTACATGGGACTCCCCTTGAAAAGCACTCGGAGACTTCAGCTAGTCCAGAATGCGGCTGCGCGGGTTATTGAGGGAGCGGTTCGGAGCTCCCACGTAACACCTATCCTGCGCAGACTGCACTGGCTACCTGTTGTTTTCCGGGTGCGCTTCAAGGTATTGGTTACCACCTTTAAAGCGCTCCATGGATTAGGACCGGGTTACTTACGGGACCGTCTACTGCCGTCTTCTATCTCCCAGCAACCGGTGCGTTCCCACAGAGAGGGACTCCTCAGGGTGCCGTCAGCCAAACAGTGTCGCCTGGCGGCCCCCACGGGGAGGGCCTTCTCTGTGGGGGCTCCTACCCTGTGGAACGAGCTTCCCCTTGGGCTTCGACAATTACCTGACCTTAGGACCTTTCGCCGCGAACTTAAAACCTATTTATTTCGTATGGCTGGACTAGCCTGATTTTTAAATTTTAATTGAATTTAATGGGTTTTAAATTTGTAATTTTATAGGGAGTAATGCTATTTTAAATTTTCTGGCTAATTGAATAAGTCTCTTAAGGGTTGTTTTTAATATTGTGTATGTTTCTGTTTGTATTTTATTTGGCTGTTCACTGCCCTGAGTCCTTCGGGAGAAGGGCGGTATACAAATTAAATTATTATTATTATTATTATTATTATTATTATTATTATTATTATTATTATTATTATTATTATTGTTGTTGTTGTTGTTGTTGTTGTTGTTGTTGTTGTTGTTGTTGTTATTATTATTATTATTATTATTATTATTATTATTATTTATTAAATGTGACAAATCCAAATCCCCCCTTCCTCCACAAAGAATGGCAGATACATGGATCTGACATATTGCCCTCCTCAGAAAAATTGAAAATCCGCCTTGAAAGACATAAAACATACAATACATTAAGATTTAGGATGATTTGTGAGGGTATTTCAGGTGGAATGTCCTTAACAGTGTGGGGGCTTTTACATGTTTTTTTGACTACCCATTTGTTATGAGAGGATGGTAGGTGTTTCCATGCTACTAAATATTATGTGGAGCCCTGGTGAATGTGGGAGTCAAGGATATCTTTAATTTCAAAATGTTGTACTCCTTCCACAGTAATGGGGGTTGGAGGTGGTGGGCAAAGGGGGGTCTGACTTTTGAAGTGATTTCTGGCTTGAGTAGGCTGCAGTGGAACACTGGATGAACCTGCCTAAGTGTCTTAGGAAGGAGGAGTCCTATCGTGACAGCGTTAATGATTCTGGTGATGGGGAATGGGCCAATGAATTTTGGTCCCAGTTTCTTAGACGATTGTAAGGATTGTAGAAACTTAGTGGATAGATATACGCGGTTCCCAACCTTGAATGGTTTGAGTTTACAGCATTTCTTGTCAGCTTGAATTTTAAAAGCTGCTCTAGCTTCTTGTAGAGCTAGTCTGACCACTGGCCACGTGGTTTGTAGGTTGTTTATCCACTCCTTAAGGGAGGGGATGTCAGGTTCCTTAGCTGGTAGCTCTGGCATGGGGTTGAATTCTTATCCTGTGGCTAGCTGAAATAGGGTGAAGGCAGTGCTAATGTCAGCCTCCACTCCAATCTTCGTATACTTTTGAATGATTATATCAGTAGATAGAATGTGAAATGTTTATTTCTGTATTATAAAACTATTAAGGAAATGAGATGTATCATACCACTGTACAGGGTAAGGGAAAGGAGCCTATTAAGAGTGTCGGCTGACATAACAGTGGGGGAGGGGTGATTAACGACTGAGTGTTATCAGCGCGGGCTTTTCTAACAGACACTGCATTCCTAAGATGACTGACAACTAGAGACCTGTGGAAGAAGATTACCACGAGGGGCCGAGAAGGAGCTGGCATTGGCCCAGACCAGCCTGACCTCCTGGAGGAGGAGGGACAATTGGGGGGATATGATATGTTAGCCATATTTTGTCTCAGATCCAACTTAGCTTAGCTGCCATCAAGACTGTAAATAGTAAAAGTACTTTTCTTTATTCCAAATGAAGTCAAGGTGAATTCTTTCCTAGTTATAGTCGGAGGTAGCCTGACAGCTACTGTGTACAGAGTTGTTGTAAGCTACTTCAGCAAAAGGTAACAGGTCAGTTCAATTGTGTCCTGTTGGTAGTTAATAAAACTTCTTAAATATTGTTTCAATACACCATTGGCTTTCTGTCCCCCCTCCCCCGTGGGGGTGATGTGAAGAGGACAGCCCCTGGGTGGAGCCTAACAGGTTTAAGAAAGCCCACCAAAATTTGAGGTTAATTGGGCAACCCTATCTGAGATAATTCATTGGGAAGCTCCATAGAGGCGATAAATGTGGACGAAAAACATTTTTGCTAATGCCTTGGCTGTTGGAATCTTCTGACAGAGTAGAAATGGACCTGTTTTGAAAAGAGGCCTGTTACAACCCAAATAACTGTGTTTCCTGTGCTTTCAGGCAGCTCCACTATAAAATCCATAGAAATTTCTCTCCAGGATGCTGAAGGTTCTGCTACAGTTTATACAAGTCTAGGGGACTTTCCTTGTCATATTTTTTCAGCTGCGCAGGTGGGGCAGCTAGCCTCGTAGCTCTCAATGTCTTTTTTAAGGGATGTCCATCAGAAATGCCTGTTGATTAGGTGTAGCATTTTCACAAATCCAAAATGTTCAGCTATCTTGGAATTGTGGCATTGCTTCATGAGCTCCAATATTTGGCTAGCAGGGACATAAAGTTTGTTTTCAACCCGAGCTAAGTCATTTTTGAGCAAACATATGTTTTTGTGTGCTTGGAACCAATTGTCCTTAAGTTGTTGTTGTTAGTTGTGAAGTCGTGTCCGACCCATCGCAACCCCATAGACAACGTTTCTCCAGGCCTTCCTGTCCCCTACCATCCTCTATAATCCAACCATAAATAATGGTTCTTTTTTGGCTTGTGCTCGGGTAATTACTTTGGCAGCTAGTTGGGGTGTTTAGAGCATAAACCAGGTTCAGTCCTTTTGCAGTTGTATTGTGGTTTTCTGGACAGGGCATCAGCTAAGAGGTTTTTTCCTCCTGGGAGATATTTGAGAGTAAAATTAAAACATTTAAACTTTTGCACCCAAAATACCTGTTTGGGGGTGAGTTTTTGTGGGGTCTTCACAGCTTCTATGTTTTTATGATCAGTCCAGACTTCAAAGGGGATTTTGTTCCCTTCTAAGATTTGTCTCCATGTGAGGAGGTCCCATCGTACTGCATAAGCCTCTTTCTCCCATATGGCCCATCTTTGCTTGGTTTCTGTCAATTTCTTGGATGTGTATGCACGTGGTTGCAATTGTCCCTGTTCCTTGTTTTGAAGTAGGACCGCTCCTACTGCCACATCACTGGCCTCTGCTTGGATGACAAATGGTTGTTCTGGGTGGTTTAGGATTGGTTCAGCTGAGAATAGTTGTTTGAGTTTTTGAATGCCACTTGGCATTCCATGGTCCAGTTAAGGGGTTGCCTTGGTTTTGGTTCCCCTCCTTCCATCTTTAGCAAGTCTGTAATGGCGAGGGCGATTTTGGCAAAGGCTAGAATGAATTGATGGTAAAAGTTAGCAAAACCAAGGAAATTTTGTAGTTGTTTACAGGTTTGGGGTGGCTCCCAATCGATGACAGCATTTACTTTTTGTGGATCCATCTCTATTCCCTCATGGGATGTTCTATATCCCAGGTAGTCCATTCTTTCTAGGTGGAACTAACATTTAGAGAGTTTTGCGTAGAGTTTGGTAGCTTGGAGTTTAGCGAGAACTACTCAAACTAGTTTTATGTGTTCTGCTTTTGTTTTGGTGTAAATTAGAATGCCATTAAGGTGTCTAATTTGGGTGTCAGCTTTGGAAGCCATACTAGGTCGAAGGCTTCCACAGGCTGCCTCTTTCTCCTGTGTGGGAAAGTAGGGGAGTGGGGTGGTAGTACAAGGGATTATTAGACATAATAACATTCTTCCTGTTGGACAAGGTCAGGCTGAGCTCGCATCAGGAGAAGGAGTGGCCGGAGTGCTGTCTCAAGATGGGACGGTTGAAGATTGGAGCATGTAATCGGCAGAGGGGTCATGGGGGTGGGGATTTTGGAGTTTGTATTACTGAGGGAGGAACCCAGATCCCTGGATTCGGATTTCCACCAACTGTGCCAGATTACTTATGCTAGTAAAAGAACTTTGAAAGATGTTTGCCTCAGAGTCTTTTCTGCAAGGAGGGTTTTCTGGAACGCTGACACCAGGACCCCTTTGTAAAAATGTTCATGGAGCACCTCGTTAATTAGTTGCATAAACACAGCAGGGGCCCCTTGCAATCTGAAAGGGAGTACTTTATATTGGTAGCACCCCAGCGGGGTGTTAGAAGCAGTCTTCTACTCATCCCCTTTCCTAATTCTGATGTGGTAGTATGCCTCATTAGAGAGGTGGGCCAGCATGTCCTTCATGAGGGATAGTGGGTATATTTTTTCCACGCTGTTCATGTTCAGATTACAGTGGTCAGTGCAGGCTTCCCTTCTGACGGGTGATCTGGCTTTCTGGCGACGGTTTTCAACTGGCATTTTGCTGCACGATGGCCCTCCTTACCACACTTAAAACAACCTGATGGCCTCGGTGTCATGACGGTTTGGGGTTTGAATGGCTCTTGCTTCCCCAAGCAAGATTCATTCTTCTTCCCCAATCTTCTCCAAGCCATTTTTCTTCCCCAATCTTCTCCAAGCCCTGCTGGTGTGGTACTGGTTTCGGATCATGTTGATCTCTGCCTCCTCTGTCATCAGGTACCATTCATGCAGGCAGGCAGTGTACAGGTCATTGTTAAGTCCATCTTTGAACCAACAGACTAGGATACCTTCTGGTCAGTCAACTCGGCTGGTCAGGTCATGTAATTCTTCAGTGTATTCAACTACAGGACGGTGGCCTTGCTTTATGACTCTTATCTGGTTGTGGGCTTTGCGATCGGCTAGGGGGTCTTTGAAGTGGTGGCGCAGGGCTGTCATGAATTGATCAAAGTTGGGTAGCTCTGGAGCATTGGCTTTGTGGAGGCACATCATCCACCTGGCAGCTACCCCTTCTAGAGCTAGGTTGACAACTCGCACTCGTGGCCCCTCAGTTAGGAAATTCTGCCTGTACTCTTGCACGTAAGTGAGGACTTGAGCCAGGAAAAGCCCCAACTTTGGGGGGGGGGTCTCTGTCAAATCTTACCCCCAAGGGGGGTACTTCCTCTCCAGCTATGGCCCCCTGGGTTGGCCGAGGATGATAACCTAGGCTGGGATGGCAGGAAGTTGGATACATAGTGCGGCTGCTGCTCCACTGATTTGATTGTCTGCTTGGTCAGCTGTGGCTGGGTCAGGGGTGATGGGTTGAGCTTCCTTGGCTGCTGGTCCACCCGCTCTGCTTCGTTGGCAACCCTATTTGCCTCGAACATTGAGATTTTCCATGGCTTCCATCACAATATAGTTGATGTACTGCTTCAGTCGATCATTTGTCAGTAGTATCTCTGTCAGCTGTTCCTGATTGGAGAGGGCCTCTAGCTCTGTTTTCCATCTGCTTACAGCTGCTGCGGGTGAGGGTCACCCCCTTGGCTCTTCCATCCCAGCTTCCCTATGCTGATCGACCATCTGGGCTTCATGGAGCTTTCGAGGACAGCTTTGATGTCCTCAATGGGATATATGGAGTGGGTGTCTGGCTGGGTCGTTGTCAAGATTTCTCCCCAGCACTTGGCTTCCCCTTGCTTGCTGCTTGGTTCGAACATCGTTGCAGGGTCTCCTTGGTAGAGTGGAAATTAAGGGGGAAATTTTTTTCCTCTCTGGGTTGACCACTATTGCAGAGCCTACTTTATGTAAGGACCAGCCTTTCTCCCCTTCCAAGAAAGTATGAACTCTTGAAAACTTTGTATTTGAAAAGGAGCCTTTTATTGAAAAGGGATGAAAGCAAGTCAAAATTCAAAGCAGGCTCTGAGGTCCCTCAGGGCATGCAGTCCAGGATAAAGGAAATTAGGAGCCCCTCCCCACCATCTGATGTGGATTCCCACCGAGCTGCTGGTGTGAAGATGATATCGTACTGGCCTCTCTGAGAAGCAGATAAGAAGAGCTTCTCAGGGTCATCTTGCAATCCACGCATCCCCCCCCTCTCATTTCCCAGGAGGTGAGAATTCTCCAGGCATTTCTGGTGCCAGGCAACAGTTATAAATCAGGTTAAAGTTTATACAAAGATGACCAGGCAGGAAATAGGGTACTTAGGATACATAAGAAAGAGAACTTAATGTGACAAATCCAAATCCCCCCTCTTCTTCTACGAAGATACACAGATCTGACAGGAAGATTATTAAAGAGTAAAGAGAGATCCAACGTAGAACTAAAGAGAAATTTATTGACAGTGAGAACAATGAATCGGTAGGATAACTTGCCTCCAGAAGTTGTGGATGGTTCATCACTGCAGGTTTTGAAGAATTGAACAACCATTTGTCCAGAATCGTTTAGGGTCTCCTGCTTGAGCAGGGGGTTGGACTAGAAGGCATCCAAGGTTCTGTCCAACTTTGTGGACTATGACTTCTACGATTGCTGATAGATCTGAAGTTTCTTGAATCCACTTGCTCTTTTTTTTTGAAGATTGGAATAACATTAGCTCTTTTCCAGGCCTCTGATAGTTCCCTATTGCTCCAGGTGTTTTGAAAGATATGGTTCAGTGGTTCCGAGATCTTGTCTGCCAGCTCCTTCAGAATCCTGGGATGTAATCCATCTGGTCTTGGCAATTTTAACTCATCAAGAATCAATTGTTCTCTTTCAATTTTCTTCCTGTATTTGTTCTTCAATGTGATTTTTCAGTTTAGTGTCATATGCTTATGTTTAATAGTTTCCCAGACTGTCAATTATTCTGGATTTGCACGGAAAGAAAATACTGTAGGTATAATCCTGCTGTAAACTATCAACAATATAACAAGGTGCTGATAATACCACAGTTTTTAGAATTATTTTGTAGTTTAACAAGTCATTTATTCGAAGCTTGTTACTTGTTGCTAAGTAACTATCGGTTAAATGCTAAGCAAAGGATTCTTCCTCAGGCCAAGTTCTTGACCCTGTTGATATCCTTATCCTGCCACAGATATCCTTATCTATGCTGACAAAGGGAGCTGCCCTGTTTTGTGCTCTACAGGCATTGGTGGACTTTCTCAGCTTTATTAAACTCCCCTGGAAGCAAACATCAGCAGCTGGTGGGAGCAGGCACTCCCTGTCAGTCTTTTTAGGAGATGATTTTTAACAACTGGATAGACCAATGGATTTTTCTCATTTGTTGAAACCCATTCTGGTTTGGGAGCCTGCTAAGCAGCTGATAGGCTCTTTAGTACAAGTTTAGTGCCATTCTAGAAAAAAGTTAAATCTGTACCCAAAGGATCCGCAGGAAGAAAATTCTAATTATATGCCAATTTTGCCACCCTCTCTTTTCATAACATTTAGCCTCACCTAACCAAAGTCAGAATATACAAGGTTGTGAGTCAGAAGAAACAATATTGTGAAAGACTGCTTAAGCTCTTTTCAGCCATATTTGCATTTGGGCTGAAACTAATAAAACCGTATCTGTCTCAAAGAATAAGAAAACTGGTAAAAGCCTTTCAAGAGCTTTCCTGAACACACAAAAATAACGCCCCAAAGTCAGCACACACACAAAAGTTCTGTCCACTTAGCGAAGAAAGATAAGGTTGTTTCCCTCATTGGAGTCCACCAGAATAAACTTTTCAAATGACATATTCACATTCCTCACAAACGACAAATTTCCCTATAAGTACAACCAACCTCAAACCAATTTTGTAGCTACCTTTGAGTGCTGTCCAAGCAGCATGTCCAGTGTCATTCTTGTAAAACCCCTTGTAACCAGACAACATTTTATTCTAACAGACCATAAGCAACAACTGACAAACACAAACAGAGTTGTAGGGAGGCCCTTTTTTCATCCTTGGTCAGTCCACCATTTCAAATAGGTTGACACTCTCTTCCAATATTTGAGAGGCTGCCCCAAAGAAGAGTGGGTCAACCTGTTATCCAAAGCACCAGCAAGCAAGACATAAAGCAATGGATGGAAACTAATGAAGGAGAGATCCAACCTAGAACTAAGGAGAAATTTCCTAAGAGCAATTAACCAGTGGAATGGTTTGCCTTCAGAATTTATGGATGCTCCATGACTGGAGACTTTTAAGAAGACTCTGGACAGCCACTTGTCTGGAATGGTATAGGATCTTCTGCTTGAGCAGGGGGTTGGACTAAAAGAACTCCAAGGTCTCTTCCAACTTTGCTATTCTGTTGTTCTGTTATTTCATTGTAACACTAATGAGCTGCTGTTCAGGCTGATCCAGCTGTCTCAACCACATATATTCAACACAAGACAAGTCTTTATTAATGTCCTTCCTAAAATGCAGTGTCTAAACTAGATGCCCCAATCCTATGTAGGAGTTGTCAGATTGTTGTTGTTGTTAGTTGCGAAGTCGTGTCCGACCCATCGTGACCCCATGGACAACATTCTTCCAGGCTTTCCTGTCCTCTACCATCCTCTGGAGTTCATTTAAACTCTTGCCTACTGCTTCAGTGACTCCATCCAGCCACCTCGTTCTCTGTCATCCCCTTCTTTCCCAGCATTAGGCCCTTCTCCAGTGAGTCCTTCTTTCTCATTAGGTGGCCAAAGTATTTCAGTTTCATCTTCAGGATCTGGCCTTCTAAAGAGCAGTCAGGGTTGATCTCCTCTAGAACTGATTTGTTTGTTCGCCTTGCAGTCCAAGGGATAGATAGAACATACAAAATATGTAAGTCTTGACTTGAATCTTGATATTGTAGTACATTGCTTTTATTGAGGCAATGACATTTTTAGCAGCTGTATCATCTATTCCCTGGCCATATGTCTAACAGTTCCAAGCTTCAGCCTGCTGTTAACTATTTACTAGTGGAACATACCATTATTTGGTGGAAAACTTCATTACTTCATTCCAAGATAGAAACATGAAGTCTATCTTTTTATGAAGTATCTTTCAAGTACTGTGCAGTACCTGAACATTGTTCTCTGCTGTGATGCAGGAACAAATAAAATTTTCTCCCCATGCAATTGATTTGTTCAATTCTAGTGGATAATTATAATGCTAGGTAGAAGAAACACCTTGCAGGAAAAAAATGGATTCTCTCAGGAAGCACTTCTGTAAGTGTGAACAAGCCAAAAGAATAGAGGATTGACACCACCTGTTCTGGACAGGAGGAAGCACTTCTTTAAATTTCATCACAGTTTCCAATGGAGACGAGCCTGGGCCCTATTTGCTTGACTCTGGCCTCCACTGTCCTGGAAGGGAAAGAAGATGCAAGGAAGTGCCATGTACCCTTCAATTCTGTTTAGGGACACAAGTGAGGGGAACTGCGGGATCATAAAATATCCAAACCTACCAACCTATTATACAATTGCAATTCCTCTTAACCTCCTCTGATTAGACAGTATTCATCTCCTTGGATGTCACAAAAATGTCTGTCAGCGTTCCAGAAAACACTTCCTGCAGAAAAGACTCCGAAGCAAACATCTTTCAAAGTTCTTTTACTAGCATAGGTAAACTGGCACAGTTGGTTTGAAATCTGAATCTGGCGATCCGGGTTCCTTCCTCAGTAATACAAACTCCAAAATCCCCACCCTCATGGCACAGACCCCTCTGCCGATCACATGCTCCAATCTTCAACCGTCCCATCTTGAGACATCACTCTGGCCACCACTCCTTCTCCTGATGCGAGCTCAGCCTGACCTTGACCGGCAGGAAAAATGTTGTTATTATTATTTATTATTATTATTATTTATTATATTTGTATACCGCCCATCTCCCAAAGGACTCAGGGCGGTTCACAGCCAATAAAACAACAGAAAACATATAATACATATAAAACTGCAAAAAAGAATAGAAAATTAAATTCAATTGATACCCTAAAACTTTTAAATACAAATTTAAAACCCCATTTAAAACCCCTGATTTAAAAACCCCAATTTAAAACTATGTTCAAGCTAGTCCTGCTCTTCGAAACAGCAACGTCTTCAGCTCGCGGCGGAAGGACCTGAGATCGGGGAGTTGACAAAGCCCCAGAGGGAACTCGTTCCAGAGGGTAGGGGCCCCCACAGAGAAGGCCCTCCCCGTGGAGGTCGCCAGCCGACATTGTTTAGCTGACGGTATCCGGAAGAGGCCCCCTCTGTGAGAGCGCACTGGTCGGTGAGAGGCTAATGGTGGCAGTAGGCGGTCGAGTAAATATCCCGGCCCTAAGCCATGGAGCATTTTAAAGGTGATAACAAGTACCTTGAAGTGAACCCGGAAGACCACTGGGAGCCAGTGCAGATTACACAGGAGGGGTGTTACACGGGAGCCACAAGGTGCTCCCTCTATCACCCGCGCAGCCGCATTCTGGACCAGTTGGAGTCTCCGGGTACCCTTCAAGGGGAGCCCCATGTAGAGAGCATTACAGTAGTCCAGGCGGGATGTAACAAGGGCATGAGCGACCGTGCATAAGTTATGCCTAATAGTCCCTTGTACCACCACCCCCTTCTCCTACTTTCCCACACAGGAGAAAGAGGCAGCGTGTGGAAGCTTTCGGCCTAGCATGGCTTCCAAAGCTGACAATGTCTTTACATCCCTAGTAAACTCAGATGAGGGGTGATTGCTCTTCCAGCTCCATAAATGTGGAAAAGTTGGATTTAAGCCTTTCTTTTTGGCTTAGATCTAGTCATCAGGTCACAACCATAAATACAGATATACCCCCAGTATAGATTTTAATGAAGATTATGGAATTATTGTACTAACAATAATAGTTATTTTATTTTAGTCAAGAGTTGTGGTATCGGTAGAAATAAACATTTTGCCTAATTTGGTTACTCATTCCCGAGTTTCTGAGTTTGGCCACAGTGTCCTAATCAAATTCTAGGGTTGATTATATAATGCTATAATGCCCAATGACCAAACTAAAGACTTTGATTTGACTAGATATTCACATATTGTAATAATACAGATACTCAAGATTGAGCCCAATACTTTTGTTGCTAAGTGAGACAGTTGTTAAGTGAATTTTGCTCCATTTTATGACCTTTCTTACCATAGTTGTTAAGTGAATTGCTGCAGTTGTATCACAGTTGTTAAGTGAATGTTGCTGTAGGAGCTGATCAGGCTGAGCCTAAGGTAGGAGTCAAACCTATCATCAGTCTTCAGTCCCTTCATGCAGGGATCTAAGAGATCTAAGTCCAGCCCATCTTGAACTCCATTGGCTCTTATCTGTCATAGTGCTGTGGTCATTAGTAGTTCAGATCCTTATAGAGAGCATACTCTTGCAATAAACTGGATGCCTTAATACAATTGCCCTAAAGCAGAAATAGTCAAACCTCTGCTCCCATCCAGTCAACTGGCTGCCCAAGTCATCACCAGAGTGCAAGCGAAAAAGAAGCAACACACTTAAAACCACTCTGAAAGATGACAAATGGTTTTAAAATTATAGCAACATTTGCTCACTCCAGGATGGACTAGCCTGGGTGGGGACTAAGATATATGTGCCAAAGAGTCAGAGGTTGATGTTCTTGGGGAAGAGCCATGATTCCAAGGTTGCTGGACATTTTGGTTTTGTAAAAACTTTGCATTTAATCAAAAGGCCGTTTTGGTGGCCCTCTCTGAAAAAGGGCATTGAAAGCTATATGGCAAGCTGCTCTACCTGCGCCTCAGCCAAGTGATGGCAAGGGAAAACCCCAGGACCTCCAACTTGTGGCGGAGCCTTCAGCACCCTGGAGAGAGATCTCCATGGATTTTACCATGGAATTTCCAGAAAGCTCAGGAAATACAGTGATATGGGTGATCACTGATTTATTTTCTAAGCAGGTGCATTTTGTCCCCTGTCAGAAGACTCCTTCAGTATGGGGTTTGGACAGACTATTTCTGCACCATGTCTACAAGCTACATGGAGCACCCCAACATATTATTTCAGACAGAGGGGTGCAATTCACCTCTAAGTTTTGGAGGGCTTTTTTTAACCTGCTTGGTACTGATCAGGGACTTAGCTCAACTCACCACCTCCAAATTAATGGAAGTGTGAATGAATGAACCCAGTTTCGGAATCTCAGGTATCTCAGTATCTGAACCCAGTATCGGAATCTCAGTATCTCAGGTATTATACCAATTACCAACAAGATAACTGGACTGATCTGTTACCTTTTGCAGAAGTAGCGTATAATAATTCTGTGCATAGTAGCATGAGGTCACTCCTTTTAGAGCAGGGGTCCCCAACCTTTCGGACCTCAGGGACCACTAAATTCATAATTTTAAATCCTGAGGACCATTAATATGATCTGCCTAATGACCGACTGGGTGGATGTGGCAAGATTGTCATGTGACTGAATGGGCGTGGCCAAATCAGTGTCACTCATGTCGAGGGGCACCTTGCCAGCCTCTACTTGCCACTCCTCACCTGCCTGCCTGGGCTCCTTAGGGCCCCAACAGGAAACAGTTGTTGGAGCTAAGCAGCCACCATGAGAAAGAGTTGGCAAAACAGCTCAGTACAAATTGGATCTGACTGAGAAGGAGGCTCAGCAGAAGCATCTCACTGAGGACTACGAGCATAAGCTTTCCAAGCAGAGGGAAGACCTGCGAGAGTGCAAGGCCAGGTACTGGTGCCTGGAGGTTCAGTGGGCTGAGATGGTCAGCCGGTTCCAGGCCATGAGGCAGCTCCACTGGAACAAGGCCCTCTGGTTCTTCGCCACCAACAGGGCTTCCCTCCAGCCTCTGCCCAAAGCCCCACACCAGGAGGCTGAAGCAGACCCCAAGTCAGAATTTCTGCCCCCCTCTGACCCACACAAAAAGACCCCGAAGGGGGAGACTCTCTGCAGCAACACAAACATTCATTCCACATATCTAGCCCAGGGACCTTAGTCTGAGGACCCCTAATTTAGTGCAATATAAAAAAATGCAAACAATTTTTCTGGGGACCACCAAAATTTTCTCACGGATCACCGGTGGTCCACGGACCACCAGTTGGTGACCACTGTTGTAGAGTGGCTACAGGACAAGACTTTAACCCAATGTCTGATCAATGATTGTCCGATATCATTGCTGAAAGAGGTCACCCAACTACAAAATATGTGGCCAGTGATGAGGAAGGCTCTGGCAGACACAGGTGAGGCTTACAAAAAGCAGGCCCACGAGAAGCATGAGGAACCCAAACCATTCAAGATTGGTGACTGTGTTTACCTCTTCACCCATTAACTCCAGTCTCTACAGCCATTGAAGAAACTAAGACCCAGGTTTGTGGGGCCCTTCCCAATTAAATGCATCATCAATCCAGTAACAGCAGAGCTACACTTGCCCCTGTGTTTCCCTGCAGCTTATTGAAACCTGAAACAAGCCTTAGACCTAAGCTTCCACCAACCCCTAAGCCATTGGTGATAGAAGGGAAGCAGCATTTTGAAATCCAAGAAATCCTAGATTCCTGTAAGCAGAGGGGAACCCTTCAGTACTTAGTGGCCTGTAAAAAATTCCCTACAGGTCAGAATGAGTGTGTTGACTCTCACCATGTTAGAGCTCCTAAACTTTTAAAATGCTTCCATAATCAGTATCCTGACAAACACAAATGACATTTCTCCTGTTTTATGTTTCTTCTCTCCCTGTTTGTTTTGCTTTGTTCTACAGGACTAAGCATCACTCTTCATGGAGCCAGTACGTCACGTCCTCTATTGTGTCCTGCCATTCTGTTGGAAGGGAGGGGGAGGAAGGCTTGCTGGTTTGGGGATGTGGCCAGCCAGAGGTCACTACCAGTTCGGTGAACCACGCCAAATTTCCGCTGATGGTTTGCCTGAACCAGTGCGAACCGACTGAATACCACCTCTGGAGCAGATGCCCTTCCAGCTGGTTCCAGCCTGGCTGTCGTGCCCTGAGAGTGAACCGTTATCTGCCTAGCATCTCAGCATTCTCAAAACAACCTCTCAGCATCCCTGTCAGTTTTGGAAGGCAATTTTCTTTTTGCTTCTTAACTGCCACATATTTTAGCAGGGGAAGTTGGGAGGGGGTTGTTGTTGGAGTGGTAGAAAGTTAGTCATAACAACATTCTGTATTCAAGGACATCCTGCGTCTGATGGAGACTGCTTGAAGTTTGTATCCAATTGAGTGTGAAGAGTTGATTGGACAATGTGATGAACTTGTAGATGTGGGGCAGGGCTGTCAACTGGGCGTGGAAAACCTGGAAGCTTTCAGTTTTAGGTTTTCCCAGCTGTGCCAACATGACATCTCTAATAAATTGGAACTTTGAGGAACCTCAAGCCTCAGAGCTTTATTTCGTGGGGATGTTCCTTGGAACCCTGACAATCACATTGGCTGCTGGTGGACTGGTCAGGGGGTTGGGTTTGGAGGGACACGAAAGAATTGGTTTGTGCTATGGCAGGCTTTTTCAGAATCTACTTGACTTTACTGCAACCACATTCTCTCAGTAAAAGTTCTTTTGATTCAACTCAATGGAGTCAAGACTTTTGCTTTCCTAAGGGACCAGCTGGGACAGGACCTTATACTATCTGAACAATCTTTCTAAATCTTAAATCCATGGTGATGCAATTGTAACTGATCTTGCCAGTATCATTTATCCCTATGCAAATGATCAGGAAAGGGGATGTGACAGTAGACTCAATGAGTCCTGGCAGCCAGTTACTCAACAGTTACCCTCTTCTTGGGAGCCAGCAGGTCCACCTGGCATTCCTTGGTTTCCATTCCTTGCAGCAGGGAACCATAAACTATTATAAGGCTCCTCTTTGAGCCTTATTTCGAGCAATGATGTTGTCTCTCCTGCTGCCCACCAATCTCTCATCTCTTGCTCAGCTCAGCCTGATCCGGTTTCTACTGGGATGCCTTATAGAACTTCTTCAGTACAGATATTTTCCGTGACTTCCATCCCATGTTCTTAGAGGGGTCAGCCAGTAGAGAAGGCTGCCTTGGGGGCCTTAGAGCTCTGGAAACATTCAGTCACACTTCAAAGCAGGATGTTCAGCCTCCTGGAATGCCTTCAGAGCCCAATAAAAATTATCATTAAATTGCAAATTTCTTTAACAGCAAAAAGGTGGAAAATTATTAAATAAAGGGAAAGTAAATACAGTTTGTTTCTAGTAATTGAATTATAATTAACTAGCTGGATACCTGTGCTTTGCTACAAAACTATGTGATTGGGCTTGATAAATCTACACTTACAGCTTGAAAATTAACAAGAAGTTATGATCGGCCTCTCCTCTCCCCTTCTCTCCCTCAGCCTTGCCCCACAGAAACGTCTCCTATCCTATCCCCTGGTTGCTGCTGTGAAAGTAAAACTGAAAGTGAAACTCCTGTCCTCTGCTTGTGTTTTGCATTTGGAACAGATTTCTTTTCAGGTGTGGGGGGAGTAGAACTCCTTAGCATCAGAAGGCTGTTTGGAAAGTGAAACAATATTTGCTGTGTGAGCAAGAAGGAGACAGGAAGGAGCCTGGCTGTGGCTTAGCTCAAGTGTTCTCTATTAAAGCTGCTTTCTGCTGTGAAAGTAAAACTGAAAGTGAAACTTCTCTCCTCTGCTTGTGAACAGATTTCTTTTCAGGTGGGAATAGAACTCAGAGCATCAGAGCATGTTAATCATAATATAGGAAATACTAACAACAAAATGCTGGAAATGCAAACATCAAAGGGAAATGTACTACCACATGTGGTGCACATGACCCAAAGCAAAACAGTATTGGAGTAAAATTAGATTACATTTAGAAGAAATAACCAAACAACATATAGAGATGAAGCCAGAAATATTTCTATTAGGAATACTCCCAGGGTCTTATGGGAAAAAAATACAATATTTAATTGTGCATATCATCAGAGCAAAAAGAATAATATACGCACAGAATTGAAAAAACAATAATATACCAACCGAAGATAATTTGATTAGAAAAGTTTTGGAGTGTGCAGAAATGGAGAAACTTACAAAGAAGATACAAGAAAAAGAGGAAACAGAATATTATATAGTGTGGGAGAAATGGTATGAATGATTAGAGGAGAGAGATAAAAGGCAAGGAAAGATCAAATAAGGAAGATATAGGAGTAGAAAAGTAATAACAAATAAGAGGAAACAGAAAAAATGCAGATTATAGAAATGAAATTGTGTACAGTGTTATTTATATGTATATATGTAAATAAGTTAATATTAAAATTATATGTATAAAGTAGGGGTCTCCAACCTTGACAACTTTAAGACTTGTCTTAAAGTCTTAAAGTTGTCAAGATTTAAAGATTCTTTTTTGTTTTTTTAAAAAATGTTTAATAAAAATTATTTTTTTAAAAAAGGAAATACAAATGCTCTGATGGTCATTTCCAAAAATTCTTTCTTAGTGAGCACCTAGAAGCCAAGAGGAACATACTTGGCAAATTTCAAGTTTGTAGGCTTTACGGTTCTGGAGATTTCGTGATTACAGCGTGAGTGGTTTTCACATTTATATATATAGATTAAAATGGTATTAAATCAGGGGTAGATTGTCCTGGTCTACTTTTCTGGATGCAACCCTTCAGCAAAAGTGCTTGCCTTTAAATTTCCATAAAACCCCAAAATGCTGGATTCTTCCCCAAGCAGCCAAGCTCAGTAAGGAGAGAGGCCACTTAGGAGAAACTCTCTTGCCTTGCTTGATAGCCCAGGGTCCCTTCCCACAAGGCGGGCTCTCCTTTGCAGAGAGGAAGGCCCACTATTACTTTCGTTCCTCTAAAAGACGCTTCTCCATCTCTGGCTCCAAACTCAGAGGCCAAATGGTTGATGCCACACTGGGATCTGAAACAACAAAAATGGCAACCATTGATTTCTTGGAGAATGAGGTCAAGACCTTTATGAATCTGAAATCTGGTTCAAAGTCTCCTGAGGGTGGGGAGCTATTCAGCCACTTTAGCCCAACATAAAGAACCAGAAATCAATTACTGGGAAGGACTAGAAAAACAAAAATTGATCATTTTTAAAAAGCCATTTTACACTGCTGCTTGATGCAAAGTGAGTGTGTGGCTCCAGAGAAAATAGATCGCTTGGTATAAATTTGCATTGAAAAAAGTTTAACACTGTTCACCAAAGTGCAATTAAGAAATTGTTCAGTTTTAACTTCCAGCAAGGAAGGCGAAGGATGCCAAAGGGCTCTCTGGCTGGAAAACATACTTGCATTTTCTCATAATGGAAAAGGTAAATGAAGTAAAAGCTCCAAGCTCAGAAATGCCAAGCCACACGTGGCTCAGGGTCCTTTTCAACAAATGAGATATGCAATTGGTCAAATACATAAATGTTTCTGGTTCTTCTACATTAGCACGATAGATTTACATTAATCCATGGTGCTACCGGGAGACTCAGTTTGGTCTGGTGGTGAAGGCTTCACTAAAAAAAACCAGAAGATGTTGAGTTCTAGTATCACTGTATGCCAAAAGCTGGCTGGGTGACTTTAGGCCAATCACCAGGAAGCTGGGAGTTCTAATCATGTCCTAGGCGAAAAAGCCAGCTGGGTGAATTTGGGCCAATCTCCAGGAAGCAGTGAATTCTAGTCCCACTATAGGTACGAAAGCCAGATGAGTGATTGGGTCAATCAGCAGGAGATGGTGAGTTCTAGTCTTGTCTTAGATATGAGAGCCAGTGGGGTGGGTCCCGCCAACCCAACCCACTTCATAGGGTTGCTGTTGTAAAGAAACTAGGAGGAGAAAGGAGCGTTAGGTAAGTTCACCTCCTTGAAAATAAATAAATAAAATAAATATAGACCCCTTGATGTGATGGCTCAGTGAGGGAAACAGAAGGGGTGGGTCTCAGGCAGGGCTTTGTCAGTCTCTTTTGGCTCACCAGGCAACATTTGTATAATGGGTGACCCCAAGTCATTTCTGGTGTTCCCACCCTTCTGCTCCATCCCTCTTCCCAAGGTACACTAATGAGCCCTCTTGATTCATCTGGCATTTGCCTGGGTAACCATCTGCAAGGAAAGAAGAGAAGAGAGAAGCCCATGAGGAGGAAGATGGCCGAGGTGCCAGCTTGCATTAGTCATGCCTGGATGAATGAAACTGCACCTCTGGAAAGCCTGTTTTATAGATAGGGTTGCATCAACCTCGTGATCTGAAAACCTGTCCTTCTTTTGTCCCAAAGGTGCTTTTCCAAAAGGCAACTGGGCTTTCTTGGGTTTTTTCCTTGAAAATCTGTAGAGATTATCAGTCATCCATGTCACGGTTGTCCCAAAGGTCATGGTTGCCTTTCAGGAGGCAACTGGACTTTCTTGTTTTTTCTTTGGAAGACATTTCGCTTCTCATCCCAAAAACTTCTTCAGTTCGGACAGGATAGTGGGGAATGGAAGGATTTATATTCCTTGCAGACAGCTGGTCATTTGCATCCTTTTAGAGGGTTGTTGAAGCACTTGGAGGTTTATCTGTGTCCTCAGGGTCACCTGAGTAGTGGTCCTGGTTCCTATAGTCTGCAATTTTTCCTCTGGAAATCCGTTCCTACTCCCACACCATTCCCAGAGTGTTCATCCCAAATTGTGTAGGTAAAAGACAGGACACCCTATACCATTTCTGACAGACAGCAGTCCAATCTCTTCTTGAAAGTCTCAGGTGATGAAGCTCCCACAACTTCTGAAGACAAACTTTCCATGGGTTGATTTTCTCACTGTCAGGAAATTTCTCCTTATTTCTAGGCTGAATCTCTCCTTGATCAGTTTCCATCCATCATTCCTTCTCTGGCCTTCAGCTGTAACCAGGAGCACTACTCAGGGGAGCCCGAGGATACATAAACCTCCAAGTGCTTCAATGACCGTCTAAAAGGATAGGATAGAACAGAACAGAACAGAACAGAACAGAACAGAACAGAACAGAACAGAATAGAATAGAATAGAATAGAATAGAATAGAATAGAATAGAATAGAATTTTTATTGGCCAAGTGCGATTGGACACACAAGGAATTTGTCTTGGTGCATATGCTCTTAGTGTACATAAAAGAAAAGATACCTTCATTAAGGTATAACACTTACAATACTTAATGATAGTCATAGAGTACAAATAAGCAATCAGGATGCCAATGACCAGCTGTCTGCAAGGAATCCTTCCATTCCCCACTATCCTGTCAGAGGTGAAGAAGCTTTTTGAATGAGAAGCAAAATGTGTTCAAAAGAAAAAATAAGGAAGTCCAGTTGCCTCCTGAAAAAAGCACCTTTGGGATATCTACCTGACTCTTTCAGGTTTGATTGTGGCATCGGTGAGGTGAGCATTTGGGCGGCTTGAAGCCAAATGCTGCCTGTTTGAAGATTTCTCCTTCCACCGATTAATTAACTGTGAGATAAATGTTGGACGGTACTTTATTTAGTACTTTTCAATACTTTGGTTATTCCTTTCCATTTTTGTGGAGTGTGCAGTTAGCAACATTTCCATCCCTCTGAAATGACAGACTAATCCACAATATCTGAAACACTCTCAACTAAGCAGTGAAGTGGCAAAGCAGAAGAGGTGCCCCAATGATCCTCTATGTTCTGCAGAAGACTTTCAGCAGAGCTGAAGGTGGTAGGAGAAAAGAGTAAAAAGAAGACCAGGTTTATTATCTGGAGAAAAGGCCAGTTGTCTGCCTGATTAAAAGAGAGGAAAGTCACCCTGATCCTTATTAAGTCCTTCCTAATTCTAAATTAAGACAGAGTTGGGGAAATTAAGTAGGGTTGACATAAGTACTCATATCTATTAAACTCATATTAAGAATGTATTATGTACATTAATATGTAGGTAGTTTCGGGCGAGGTGACGGAGGCTAGTCTTGTTGAGACCATCTGGGAGGAGTTTGACTCTGTGGCTCCCGAGGACACGGACAGGTTGCTGGGGCGGCTGAATGCCACCACATGTTTATTGGACCCGTGTCCCTCCTGGTTGGTGCTGGCCACCCGGGAGGTTACACGAGGCTGGCTCCAGGGGATTGTTAACGCTTCTCTGAGGGAGGGTGTTGTTCCCACCGCCTTGAAAGAGGCGGTGGTGAGACCCCTCCTCAAGAAGCCTTCCCTGGATCCAGCTGTTTTAAGTAACTATTGTCCAGTCTCCAACCTTCGCTTTGTGGCGAAGGTTGTTGAGAGTGTGGTGGCACACCAGTTACCCCAGTACCTGGATGAATCTGTCTATCTAGACCCGTTCCAGTCCAGTTTCTGACCCGGGTACAGCATGGAGACAGCTTTGGTCACATTGGTGGATGACCTCTGGAGGGCCCGGGATAGAGGTTATTCCTCTGCCCTGGTTCTCCTTGATCTCTCAGTGGCTTTTGATACCATCGACCATGGTATCCTGCTGCGGCGGTTGGAGGGATTGGGTGTGAGAGGCACCGTGTTTCGGTGGTTCTCATCCTATCTCTCCGACCGATCGCAGACGGTGTTGGCAGGGGGGCAGAGGTCGACCTCGAGGCGCCTCCTTTGTGGGGTACCACAGGGGTCGGTTCTCTCGCCTCTCCTGTTCAACATCTACATGAAGCCGCTGGGCGAGGTCATCAGTGGTTTTGGGGTGAGTTATCAACTGTACGCGGATGACACCCAGCTGTACATTTCCACCCCTGACCACCCCAATGTAGCTGTTGAAGTGTTGTCTCGGTGTGTGGAGGCCGTACGGGTCTGGATGGGGAGAAACAGGCTCAGGCTCAACCCCTCCAAGACTGAGTGGCTGTGGATGCCGGCATCCCGGTACAGTCAGCTGCAACCGCGGCTGACTGTTGGAGGCGAATCAGTGGCCCCAATGGAGAGGGTGTGCAATCTGGGGGTTCTCCTGGATGGACAGTTGTCTTTTGAAGATCATTTGGCGACCGTCTCCAGGAGAGCTTTTTACCAGGTCCGTCTGGTCCTCTAGTTGCGCCCCTTTCTAGACCGGGATGCCTTATGCACGGTCACTCACGCCCTCGTCACTTCTCGCCTGGACTACTGTAACGCTCTCTATATGGGGCTCCCCTTGAGGTGCACCCGGAGACTTCAGTTAGTTCAGAATGCAGCCGCGCGGGTGATAGAGGGAGCCACTCGTGGCTCCCATATAACACCGATCCTGCGCAGGCTGCACTGGCTGCCTGTGATTTTCCGAGTGCACTTCAAGGTGTTGGTTACCACCTTTAAAGCGCTCCATGGCATAGGACCGGGATATCTTCGGGACCGCCTTCTGTTACCACATGCCTCCCACCGGCTGATACGCTCCCATAGAGAGGGCCTCCTCAGGGTGCCGTCAGCCAAACAGTGTAGGCTGGCGACCCCCAAGGGGAGAGCCTTCTCTGTGGGGGCACCTACCCTCTGGAATGAGCTTCCCCCAGGACTTAGACAACTTCCTGACCTCTGGACCTTTCGCCGCGAGCTTAAAACATATCTATTCTTCCGAGCAGGACTGGCTTAATAGGGTTTTTAAACATGGATTTTATTGGGGTTTATTTTATATTTTGTATTGTATTTTAAATTTAGGCTATTGGAATAAGTTTTTTAAATAGTGTTTTTATTGAAATGAATTGTACTAGTTTATCTGCCTGTTCACCGCCCTGAGTCCTTCGGGAGAAGGGCGGTATAAAAATTAAATTATTATTATTATTATTATTATTATTATTATTATTATTATTATTATTATTATTATTATTATTATTATTATTATTATTATTATTATTATTATTATTAAGATAATCTCTCCCAATCTCTTTCTCTTATATGAATATGAATATTGTGTATATTAATATAACATTGTTATAATATTATATATCATATTTAATATTGTGTATATGAATATAACAGGGAAATGCTCTCAGTTTCTGGGCTATCAGGAGAGGAGAATCTGCAGCTGAATGCAGTGCAATTAGTTATATTCATAACTATAACTCATGACTTCTACTGATTAGATGCTGTTCCAGGGTGGGGCACATCTGGACATGTGAAACAAGTTCACATCACCTTCAATGAAGCCATACACTTAGTGACAGGATGTCTGAAACCAACATCAATTGAGAAAATATATCCTCTCGCTGCCATTGCCCCACCTAAGACCAGAGGAGAAGTAGCAGCAGATACAGAGAGAACTGAGCAAGAGAAACAGACCTAGTGTCAGGCTGCCTCTGATTATATCTAGGAAAGAATACACTTGACTTCATTTGCAAATAAAGAACTTTTACTAGATACATCTTGACTGCAGCAGTATAAAGTTGAATCTGAGACAAAATATGGCTAACATTCCATATCCCATTGTTAGTCCCTCCTCTCCCCAAGAGGTCAGCAGGTTTGGTCCAATGCCAGCTCCTTCTCGGCCCCCGTGGTAATCTTCTTCCACAGGTCTCTGGCTGTAAATCATCTCAGGAATGCAATGTCCATTGAAAGCGCACGTTCTAACATTCCTGTTGATTCAAACTATGTCAGGCGACATAAAGGGTCCTCTCTACTTAAACTGAAATCATGAGCTATTTACATTACACATAAAAACCCCATGCAATCTAACTACTGAATATAAAGTGTACAAAAGGATGTGAGGATTGGAGTGGAGGCTGACATTCGGCCCTCCTGCAACAAGGACGTTAGTCCTAGAAAGAAAAAGAGAAAAGGTAGGGTTTGTCAGGATATTTTTTATAGAATTGTGCTATCTTTTCTGAAGCACGAACATCTTCTTTGTTCACCCATTCAGCTTGGGACAAAGGGAAGTGCTTCCAAGGAATAAGATATTGAATTTTATTTCTATGTTTTCTTGAATCCAAGATTTTTTTTACTTCAAAATGTTGTTCGCCCTCTATGAGAATTGGTATAGGAGGGGGTGTATGGTTCGCACGGAAAGTAGACGTGTGTTCTGGTTTCAGCAAGCTCACATGGAAAACGGGGTGAATTCTTCTAAGTGTTTTTGGTAATTCTAGCTGTACAGTCACGGGGTTGATGATTTTCACTATGGGGAAAGGTCCCACATACTTAGGTCCCAGTTTTTTAGATTTTTGAGTGGTTTGTAAATATTTGGTGGAGAGATAAACTCCAACTTGGTATTTGTTCTCAGGGGATATTTTTTTATCCGCTTGTTTTTTATGTGCACGGTGGGCGTCATCAATCGCCTTGCGAGTCATTTTCCATGTGCTTTGTATTTGATCTATCCATTCTGACAAGGGTGAAACCGTGGGTTTTTCCTTTTGAATGTTCCGAGAAAAGAAAGATAGCTCCTTTTGTCTTATAGTTGACTATAGAAACCTAAACGCAATATGCGCCGAAAACATATACCCCATGCCGCTCATGAAGGACATGTTAGCACATCTAGTGAAAGGAAAGTTTTTTACCAAATTAGACTTGCGAGAGGCTTACTACAGAGTTCGTATAAAGGAAGGGGATGAATGGAAAACCGCTTTCAACTGCCCCCTGGGATGCTTTCAGTTTCGAGTACTGCCATTTGGACTGCAGGGAGCGCCCGCAGTTTTCATGCAGCTAATAAATGAAATACTCCATCAACACTTGTTTAAAGGGGTTCTTGTTTACCGCGATGATATACTTATCTATACAGAAACAATGGAAGAGCATATAAAGCGGTACTCAAAAAATTGTTAGCCGCAGAACTTTATTGCAAGCTATCCAAATGTGATTTTCATCAGACAAAAATAGACTATTTAGGGTACTGTATATCGGCAAATGGATTGGAAATAGACCCTGAGAAAGTAAAAGCTGTCTTGGAATGGGCCCCCACACACACACGCAAACAGCTGCAAAGTTTCTTGGGATTTGTGAACTTTTATCGTCAATTCATCCCCTCCTTTGCTCAAATTGCTTTGCCAATCACCAACCTCTTAAAAACTAAAGGAGATACAAAACCCAAACCATCATTACCGCTTGAATGGTCAATGGAATGTCAAGCAGCGTTTGAAAAGCTGAAACGACTGTTTGCTGCTGAACCTATTTTAAAACACCCTGACATGGATGTTCCTTTTGTGGTACAAGCAGATGCTAGTGATGTAGCGGTCGGAGCTGTTTTGCTCCAAAACAATGCTGATGGTAAACTACAACCTTGCGCTTTCACTTCTCGAAAATTAACTGAAACTGAAAGATGGTGGGCTATTTGGGAGAAAGAAGCATTTGCAGTTCATTGGGCTCTTCGCACTGGGAGACAATTTTTAGAAGGTTCCAATCATCCTTTTGAAGTTTGGACTGATCACAAAAATCTGGAAGCACTAAAAACTCCTAGAAAACTTTCGCCTAAACAAGCCCGCTGGGCTCAATATTTTAAACGTTTTAATTTCACTTTACATTACATTCCTGGAGGAAAGAACTTTTTGGCAGATGCTCTTTCACTTCTGCCCCAATACAATGGCACACGCTCCGAGGTGGTTCGCCCAATACTCCCCATTCAGCTGACACCTAGGTCCTAAGCCCACCGACTCAGATCTAGGAACAGCTTTATTCCAAGAACAAATATTCTTGAGGGTACTCAAGAACAAAGTCGAATTAAAAAGAGGGAGCAAGGAGACCACCGAGCTGTCGTGTCCCACTCCTCCGCTGACGGCCAGGTCAGGGAAATCCGAATCAGGTGTGCCTCTGCAGCTCTGCCAAAGTCCTAGCAAAGTCCTCAGGGCAGGCAGGAGACCAGAAAGTGACTTCAGCAAGATATGTTTAGACTTTGCCTGACTCAGAGAATGCCAGAAAGCAGATCCTTTATATAGGCCATGGGGTGTGGCTCCATGACTCAGCACTTATCCAGGCCTGCCCCTCCCTTCCTTCTGTTGCCTCCGCCTATCAAGTCTTCTGACGCGAGGGTCACTCCAATCGGCAGCTGTTGGTAATTGACCTTCCTCAGGCTCACATGCTGTGGAGGAGGGGGAGGGGTCTAGTTGCTCCGTTTGCCTGGGCATGGAGCCAGAGCTGGGGGCTGGAGATACTTGCTCTTCTTCAGCCTGTCTGGGCATGGAGCCAGGGCTGGGGCCGGGAGATGCCCCCTCCTCAGCCTGTCTGGGCATGGAGCCAGGGCTGGGGCCGGGAGGACATTCTTCAGCGTTCGGAAGCAGATAAGCAGACCCCGGCTGCGGTGAGAGCGGGCAAGACACAACACGAGCAAGGAATAGAGGAAGATATGGCTGAAAGCTCCGACCTCCTTTATGCTACTTGGAGGAGCATGAATTGGGAGGGTTGGAGTGCCTAAGTGTAAAACTAATATGCTCAAATGGAGGCTCTTAGTGGATAATGACACTGGGAATGTGGAGAGAGACAGAACTCGGCCCATCTGCTGGTATGTTGGCGACTATTAGAAACATGTACAGGTAGTCCTCAACTTACAACCACAATTGAGCCCAAAATTTATGTTGATAAGTGAGAGATTTATTGTTTTGCCTCATTTTATGACTTTTCTTGCCACATTTGTTAAGTGAATCACTGCAATTACTCACACAATTGTTAATTGAATCTGGCTTCCCCATTGGCTTCATTTGTCAGGAAGTTGCAAAAGTTGATCACATGACCCCAGGACATTGCAACTGTCATAAATGTCACTTGCCAAGCACCTGACATTTGATCACATGATCATGGGGATGTTGCAACGGTTGTAAGTGTGAAAATGCTCATAGGTCACTTTTTCAGTGCCGTTGTAACTTTGAACAGTCTCTAAATGAACTGTTGTAAGTCGAGGACTACCTGTATCAATGATGACTTATTTTTGGCCAATGACAAAGCCAAGGAGGAGGAGGAAAGGCTGAGAAAATAAAAGTTTTGTTGACTACCATTATATGTTTTCCAATAAAAGGATTAAAAAAGAACAGAGCTGAGTCTTCCACTATTTTTCCTATCAAATCCTGGGGACATGGAAGACACCAAGGTAATACGCGACTCTTTGTTTTACCATTTTTCAATATTTTCATCAATTTTAAAAGTTAGCTTTTTGTTTTCCTGCTTCTCCTATACATACATGCATGTATATATCTGAATTCCATGTTCTCTTGTCCATGTAGAAATTTACCATAAATGAAAGATCAGTGGCCCACGTCCCGGGGTGAAATGCTCCTGGATCGGACCGGATCGCGCGATCTGATAGCGATGGTGGCTGCTGGTTCGAAGGACCGGTAGCAAAAATCCCTGGCCTTGCCCCCCTGCCTCTGCTGAGCCGCACCATCTGCAGAGGTTTTTTTTTAAAAACTTTTAAAAGCTGGTTTTGCTTCAGCCGAAACAGGCCTTTAAAAGTAAAAATAAAGCCTTTGAGGATCCTGCCCCTCAGCTGAGATCGGCAGAGTCTTTAAACTTTAAAAAAAAAAAAAAAGTCTCCTCTGCCGATCTCACCTGAGTTCCTTATCAGCAGAACTTTACTTGTAGAAAACATGTTTTCTACAAGTAAGAGTAGAGATTCTAAGGCACTTACGTGATTACTGATGAACGCATAGCTTTTTTCCCAGCCCAAAAGCCCCAGTTTCACTTTCAGCCCAGACAGAATCAATTGCTTAGCTAATCTATTTCCTCAGTGATCAACTAATGCTGGCTGGCTTTGCTGGCTGAGGAACTCTGGGATTTGAAGTCCACAATAAAATAAAATAAAATAAAATAATAAAATAGAATATTTGTGCAGCTTTCTGAGATTTGGTGTGTTTCTGTAGTGTTTCACTCTAACTACACAAACACACAAAATCTCAGAAAGCTGTTTGTGGCATTTTGTGTGTGTGTGTGTGTGTGTTGTGTGTGTATGTGTAAAGTGTAAAAGTTGGTTTTTGAGCTTTTTGTGGCTGTGTGAAGTGTGAAGTGCAGCTGCTTTTACATTGTGTGTGAGTCAGTTGTGTTGTGTGTGTGTAAAGTGTGAAAGTTGGTTTTTGAGCTTTTTGTGGCGTGAAGTGTGAAGTGCAGCTGCTTTTACATTGTGTGTGAATCAGTTGTGTTGTGTTGTGTTGTGTGTGTGTAAAGTGTGAAAGTTGGTTTTTGGTACCTCTTATTGTTTTTTATACTTTGTTAATTATTTTTATTATTTATTGTTATTGGCCACGCCCACCCAGTCATCTGACCACCAAGCCACGCCCACCAATTAAGCCACGCCCACAGAACCAGTAGGGAAAATTTTTAGATTTCACCCCTGCCACGTCCCAACAACCGCCTCCCCTATCAACCAACACTAGGCATGCACACCCCCAACTTCCTCCAGGTCCACCCCTATGGGCCTAAAATGCAAACTACTTAATGCAAGAAGCCTCACAAATAAAATGCCCAAATTTCTTCTGCTTCTAAGTGCTGCCTTATTCAACCTTATTTTTATCTGCGAGATGTGGTTGAATGTATCCTTTCCAGACTCCATTATTACAGTAAGTGACTATCACGTTTTCTGGTCTGACTGTGATAATCGTAGAGAGGGTGGTGTTACTATTGTCTATGAAAAGTCCCTAGGTCTGAAAAAGATAAATGTTTCACAGGAGCTTGCTCTTCCTGAGGCCACTGTCTGCTAACTGTCCCTAAATACCACAGTTCATTTCTTACTATGTTATAGAGCCCCTGATTATGACCTTGGTCATATGCACAAGCTGACTGCACTACTAACATGGGCAGCTTCCTGCCTGCACCCCCTTAAACTTTCTTGGTGACCTCAATTTTTATTTTATTTTATTTTTATTTTGTCACAACAGTATGTATAAGCATAAGCATGAAACAACCATACAACATATAAGCGTATATCTAAAGAAAGGAAACAATAGGACAGGAATGGTAGGCGCTTTTGTGCTCTTATGCACGCCTCTTATAGTCCTCTTAGGAATGGGATGAGGTCAATGGTAGACAGTTTTTGATTAAAGCTTTGGGAAGTTTGAGAAGAGACCACAGAGTCAGGTAGTGCGTTCCAAGCGTTAACAACTCTGTTACAAAAGTCATATTTTCTGCAATCAAGATTGAAACGGTTAACATTAAGTTTGAATCTATTGTTTGCTCTTGTATTATTGCAATTGAAGCTGAAGTAGTCTTTAACAGGAAGGACATTGCAATAGATGATTCTGTGTGTTAAACACAGGTCTTGTCGGAGTCAGCGGAGTTCTAAGTTCTGTAATCCCAGGATTTCAAATCTGGTGGAATAAGGTATTTTGCTGTTTACAGAGGAGCGGAGAACTCTTCATATAAAATATTTCTGGACTCGTTCAATTGTATTAATGTCAGAGATGTGGTATGGGTTCCAGAAGGTGAGCTGTATTCAAGAATAGGTCTAGCAAATGTTTTGTATGCTCTGGTTAGTAGTGTAGAGTATTTGGAAAAGAAGCTACGCAAAATTAGGTTTACAACTCTTAGAGCCTTTTTGCTATGTAATTGCAGTGGGCTTTGGCACTTAGATCATTGGATATGATTTGCTGCTTATTAATTGGACCCTAAATGAATGTACAACTGAACCTATACATGCAACCCTGTACAATGCTGTTACAACTGGGGTTGGAGCAGTTGTAACGAACAACATTAGGCTCAACAATTGCTTAGATCTCATCTGCAATAGCTTAAAATCAATTTATGGCCTACAAGTTAAAGAACCCTTTTTCATCAGTGATCCCAGCATGATTGATTTTTGCCTCAACTTATGTCCTTGCAAAGAGGCTCATCGGTTCGCCCAACTGGTAGCAATCATCCCTGGTGGCCCCGCCCATGCCCGCTCGGTAATCCAGTTGCCCGGTTGTCTGGTCGCTGTTCACTGCGTCCAGCTTGCTTGCCACTTTTGGCTCGCTTGCTGCTTCCGGCTGTTCTGCCCACCCACCCCCACCCCTGTACTATATATGTTCCCTTTGGCACGCGTCCCAGCTACTCGCTTTGCTGATGCCTGCTCACTCAGACACCTCACCAATGGCCGCTCACTCAAAGGTAAGCATTGCCAGTTGCAGCTGTCAGCCTCTATGATTCTTGCTTGCTTTTGGCTGCCATAGGAATGGGATGGGGGAGGTATTTTAGGGATTTGGGAGAGGGGAAGTGAGCTGGTGGAGATGTCTCGTGAAAGGGAGTAAAATTCTCACTGTCTTCGTAGCAGCTGCTGGGAGTGCTGATAGCAGCCAAGGTCAAATGTTCTGGCATGCCAGATAGATGGGACCATATGAAGAAGAACCCTACATGACACCTTGGGGAGATGTGGATTGGACATTCAACCTGGGTCCTTTGGGGTGGGATTAGGGGATGCTTTCAATATGTAATTTTCACTCCTATTGCTTCAGACTTTGCTTTCTTTTCGTTGCATTCAGTTCATACTCAGTAAAAGTACCTTTCGCTACAAACATGGAGTTGGGGTTTTTCTTTCTTGAGTTTTGAATGGAGGCACACCTGACATTAAGCAAAGTCTGTTTTAGCAGCCATCCCAGAGAAAACTCTACCGTGGGGGCTGAGCAAAGAATCTCTGACCAAGCCAGTGACCAAGAGGACATGAGAGCTGCTGGATCCACCCCTCCCCAGTCATTGTGTGAGAGTCAACTGACTCTCACACAATGTGCACACAAAATGGCCCCTGCAACAAGCAGGAACCTCACAGAGAGCTCAAAAATGAAAAAGCTGCAGTTGTGCAGCTTTGTGCTGTTTTGTGTGTAAAGTGTGATGGTTGGTTTTTGAGCTCTCTGTGACTCTGTGAGGTTCCGGCTTGTTGCAGGGGCTATTTTGTGTGCTTTTACGTTGCGTGAGAGTCACTATTCCTCAGCTTACAAAGCCCCTTTTTTCCTTTTGCAGTAGCAGTCTTTAACAGGAAGGATGAAAAGGCAACAGACTTTGCTCGGTTTCTTGGCCAAGAAACCAAAACTGGCACAGCAACCATCAGAATTGGCCTTGGATGATCCAAAACCATCCCAAGCACCACAAGCACCACCACTTCCACTTTGGAACTTGGAAAAAGCAGCAGCTCAAGTACTGAGTCACCTGAGCCTGAAATTGGAATTAATCTTCCTGACTGCTGGACATTGCAACAGCTGAGAAGCTGTCAAGCAGAGGTGGTATTCAGCTGGTTTGCAACGGTTTCCACAAATCGTTGGTGGAAATTTGGCCAAGGTTGCTGAACTGGTAGTGATAGCCGGCTGGCCACACCCCCACTCACAACTCGCTCACACTGCCTGCCATGTTCATCGCCATGTTCTTCACACACGCACATCTTATTGCCTTGCAAGTCCAATAGGATGCGCATGCATGAAGAACATGGTGGTGATGGCAGCAACTTTTTCTGTGACCTCTGGTACTTTTCAGCAGCCTGTGGCCAGCTGCGGGAGGCTTCTTTGCCAGCTGCTTTCCAGCAGTGGCAGCTGGCTAGAGGCTGCCAAAAGCTCTGGTCTGTCGTGTCCCACTCCTCCGCTGACGGCCGGGTCAGGGAAATCCGAATCAGGCTTGCCTCTGCAGCTCTGCCCAAAGTCCTAGCAAAGTCCTCAGAGCAGGCAGGAGACCAGTAAGTGACTTCAGCAAGATAAGTTTGACTTTTGCCTGACTCAGAGACTGCCAGAAAGCAGATCCTTTATATAGGCCATGGGGTGTGGCTCCATGACTCAGCACTCATTAAGGCCTGCCCCTCCCTTCCTTCTGTTGCCTCCGCCTATCCAGCCGTCTGATGCGAGGGTCACACCAATCAGCAGCTGTTGGGAATAAACCCTCCTCAGGCTCACATGCTGTGGAGGAGGGGGAGGGGTCTAGCTGCTCCGTTTGCCTGGGCATGGAGTCAGGGCTGGGGCCGGGAGATGCTCCTTCTTCTGCAGTTTGTGTGGGCATGGAGCCAGGACTTGGGCCGGGAGGCATACATTCCTCAGTGTTCGGGAGCAGGTAAGAAGGCCCCGGCTGCTCTGAGGGCGGGCAAGACACAACAGATACTGATGGGCTTGCTGGTCACGTACCTGGCTCCTTGCTGCGTGACAGCTGCCCTACCCGAGCTCCTGGAGGTGCTTGCCGGGGTGGCAGTGGAGACCCCCAGACTTTTAGTCATGGGGGACTTCAACTTGCCATCTGCCGGCTCGTCATCGACAGTGGCTCGGGAGTTCATGGCTTCCATGACGGCCTTGGACCTGACTCAAGTAGTGGATGGCCCCACTCACATCGAGGGTGGCACACTGGACCTTATTTTTATCTCTGGTCAGTGGTTGAAGGATCTGGATTTGAGAGATGTAGTCACAGAACCTTTGTCATGGTCAGATCACTCTCTCCTTTGCCTGGACTTTCTGACCGCCACTCAACACCTCAGGGAGACGGAACCATTATGTTGGTTCTGTCCCAGGTGCCTGATGGACCCAGAGAGGTTCCGGATGGAGCTTGGGCCACTTCCTGAGGGTCTGGCTCATGGCACGGCAGAGGAACTAGCCGCAGCCTGGCAACGGGCTGCGGCTGGGGCTTTAGACCGTGTCGTGCCTCTGCGGCCTCTGACCCGGCGCAGATCCCAACCGGCTCCTTGGTTCTCCGAGGAGCTGAGGGGGATGAAACGCCGAAGAAGACGCCTAGAGAGCTCCTGGAGGTCTAGCCGTTTAGAAGCTGATCGGACACTAGTTAGGTCCTATACTAGGACCTACCTAGTGGCACTGAGGGAAGCGAGGCGTTGCTACGCCTCCTCCCTCATTGCGTCGGCAGATAACCGCCCAGCCGCCCTGTTTCGGGTGACCCGTTCCCTCCTTCACCAGGGGGAGCGGGATGACCCGTTGCAGGGACGTGCTGAGGAGTTTAACGGTTATCTATACGATAAAATCGTTCAGCTCAGACTCAGATGAGGCGTCTGAGGGTAGTCTTGGTGATATTGTCTGGGATGAGTTTGACCCTGTGGCTCCCGAGGACATGGACAGGTTGTTGGGTAGGCTGAATGCCACCACGTGTTTACTGGACCCGTGCCCCTCCTGGCTGGTGCTGGCCACTCAGGAGGTGACACGAGGCTGGCTCCAGGCGATTACGAGTGCTTCCTTGTTGGAGGGAGTCTTTCCGGCCGCCTTGAAAGAGGCGGTGGTGAGGCCCCTCCTCAAGAAGCCTTCCCTGGACCCGGCTGTTTTAGGTAATTATCGTCCGGTCTCCAACCTTCGCTTCGCGGCGAAGGTTGTAGAGAGTATGGTGGCACATCAGTTTCCCCTGCACCTGGATGAAACTGTCTATCTAGACCCGTTCCAGTCCGGTTTCCGGCCCGGCTACAGCACGGAGACGGCTTTGGTCGCGTTGGTGGATGATCTCTGGAGGGCCAGGGATAGGGGTTGTTCCTCTGCCCTGGTCCTATTAGACCTCTCAGCGGCTTTTGATACCATCGACCATGGTATCCTGCTGCGCCGGTTGGAGGGATTGGGAGTGGGAGGCACCGTTTATCGGTGGTCCTCCTCCTATCTCTCTGACCGGCCGCAGACGGTGTTGACGGGGGGGCAGAGGTCGGCTCCGCGGCGCCTCACTTGTGGGGTGCCGCAGGGGTCGATTCTCTCGCCCCTTCTGTTCAACATCTATATGAAGCCGCTGGGTGAGATCATCAGTGGCTTCGGTGTGAGGTACCAGCTGTACGCTGATGACACCCAGCTGTACTTTTCCACACCGGGCCACCCCAATGAAGCTATCAAAGTGCTGTCCCGGTGTTTGGAAGCCGTACGGGTCTGGATGGGGAGAAACAGGCTCAAGCTCAATCCCTCCAAGACAGAGTGGCTGTGGATGCCGGCATCCCGGTACAGTCAGCTGAGTCCTCGGCTGACTGTTGGGGGCGAGTCATTGGCCCCGATGGAGAGGGTGCGCAACCTGGGCGTCCTCCTGGATGAACGGCTGTCTTTTGAAGATCATTTGACGGCCGTCTCCAGGAGAGCTTTCCACCAGGTTCGCCTGGTGCGCCAGTTGCGCCCCTTTCTAGACCGGGATGCCTTATGCACGGTCACTCACGCCCTCGTGACGTCTCGCCTGGATTACTGCAATGCTCTCTACATGGGGCTCCCCTTGAGGGGCATCCGGAGGCTCAGTTAGTCAGAATGTGGCTGCGCGGGTGATAGAGGGAGCCCCCCGGGGCTCCGCCGTGACACCTATCCTGCGCAGACTGCACTGGCTACCTGTGGCCTTCCGGGTGCGCTTCAAGGTGTTGGTGACAATCTTTAAAGCGCTCCATGGCATAGGGCCGGGCTATTTACGGGACCGCCTACTGCTACCGAATACCTCTCACCGACCCGTGCGCTCTCACAGAGAGGGACTCCTCAGGGTGCCGTCAGCTAGGCAGTGTCGTCTGGCGACGCCCAGGGGAAGGGCCTTCTCTGTGGGGGCTCCCACCCTCTGGAACGAACTCCCTCCAGGACTGCGTCAACTTCCGGACCTCCGAACCTTTCGTCGCGAGCTCAAAACATATTTATTCATCTGCGCGGGACTGGATTAGATTTTAAATTTATTGGTTTTAAACGGGTTTTTATTTTTTATATTGTTTTTAATAATGGGCTATAGAATAAGTTTTTTAACTGTCATTTTAACTTGTATTTATATGTATTTTTAATTGCCTGTGAACCGCCCTGAGTCCCTAGGGAGATAGGGCGGTATACAAATATGAAAAATAAAATAAAATAAATAAATAAATAAAGACACAACATGGTCAGCTTGCCTTCTGGATTTTGGACCAGCTGCCATGGAAGGTAACAGCCCAAACAAAGAGGCGGTGGTGAGGGAGGAAGCAGGGCTAGGTCCGGGGACACTAAAGGAGGGAAAATGGGGGTTACTGGTGAAGGAGGGCGTGGGTAGATAGGTGGAAATTCCAAATATTTTCCTACCTTTTTCTGTGGATGTGGCTAGGTTGGGGGGGGGGTCATTTGACTGAGTGGGCATGGATGTGAGTGACATTAAGTTGGCCATACCCACTCAGTCACGTGCCCCCCCCACCTAGCCACGCCTACTGAACCAGTAGTGAAAATTATTGAAACCCACCACTGCTTTCAAGAGAAGTATGAGGGACTGGAAGTTTCAAACAAGAAATTAGGTTGCAAGTACTGTATGAAACATGAGTTTGCAATAAACAGCAGTATTCATGTGTCCAAAGAATGGAAACATTTCAAGATTGAGGCATCTGGGAAAAATAAAGAAGTGCAGCAGGCATCTCTAAGAAAGAAAATGAGAGAACATTTCACATCAAAAGCTCGCATCATTTGTAGAGACAATGTACATACAACAAGGGGAGCAGGATGCCATAACAAAAGCAATAGACAAGATGTCTGAAAAAACATTTAGGCACCACTTGTAAACTGTTCAAAACTATTTAAAGTCTGGCAAAAGCATGTAGACCAATTTCAAGGATAGACGAATTGATAGAATTGCAAACTGAAAATGGAGTTGATCTGGAAATAGGATTGCATTCAAGGCCAACAGTTGTGAAAATAGTTGAGTGCATTGCAAATGAAATTAAAACTGAAATGTTTACCAACATTATTTCACAGAATCTGAAATTTTGTTTGATCATTGACGAAGCCTCAACGGTATCCTGAAAACCAGTTGTGATAGTTTTTGTAAAAGTTGAGGACTTGGAGAACCCACCAACAATTTTTGTGGAGCTTGTTGAATTGAAGAAACAAGATGCAGAGACAATATGTTCTGCAGTTCTGGAAAGTTTACGTAAGATTGGGTTTACCCAGAACTACCTACAATTTTTTTTTATTATTTATTTATTTATTTATTGTTTTGATTTGTATACCACCCTTTAATAGTGTTGTGCTCTGATGGTTCCAGCGTTATGCTTGGGAGAAAATCTGGAGTGAACACTAGAATAGCAAAAGAGTTTCCAAACATCATATGGCACTGTGTTGTGTCTTGCCCGCTCTCACAGCAGCCAGGGCCTTCTTATCTGCTCCCGAACACGGAGGAATGTATGCCTCCCGGCCCCAGTCCTGGCTCCATGCCCAGACAAGCTGAAGAGGAGGGGGCACCTCCCGGTCCCAGCCCTGGCTCCATGCCCAAGCAGGCTGCAGAGGAGGGAGCACCCCCCGGCCCCAGCCCTGGCTCCATGCCCAGGCAAACGGAGCAGCTAGACCCCTCCCCCTCCTCCACAGCATGTGAGCCTGAGGAAAGTTTATTTCCAACAGCTGCTGATTGGAGTGACCCTCGCATCAGAAGACTGGATAGGCGGAGGCAACAGAAGGAAGGGAGGGGCAGACCTTAATGAGTGCTGAGTCATGGAGCCACACCCCATGGTCTATATAAAGGATCTGCTTTCTGGCAGTCTCTGAGTCAGGCAAAGTCGAACTTATCTTGCTGAAGTCACTTTCTGGTCTCCTGCCTGCTCTGAGGACTTTGCTAGGACTTTGGGCAGAGCTGCAGAGGCAAGCCTGATTCGGATTTCCCTGACCCGGCCGTCAGCAGAGGAGTGGGACACGACACACTGCTTGAACCATCACCTCCAACTTGTTTTAGATGACTCCATAAAGGAAATAAAGCAAGTAAATCATTTAAAAAAAATTATTGATAAGATATGCTCTATTTTTCATCAATCCAATAAGAACAGAATTGAACTTGACTAAATATCCGAAGAACTTGACATTCATATCATAAAGATTGGTAGAGCTTTTGGACCAAGATGGGCTGCCTATAGTTTAAGGGCTACCATAGCTGTGTGTTGTACTTATCCAGCGCTACGTCAGTATTTTCATGAGAATGCAAAATACACAGTTATGGCTGCCCATCTGGAAAATAAATATTTTTAAAATGATTTGGCATTGCTGATTGATATTCTGGAAGAAATCTCACTTCTTTCAACTGCAGTTCAAGTAAGTAATACGGACATCATAAAGGCTGAAAAACTGGTGAGAAGATCAATGGAAGCATTTGAATGCTTACACAGGGAAAGGGTCCATATGAAAGAAAAGTTGATGGATTAATTACTTCAGAAACCTTAAAAAATATAAAATTTGTAGAAAATCATCGATTTGTTGATCTTCATTGGGAAAGACTTTTAGAAAGCATCATAACAAATTTGCAGCAAAGACTAATGGACTGTGAACATTTAAAAACAGATAGCCAATTGCAAGACACCATGAATAAATGACAATTTCTACATTTTTTGGTGCCAGAGTACTGAGATATTGCAAAATTAGCAGTTCCATGGACAGCAGCTGAAGAACAACTGTGCACATTTGATGACATTTTCAATTACAACATTAACATCAACGACTATAGAGATTTTGTGGAGAATGTGTTAAAAATTTCGAAGAACTATGCAATTCCTGACAGTATTAAAAAAGTAACAACATTGTCAGAACAATTGCTGTAAGTTCTGCACAAGTGAAAAGGGTTTTTTCGAAAATGAACATCATATCTTCAGAGAGCAGAAGTTGCCTAACATTTCTAATTTAACCAACCTCATGAGTATCAATGTTACTGGCCTACCTCTTCCAAAATGGGACCCTATTCCTGCAATGAAAAAGTGGTTAAGATCACACCATCGCACAGCCAATGATATGAGAATCAAGATCAAGAAAAGTGGAAGTAAGGAGAGTGCCAATGAAAAAGCGATATGGAAACATCTTAAAGTTAAAGACTACTAACACTTTTATGTAAGTATTTGTTACCTCTTTTATTGCTTTGTGTACTTCGTTTATTCTTATTTAAGTATTAAATGCTTAAATTTGTATATCATGGTGTATCTTTTTGTAGGTCATTATTATCAAATAATGATATTTCAAATAAGTGACGTTGAAGGCAACACTTTTATTGCTCTTATGTATTTGCGTACCTCGTATTGTTTTGTGTATTTTGCTTATTCTTATTTAAGCATTAAATGCACGAAATAATTGATATATCTTCTTTTTGTATGGGCATATGGGCAAAGAAGTGATGTCGATTTGGCCATGCCCACCCAATCAAATAACCACGCTCACCCGGCCACATGACCACAAAGCCACGCCTACCCAGTCACATTACCACCAAGCCACGCTCACAGAACCGGTAGGGAAAATTTTTGGAATTCACCACTGCAGAAGACCATTATAATACCTTTTTGCTCAAAGTCAATCAAGTCATTAATCTATACATACCTAAAATAACCCCCAAAGCCAAAAAAATTATCACAGATTACCCATAACAATAAGAAAGTTACAATCCAAGAAAAAATATCTTTGGTGAGAAAACAAAACTGGCTATGTATCCAACTTTAAAAACCGCTACAAAGTCTTATGCTGCCAGATAAAAGCCGAATGTACCAATCACCATTGCAAATAGGAGGAAGAGCTGCTAAACTTGAACTCCTCCCAAGCCTTCTATAATTTTGTAAATTCCAAACTTAAAGACTCAAAAACGATCCCACCCCTAAAAGGGTCTAACAGGGAAGACTGTAACGATGAAGCTGCTAAGGCCAACCTCTTCAATGCCTTCTTCAGTTCAGTCTTTGTTGACAGCAATGGCTGCTGCCCTCCCCATTTCCTAGTCGTACCATAACAAATTGTAACGATTTACTACATATTGATTTTATAGTAGATAACATTGAAATGGCACTATGTAACCTAAAGCCATCTCTATCTATTGGCCTGATGGATTATGTGCCTACTTTTTGAAAAAGCTTGCCACTGCCCTAGCTGAACCTCTATGCACAATCTATGAGGTATCTTTCAGCAACAACTCCTTGCCCGACCGATGGTCATTAGCCAGGGTTATACCTATCTTTAAAAAGGGAGCCCCTAGTCTAGTAGATAATTATAGACCAATCTCACTGTGTTGCATCACCTGTAAAGTTATGGAATCAATTATAAACCAATCCATCACCCTGTAAAGTTATGGGATCAATTATAAACCAATCCATCACCCTTGTTTATCACTTAGAGATAAGCAACCTGCTATCTAACAAGCAGTTTGGTTTAGAAAAAAATTGTCCTGTAATCTGTAACTGTAGGAACATTTGGGCCACACATCTTGACCAGGATAAAGCAATAGACACAATTTACATAGACTTCTGTAAAGCCTTTGACTCTGTGGTGCACAACAAACTACTGATGAAATTAAGTTCTTATGGCATCTCCAGATCCCTGCAAAAGTGGATAGCCACGTTCCTGTCCAACAGGCAACAAATAGTCAAAATAGGGAGAAGAGCCGAATCAAATCCAGCACCTGTTAACAGTGGTGTCCCCCAAGGCAGTGTATTAGAACCCACACTCTTTCTGCTTTACATCAGTGACCTATGTGATTGTATTAAAAGCAGCTGTGTCCTCTTTGCTGATGACGTAAAATTATTTAACACCACTGACAATGCTGCTGCCCTACAAAGTGATGTTGACTATGTGTCAAAATGGTTGAACATTTGGCAACTCCAAATCTCAACTAATAAATGCTCTGTCTTGCACATTGGCAAAAAAAATCAGAATACCAAATACAAGTTGGGCGGAAATGACCTCGTAGATGACCTTCACTTTGTCAAGGATCTAGGAGTACTCACCTCAAATGATCTAAGCCCCAGAGTTCACTGTAACAGCATTGCCAAAAGGGCATTAAGAATTGTTAACTTAATCTTGTGAAGCTTCTTTTCCGGTAACATTGTATTGCTAACTAGGGCATACAAAACCTTTGCCAGAACAATTCTTGAATACAGCTCATCCGCCTGGAATCCACCCTGTATATCGGACATTAACACAATTGAGCGGGTCCAGAGATATTTCACAAGAAGAGTACTCCATTCCTCTATTCACAACAGAATCCCTTATGCCAACAGACTTGAAATTCTGGGCTTGCACAATCTGGAACTGCACCGCCTGCAGTCCGATCTAAGCATAGTACACAAAATTATCTGCTACAACATCTTACCTGTCAATGACTTTTTCAGCTTCAACCACAATAATACACAGGTAAACAATCAATACAAATTCAAGGTAAACTGCTCCAAACTTGATTGCAGAAAATACGATTTTAGCAACAGAGTGGTCAATGCCTGGAATGCTTTACCTGACTCCATTGTTGCAGCCTCAAACCCTCACAGTTTCAACCTCAAACTGTCTACCGTGGACTTCACCCCATTCCTAAGAGGTCCATAAAGGGGGTGTGCATAAGCACAGCAGTGTGCTACCGTCCCTGTCCTACTGTCCCCACTTATCTGTACTTACTTCCTTTGTTTATATTTATATTTATACCTATACCTGCTATCTTATACATGTTTGACAAATAAATAAAATAAAAATGAATAAATAAAATTATCTTTTGCCTTTGAAGTCGACCATAAATTCCATCCAAATTTGATAAAATTGTGGTTCCTGCTTCTGATGTCTCATTATTATAACTGTAATTTATTTTTCTAATGTGGTAACTGAAAAGACTTTGTTAATCCACATCTCAAATGTTATGTTATCTAGAGCTTTCCAGTATTGGGTAATTATTATTTTAGTTGTTAAAATTAAACAGAAATAAGTTCTTTATATTTAAGCTTGAGATTTGGACCTGCAAATAAATGCAGTAAACCTAACTCTGAGGAGAATTTAGTTTTTTGTTTAGGGATGGTACTTATATCTCCCAAAATTTATGCTAGAGTGTATAACTCTATTCCATAACCACCACAGATGAAAAAAATGACTTAGTTTTGACAGCTTCTCTAACATTTGGCAGAATAATTTTAATAGACATGTGCAAATTGAATAGGAATTTAGTGCCAGCTATGTACTATCTTCCACTCTAGTTCTTGTATGTCTGGCTGAGGAATTTTGGGAGTTGAAGTCCACAAGTCTTACAGTTATGAAGTTTGGAGACCCCTGCCTTAAAGCATCTCCTATTTGTATATACCTTATAGATAGTCCTTGACTTACAATCACAACTGACCTCAAAATTTATGTGGCT